>NC_085926.1:134863928-135177500 GCF_029289425.2 Pan paniscus
GTTTGAAATGCATTTGCAATAAAAGATAAATTATATTGCAATACTAGTAAACAATAAAACTATAAAACCATAAAAGTTGAAAAATAATATGGTTTCATGGTCTCTTTTAGATACTGCTTAGGATATTAGAATTTGATGACACTCATTTTCCTTAAAAATGGCCTTTCTTTTTCCTTGATGAAAGATATCACTACTTTTCCATTTATTAAATCATGGTTAATCTTGGCTTTGCGTGAGTATATTTGTACAAAAGGGAATGTGTAATTGCACAAAATTTTGAAAGAAAATGTGTGGAAGTGGGGTGTGGTGGGGAGAGAGATTAATTGAACTTCCTGATGTGAAGTTCAGGAAAATGGGGCCTGTGCCTAATCCCTCAGAAAAGCAGTTGGTTGGCAGTAGGGAAGAGTGATGATATCCATTTTCTGTTAGTTGCCTGATCTGGCTCACTGTTTGAAACTTTGGGAGTAACTGTAGAAAAAGAGGCTTTGGGGGTTGATATAGACTGTAACAACAACAACAAAACTAATTAAAAAGAAGATAGCTTGAATGCAGAAATTGTATGTATTTTCTTGTGGGTAATTGAGTGTAGATATTAGACAAAATACAATATATACCATTATTTTTAGCAGTATACTTTTTAAGGTTAGAGGTCTCAAGTAGGCATATTTTGTTTAGCCTTCACAGTGTTTTTTAAACATTTAAATTCATTGCCGATATTTAAATATTAGGATATTTATTATAAAAATTCAGACTTTAGACCATTTAAAATTGGAAGAACTACCAACATTGAGACCCGGTTCCTGTAAGGCAACAATCACAGCTGAGAAGTCACCACTTGTTTAGATTGGTGATACACTGTCATTTCCTCTGCCCATCTACCTTTCCACTCTGACACTTGTTTACATTATTCTTTTGGCTCTTGCAGGCATTTGAGTTTGTGGCCTCTCCTTAAAGTTTAGATTAATTCTCATTTGTGTATTCTTCATTTTTGGGAATTCAGCATGTTATCTCTAAGACAGCTACTGTTAGCTACACATTGAAAAGGGGTTGGGTGGGTATCTTAGACTTTCTCATGTGTTTCTCTGACTGGAGAGAAGATAGCTCTCGTTCTTCAAATATTTAACTAAAGGATTTGCTGTGGGTGTCTGCTGTTGGAGCCGTGGGTGTTAAGAGACTTTTGATTACGCAGGTTTGAATCCTGGCTCTGTTGTTAACTAGATGGATGATATTGGCCAAGTTATTAATAGCTTCTTTGAGACTCAGTTTTCACATGTGTAAAAAGGGTTTGTTTTGAAGAGTAAAGGAGATAATCTATGTAAATAATTTACCATGGTGCCTAGGACTTAGTAAGTGCTTAGATTTTAGCTTTTAGTTTAATATAAAAATACTGATAGAGGGCTTTCAAAATGTTTACTATATGTATTTTTTTTTTCTCTTTTAGCCAAATGATTTCTCAGTATCACTAAAAGCACAAGGGAAAAACAAGCATTTTAAAGTCCAACTAAAAGAGACTGTCTACTGCATTGGGCAGCGTAAATTCAGCACCATGGAAGAACTTGTAGAACATTACAAAAAGGCACCAATTTTTACAAGTGAACAAGGAGAAAAATTATATCTTGTCAAGCATTTATCATGATACTGCTGACCAGAAGTGACTGCTGTGTAGCTGTAATTTGTCATGTAATTGAAGACTGAGAAAATGTTGGGTCCAGTCGTGCTTGATTGGAAATTGTTGTTTCTAAATCTATATGAGAATTGACAATAAGTATTTTTATTATAACTCAGCCCATACATATATACTATGTATGCAGTGCATCTGCATAGAACAGTTCCTTATCCTCGGCCTTCTGTTTTATTGTTTTTTTCTTTGCTGTTTTCCCTTTGCTTCTAATATTACAGTTTTGTATTTTGTAAACAAAAATCAAATAATGCATATCAGAATCTTTATATGGAAGAAATCCTTTATTGCCTTTCCTTTGTTTCCTTGTAAAGGCACCCTGTTCTGTTATGGTTTTTCATTATATAAAATTATTATATCTATATATGACATATGCTAAAATAAATTTCTTGGAGAGTGTTAATCTTTTCTGTGACTAAATAGCAATAATAAGTGGAAAATTAGAAATTATTTCCAGGTATTTGTCACAGGCCATTGTAAATACCAAGTATATTGTGTCTGCCATAATTTTTAAAAATACATTCATTGTCTTCAGTCATACAGCAAGACACATGAGACATAGATTAGAAAACATGTTGTACAATTTTAATTTACAACTGTTGGAAATAAAAATCACTTAATTTTTTTTTCCAGTGCTTCTCCCTCATCTGGTTATTCAAGAAAACAAAACAGTCTCTGAGATATTTAGCTTTTCAAACTGTAAATAGATGCTCTAGTGTTATTTATTTTTTTAATCCCACTTGTATTATTTTACCTCTAGAGCATCTTGTATTAGGACATGTTATATTTATGCCAGTGGGAAATAAGTTATGGCCAAGTTTTGCAAAAACAGGAAGCAGTGAGATACTTGTTTTTTTCTCCTCACTAAATATCAGTAATTGTCAGGAATGGTATTACCTATTTTCATTTCCTCTTTTCAGCTTTAAGTTTTGTTGATTGGGACACTAAAACTGATGTATACCTGAGGAAAAAATAGAATGTGCTCATGGTTAGGGAAAATTATATTATTTTTAATTTTTTAATTTGTTTTTTAACCAAGTAGGAATTTGGGTGTATGGATAAGAGGCCAATCTGCTTCTGTAGGCTATAGAAGAAAACCAGTTGTATTTTATGGTCATAATTTGTCCCCCTATTATTCTGGAGATTTAAATTTAAGTAAAGTAGCCATCAGTATTTTAATTGAAAAATACTAAAGCCACATAACTGAGTAGGATGTCGTATGATACTTTCAGCAAATTCCCTAATGCTGCCTAAGCATATGGATGTTTTAATTCTTTGCTATGTTATAAACAGATGTCTAATACGCCAGAATTACTGATGGTAAAATTGAAGTTGTGTAACTTGTGAATTTTTTTATCAATGTTTTAAATATTATTTAAATCTTAAAATCATTTAAAGACTTATGTTGCCACTGGGTGGCAGCCATGGCTTCTCCCACTAAGCAACAGAAGTGACCAAATATAATTAAGACAAATTTTCATCTCTATTACATCTGCTTTTAAAACATTTTAGTTCATATTCTATTATTTTTCTAACTCAGTACTCCTTTGTTGAGGGTAATTATTAGTAGTTAAGTTTTTAATGGAAATAAAAATCATGTATGCTTATCTTTGCTGTAAAATCAAATGAATATAAATTGAGGAAAACTGTTTAAATTGTTGTAGGATGACTAGTAGTAAACATCATCTTAATTTTTAACATATATTTGATGATGCTTTCCTTTTCTCTGTATGTTTCTGGGTTTTTCCCCAGTCTTCCTTATGAAAAAAATGTATGTTTGTAAAAAGAGAACAATTAATGCTTTGCATCACAGACATAAACTATTCATAGTAAACTGCACTGAGCTGATATTAATAGAGCAGACTTTTGAGAAAGTAGGAGTGTAGTAGCACTGGAAACAGAATGCAAATTTCTGTTCCATAATTAGGTTTATTGTAGCTATAGCGCTCCCAGATAACCCATGTGTGCCAGTAATATCTATTGTGTGCTCTTACTATGGTATAAAAACCTCGCTGGAAGCTACTTATTTTGTACTTAAATATTTTACCAATTTTTAAAAAGTCTTAATCCAATGCTTACACCAGTGACTGTTTTTATAATACTTGAAGTAACTTTAAGAACTGAAACAACCCTGGAAAACTCTACATAGCTAGATAGTAACAATACTTGTATAAGAAACCAAGTTTCCTTATTCCCAGCCTGGTGTCTGTATCGTGACACACTACTCTGTGTATGCTTGGTTTTAGACTAGGAGGAGAGTCCTGGGAAGGGCAATATTACAGAAGTTTTCTTCCACATGAGGAGAATGCTTAGTTTCAAATTTAAATACATGTATCAGATGGAACCCTGCCTAACTCACTTCTACAAATAACTTCCCCAAAATCTTAGAAGGTTTTTTAGAACATGATATAAGCTTTGTGACAAAAACAAATGCCATTGTGTCCCTTATTTAGTCATAAAACCTTAAGATTCAGCTGAATATATATTCACACATGTATATTACACATATATCACTATACAGTTAACACATGCACCTTGCACTATTAGTGACAAATAATACTGCTAAACAAAATAGGCTTCATGCAATCTATTGCCATTGCTAGAAGAATAAATAGGCCTAGCAGATGGGCAACTTGGGTTGTTAGAATAAGGTCATTCTTGCAGAATATGGCACTTAAATTATCTCCAGCTATAATGTCCTACCATATAATCCAGAGGTTGCATAGAAGCAGAGTTGTCACAGTCTCTGTAGCACGTTTGTGAGAATTCTCTAGGCAGGCCCAGCCCTTCTCTAGAAGTTTGAATTTCACTCCCACCTTGTTGGTGGGGTACCTTCTTCAGGGTACATCTAAACACAGTGGCCTTATACAGAAATGTTGTTCAACCCACACAGTGCTTTAAAAAATTAATTGCCAACATTTAAGAATCAGGGAGTTTCACATAAAATTCAGACTTCTTGTTTCCCTTTAAAAATGAGAAGCTAATAACATGAGTTGAATTCCCACAAGTCAACAATGAGCTGGAATCTAGTATGGATGGTCCTCTTATCTTTACCAGTGCACATGGTGAAAAAATTCAAACAGTATAATAAAGTCTTCTTTCAAGTCAAAATATAGAGACGAATCTCTGAAACGTTTTATTTGGGAAGCAAGAATTGTAATTCAGGGCATATACACAGACAGTAGTTTTTGGTATGTCTAAAGAACAGAGAAGATGGGGAGTTTTATTATAAAGAGAAATGTTACGTATGTTTTGAAAGAAAACTCATTGGTTCTAGATAAGTTTTTGGGAGGTGGCAAGCTCTGATTGGTGTGTGACAGTGATAGGTAAAACCAGTCTTAGAGTCACAGCAGGTCATTTCAGCAGCTACTAGGTAAAACTGGTCTTAAGGTTTACAGTAGTCTGTTTAAGTAGCTGGGCTTGTGGAAAACTGAGTTCTTGGAGCAGCTGCTATGTCCTTCATGTACTTTTTCCCCTTAATGCATTGAATCTGATTTGGTTGGGTATGACAATAATTACCCAATTTGTATAATTAACTTTCACACTCCCAACCCTTATCCCCCTAGTTGAGATCTCCAGATGCAGTTTACTCTCCCTGTTTTTCCTATAACATGGAAAGTTTTGGGTTTGGAATCTGGAAATTACCATTTTTTTTCAGAAACACTCAGTTACATTGTCCAAATCAAGAAATGAGGAGTGTGGCATTACAGTACTCCCTAAGTTTTCTATTTTAATACTTTGCTAGAAGATAAGGGGTCCTTTATAATCTTGCATTTATATAGAACTTTTAACTTTCTAAATGGCTTCACAATCAAGGTCACTTTTTTCTTAAAGGACTTTTGATATAGTATAGATGCTATCTTATGTTTCGAACACTACCGTTTTTTAAAGAATGCCAAATTACTGTTTCTGGAGAAACACATTATTAGAAGCATTGGCTTGCTACTCGATTCTGATAGGCTGGTTCTGTTAGTGTTTAGCAAGTTTTTGTGACTCAATTCTCTGCTATCTTTTAAACACTTGACAGACCAGCATGATATGCATGCCCCCACACCCTAATTTCTTGCTGTAACATGACCTAAACCAAATGACTTAGGAACTGAAATGTTTATTTCTAGTTTACTAATGAGGTGCACCTTGTATCTGAAAGCATACATAGTTTGCTGAGATTTGTTTAATGAGTAGAACCTAGGTTAGGCTTGGTGGGGTTTTGAACAGAGGAGGAGTTTGAGCTATCAGCCACCTTGTTCACAGAGGGAAATGTTCTAAATTAGTGTCTTTGAGAATATTTCCTGGCAGGTTAAAAGTAGATTTCTAAGGTAGTTGCTTTAAATAAATTTCTGTGCTCAGATAATTTATATCTTTAGACTGTGGAGAAATCTTTCAGATAGCCTTCATGAAATTACTGAGACAAAAAGGTGAATTCCAGAATGAGACTGTTAAGTGTTGTCTATTTTAGGCTAAACACAGGAATGGTTATTAAATTGATATTTTTTTAGTACTTTTGAAGGAAACAGTAATCACTGAGTAAGGATGGCTTCTCTAGGAGAAGTAATGTCAAACTTGATGTTTTCTAGACTTAATAGGCAAGGGGGATGTTACAGAGAACAAATTCATCAAGGCATATGATGATGTCAAGATGCAAATATATTTTTTAATTGTTACATCTCTCTCTATATGATTTTATGTTTAAATAGCTTTTGGAGATACTCGTAATCAATTTATCCAACCAACTCACCTCAAATATTTTATTGCTGAGCTGAGACTG
This sequence comes from Pan paniscus, assembly GCF_029289425.2. Taxonomy (NCBI): domain Eukaryota; kingdom Metazoa; phylum Chordata; class Mammalia; order Primates; family Hominidae; genus Pan; species Pan paniscus. The sequence goes on from NC_085926.1 coordinate 134,870,375, forward strand.
TTCTAGCAATGTAACAGTGAAGAAAATGGACAGAGTTTTTATAAAACTTATATTTTAGTGATGTGATATGTAATGGAGAAGAGCTCTGAATTAAAATAGAACAGATTTGAGGGTTGAAGAGTGAGGGTGAGGGTGTTAATTTATATAGGATGATAAAAAGAGGCCTCTGATAAAATTGACCTTTGAGTATACTGTGTGCTCCACTTAATAGAATCACTGATGACTATGAACGACCAGTGACTGAATAAAATACAGCAACCAAAATCATTTGAAAACTATGTGGAACTTCACTATTACAGAGCATTGTTTCTGGTTTTCAGATTTTTAATTTGACTAAAATGGTATTTTATCGAAATGTGGAACATTTAACTACAGAAGGCTATTCTGAATAAACCCTGATTCTCCATTTTAAGAGGAGTTTTTTGGGGGGATGTCAGGTAGAAAAAGATAACTACAGGAAGAGGACAGTTTGGCCGACTTAAGGGTTCTAATTGAGCACACTCTAAGGAAACCCTGGAGGTTAAATTCCTGATGACCAGACAATAAACATTTGGGAGGAAATTGAAAAACTGAAGTATTTCAGAAGTGAAAAAGGAATGCAGGAGCCCTGAAAATTAGATTCTAAAAATGTGTAGAAATTCTACCTGGGGCCAGGCACAGTGACTCAGGCCTGTAATCCCAGCACTTTGGGAGGCCGAGGCGGGGGGATCACATGAGGTCGGAAGTTCAAGACCAGCCTGACCAATGTGGAGAAACACCGTCTGTACTAAAAATACAAAATTAGCCAGGCGTGGTGGCACATGCTTGTAATCCCAGCTACTGGGGAGGCTGAGGCAGGAGAATCGCTTGAACCCGGGAGGTGGAGGTTGCGGTGAGCCAAGATCACGCCATTGCACTCCAGCCTGGGCAACAAGAGCAAAACTCCATCTAAAAAAAAAAAAAAAAAATTCCACCCGGAACAGTCTTGGTGGAAGCATGAATTAGAAGAGTCTAAGACAAGTGGAATTCTGCTATTTAAATTCCCTGTGTTACTTCTAGAAAGAAAAAATAGAGACGCAGTGAATTCCAACTAAATGTCAGAAGTGCTAAAAGACAGAACATAGATATCTAAGAATCTTAATGCAAAGGGAAGGAACTATTTTGTGTTAAGTAGGGGAAAGGAAGATTACTGGACTGTAATAATTGACCACATAGTTCATTCAAGAACACAGGGCCTATCCTGGACTTGCACAACCCTAAGAGTGAGTGCCTCAGATTTTGCGCCCTAGGTGCTTCCCTTAATTTTAGTCCTGGCCCTGCAGGGCACAGAGAGCTTAGGGTTCTCTTCCTTGGCCACAAAACTTCCCATCCCTCCCCACTGCCTCTACCTTTTCATAAAACCTTTTCTCTGCTTGCTTTTCCTTCCATAATTAAATATCAGAGATTTAAGTGGCAAATAGTGTAATCGAAAAAAAAATCCTATTTCTGAACTGTACCTACCTATAGGAAATTGGTCTATTCTTCCAGCGGTTTATCTTCTGACATGGATGACCCTCCAACTCTGTGGAAGGCACCAGAAATTAACTTGAGAAGTGCAGGAAACAGGATAGAGAATAGTTTCGTTGTGCATGTTGCATAGACAAGACATTACAACTTCTCTTTCTATAGAGGGGCACCTCAAAGCCAGAAGAGAAAGGCAAAATCAGGGTCAGGGATTATCCAGGAATGTTAGGGGCTAGCAGGTGAGGCACAGCCCTCCAGAAGTCCTCACCCAAAGATACAGCCCAGGCAGAGGTGGGTGGTCTGAGTTACTTGTTGGGTCATGACCCAGGCTTGAAACGGATTATTGTTCAAAAAATATGACAGGCAGATGGCATTATCTCTCAGTGCCCCTTGAGGTGTGCTGAACCCAGGGCAGACTCTGTGCAATGGCTTATGAAGGATTGGCAGGCAGTACTGTCTTGCCAGAGCATTGTAGTGCTGGACAGGAGTGTCTTGACAGGGACCAATGAGCAGGTGGAGCTAACTAGCCATCGTAACACTTCAAAGTTTGGTAAACAACTCTTCTTCTCCGACAGCATAGCTAAATGATTCTTACTCTTTCCTCCATTTTCTCTGTTTACTTTCATTTTCATCTTCTTAATTCAGTCTGTATTCCCCTCTACCTTTCCATCTTTGCTCATATCATTCTCCCAAAAGGAATGATGAACAGTGTGCCTCTCTTCCCCTCCTACCCATATCCAATTGGTACATCCGGAACCTCATATTGAGGTCTACCTATTCCCTAAAGCCTTTGCTGATCTCTTGGATCACTCCTTTGTGTCCCTCAGACACATTCCTTTGATGCTAACTGGGAGGCAGTTAAAGTGAGTGAAAAAAGCTTGGAGTTATGCAGACCTCAGTTGGAATTCCTGTTTCCATCCCTGACTAGCTCTGTGATCTACAGTAAGTTAATTTTCCTGAGCCCTGTGTTCTCACCTGAAAAGTGGAGAATCAAATCATATCTTACCTTGCAAGTCTGTTGTATAATATATGGACATGTATATAGTGTGTAGAAACCCTTTAGGACATTCTTGGCAGATAATAGATATCCAGTACACATTGGCTTATATTGTTAACTTTTGACATGCTGGAACTGTGAGCAGAAGCGAACTTAGGAGAGAGGAATCAGGAAGCCAAGATGGAGAACAAAGGTAACATTGGGGACAGACGTTGAGGCCATGTATGAAGCACTCTTAAGAGGAGCAGTGAGAGACTGTACAAGCAGCTAGTGACCAGAGGTCAAAGCACAGATGTGGCCACTGACTCACAGTGCTGGAATCAAGGAAAATATGCACCAGGTTTTCTTGACTATGGTGTGGTAAAAAGATATACAGCAATGTTTATTGTATACTTATTTTGTGCCAGATCCTGTTCTAAGTTTCACTTAATCCTCACAACAGCCCTGAGTCAGACACTATTATAATTGTTCCCAATTTTCAGATGAGAACCATAAAGCAGATAGTTTAAATGACTTGCCTAAAGAAACACAACTAAAAAGTTGACACCAATCAACCTGAGACAAAGATTATTTATATACTAGAGACTCCCCTGCCCATATAAGCATCTAAGCTCAAATTTTGCAAGCTGAACATTTGCAGCCTTTTTCTATAGCACCCCCAATCCTGCCTGTCCTGACCACACTCCACCCACTTCATTATTTCACTTGAGGTGCTGCCATCCACCCAGTTACCCAAACTCAGAACCTGAAAGCCATGTTTGGCTCCTCCTCCCCAGCCCTCTTAATGCACTCAATATCCAGGAGCTATCAGTTCTATCTTCTTTATCTTTTGAATTTGGTCATTTCTCTCTGCAGACATGAGAAACCTAGTGGAAGCCAACAATGTCTGTCACCTGGATCACTACCATAGCTCCCTCATGGCCCTCCTGCCTTCAATCTGGCCCCCTGTGCTGTTTTCTCCACCCTAGTCACAAACTTTTTAAAGCTCAAATGCAGGGAATGACATGGTCATATTTGAGCTTTGAACCCTTCCTTTGACCTTCATTCCTCTCAGGATAAATTCCAAGCTCCTCAATAAGGCATTCAAAACTCTCTAGAATCCTGTTTCTGTCTACCACTAAGCCCTATTTCTCGCCATTTCAACCTTGTTCTCGTGTTGCACCAAACTTCTTCTTGTTTCCTAAAAACAACATTCCTGGCTGATTTTTTTTTTTTTTTCCAGAGTTTAACACCCAGTCCTGGAGTCACCTCCTCCGGGAAGCTTTCTGTAATCCTACAAACTGGGTTAGATGTTTCTTTTTAGTGATGCTATGTTTCCTTACGAATATTGCTGTCCCTTCATTTTAAAAATTGACTTATGATTATTCCCGTGTCTATCTTCTCCACTAGTTGGGAAATTCTTGTTGAGGGAATGGACTGTTGAATTCCTAAGAACTAGCACATAGTAGGCCTTCAGTGAAGGTTTCTTGAATGAATAAATAAATGACCAACTTTCCCAAGGTTGCATTGTAAGTTCTGAAACTTGAACCAAAATACATTATACTCTAGAACCCATGTTTATTCCACTATTGTATTTGCACATTAGGGTGGTTAAAGTCCTTCAAGGGCTAAATTTTAAAAGGCTAAATACTATCACAAGGTTTTTCTTCCACCTATTGAAATTGGTTTTAATTTTTCAGTAATGCATTCACGTGACTCAGTAATCAAACGATATACAAAGATATTCAGTCAAAAGTCTTGTTCCCATTTTTCTCTTCCACCTTTCCAATTCCCACTTTCTCTGCCCCAAGGTAACCAATCTTGTTCATTTCTTATATCTTCTTTTAGTTTTTCTTTTTGCAAATGCATGCAAATATGAAGCTATATATTATTCTTTACCCTCCTGACTTTTAGAAGGGTATTTTAAATTTTTTCAAATATCTCTAGTTTTTCTGAAGTGGGTACATATTAGAAAAAAGAGCTAGTCAGTACCCAGCTTGAATGAACTCACAGAGAGAAACTTGGAAGAGGACAGCTATTTAATGAGGGAGGGAGATAATCCTGCCTGCTCATTGGCTTTTAGGGAGGTGCAGAGTCCTCTAGGACAGAGCCTGTGGTCCGGGTATTGCTCATAGGCAGATTCTCAAGCTCCCCAAAGTTACATTTTCTCTGGAACTCTCCTAGGCCACTCCCTGCTGATGCAATATCTGGGTTTGGGCAGAAAGGAGGGTGCTTCGGAGCCCGCCCTTTCTGAGCTTCCTGGGCCGGCTCTAGAACAATTCAGGCTTCGCTGCGACTCAGACCTCAGCTCCAACATATGCATTCTGAAGAAAGATGGCTGAGATGGACAGAATGCTTTATTTTGGAAAGAAACAATGTTCTAGGTCAAACTGAGTCTACCAAATACAGACTTTCACAATGGTTCTAGAAGAAATCTGGACAAGTCTTTTCATGTGGTTTTTCTACGCATTGATTCCATGTTTGCTCACAGGTAAGTATGAATTAGAATACATCCAATAGTTTGGGCCTTGAATATAGGTTAAGAAGGCAAAAAATACTTTCCCAGGGCCTGGGGTTGAAATATGTGTATAGAATATCGTATATCTGTTTTACAAAAGATTTATCACCTCCTAAACCTCTATTCCCACATCCCAAAGAAAAGGCCTGCATTCTGTTTGGAAATCTCTCTTCTTAATGTCCACACAACAATCTAGAAAGAGAAATCATCAAAATAAATAAAAGCAGAGCTCTGTGCACTTTGTTACTTATCTCATCGTCTGGTTTTAAATAGTGCAATGTAGTTCTGTCAGACTTACTGTGTGTGTCTTGGAGATGTTAACTATAAGAACAAATTAAAACAAAGATTCTAGCAAAATACACATGAATAAAAAGACAATTTGTGAGCTTAACATTGGATACAAGACTTATAAAAATTGGATTTCTCTACTGGTCATTGAAGAAAAGGCACTCCATAGCATTCTAAAAAATATTTGGTTTGGGACATTTCCCCTGCCAGTGAGATTACATAATTTTCTCTGCTCCACTCCTGGTTGCTTGTACCTATCTGCTTTATTGTCTTAAAATTGGAACTCCGTAGCCTTTGATGTTTGTTCATGTCAAATCACGTTTAAGAGAAACTTCTAATTTTGATACTCCAAGACACTAGGCACTTTGCAGTGTTGATGGGAGCCTTGAGTACTTTCTCTCTCTCTCTCTCTGTCTCTCTGTCTCACTCTCTCTGTGTGTGTGTATGTTTTACACAGAACTAATTTAATTATTCTAGTTAGTTTACATCAGGTAACAAATCAGTACTAAGACAATTTGCAAAGGTGTAGAACTGGCTTAAACATCAAATTTATGGTGTTCTTTCCTAGCTTAAAAACCTTCACAGCTCCCAGTTGTTCAGCACATGGTGTCCAAATTCTGTTGTCTCTCATCACCCAGCATATTCAGGCCCCACCCTATATTTATTTAACCCTATTTCTCACTACTCCTTGAAAACAAATATGGACTACAAGCAGCTGCTGGCTTAACAGTCAGCATATTACACCTTCATTTCCTCCTCCTGGCCTTTATTGTTATAATTTCCCACCAGAAGCAGCATCTTCAGTATTTCCTTCTACATCTTTCCAAGACCTCTCTTTGACCCCAGGTACTTTAGCTTCAGGTGGTTACTTCTCTTTCCAGCACTGACCTGGAGGGCCAGGGCCTGGGCATCTTTTCGGCTGTCCCCACATCTCCTAGCACAGGCTAAGCATGCTGGTTGTTTGGTTAGTTAGTTGTTGGTTATTTAGTTGTTGGAACAGAAATGTTGCCAAGAAAACATCCCTCCACTAAGCTGAAACGAGAAGATGGGAGGCTGAATGAGAAGAGGAAAGCCCAGCATTTTTCGACTTGACATTTTCTTCAATGACACCCGTCTTATAAGTATTTTCTTGAAAACTCCTGTTTTAAATAGATCTGGAGGTGAGTGTGCACTTCTGACGCTTATAAACTTACATAGAAAACACACACACACCAAAAAAACCTCAGTGGTGAAATCACAAGGATGTCATAGCCAGAAAGACCTGTGTGTGAGTTTTGGCTCTGTTACTCACTAGCTCAGGACTCAATCATGTAACGTCAGTTTCCCTTCCTGTGAAATAGTCATAATAGCCACTTTGAGGTTATGAGGGGTTAAATAAGATGACACAAACAAAAGCGCTTTGAAGACTTCAACATTTCCCCACCCTCAAATGTTAGTTATTATTATCTGTTGGTTATACAGATGGTGGTATCAGTAGATAATTGCTTTAGCTGAGGTTGTCTTTATGCAGTTTTGACCATTTCCTCTGGATTGTGTAGGTGCCTGTGATGAATTCTGCAAATTCTAAATGAACTTCTATTAGTTACTAGGTCACTGGGCAGATGGGTAGAGTTGTGGCTTTTTTTTTTTTTTTTTTTTTTTGACCGAGTCTCGCTCTGTCGCCAGGCTGGAGTGCAGTGGCGCAATCTTGGCTTACTGCAATCTCCACCTCCCAGGTTCAAGCGATTCTCCTGCCTCAGCCTCCTGAGTAGCTGGGACTACAGGCACACGCCACCACGCCCAGCTAATTTTTGTATTTTTAGTAAAGATGAGGTTTCACCATGTTGCCCAGGATGGTCTCGATCTCTTGACCTTGTGATTTGCCCGCCTCGGCCTCCCAAAGTGCTGGGATTACAGGCATGAGCCACCACATCCGGCCATGGCTGTCTTTCATAGAAATCATTTGCCTTGTCCTGTCCCTCCCAAATAATAGTGTATGATTCAGAAAGCTGATTATGCTACCAATAGTAATAATAACAATGACAATCACAACTGCTATTTCTGAGTACACATTGTGCCTTCAGTTAGCAAAAATGTTATCTTGACTTCTCACATGAATCCTGCAAGTTAGGTGTTATCCCCATTCCACACATTAGGGATAGAGACTAGGAGAGGTTCAGTTATTTGTCCAAGTACCTATATCTAGTAAGTGCAGGAATTGGGATTTGATGATGGTTTGGTCTGCTCCAGAGCCTGTGCCCTTTATATATCTCTGCAGAAAAAGCTGAGACATTAAAACAAGGTAGAAGAAGGGAGGAGGGACAAAGGAAAGGAAATAAAGAAGATGGTGCTACCTTTTCTAATGCATTAGCCTTAAAGGCTGATAGAGGTAAAGGTGGCAGAAGAGGATCCAAATAAAGGGAGTGGACATCAGGCCCACTGAGCGTCCTTCAGAGAAGAGATGCAAAGATTTTTGCCTGGAAAGGTTGCCCCAGGGCTTTTTGGTGGGTAGCCTTCATGCTACTTCCCTTGGACTGACTCACTCAAGGTTTTACGAAATAGGTGTTCAGCAGCAGAAAGGGTCTAATTTAAAGACGAATGAGGGATTAAGAAAAGAGTTAGACCTAGGCTAATTTCCCCAAGGAAGCCAAAGCTTAATTTACTTGTTCAACTTTCATTCTTTTAACACCATTTATGTACCAGGTTCTGGGATGTGTGCTGGTTAGAGAGATTTTAAAAATTTGTCTTCAGGGAGCCTAAGAGCCTGCTGGGAAGTACACTAAAGTCTTTGGCATGTGGGAATTTAACAAAATTTCAACTGTTCTTTAGCCACCAGAAGTAAAGTCTAGATTTGTGGTTCCCAACCTCAAATGCACATTGGAATCACCTGGGGAACTTTTTAAAAGCTAAATTCCGTGACTTCACAGCTAGAGATTCTGAGTTAATCTAGGGTGCTGTCTGGATGTTGGGACTTTTTCAAAACTATGTGGGTGGGGCTCCTTAGAGAAGTGATTGATTCCAGGGCTGGGCAGGGAAAAAACAAGATGAGACAAGAGCATTTTGTGGTAAGTAATGAAGTGATTAAAAAAGGATGAGGGCCTAAGTTAACAGTTAACATAGTATCCTGGATTGGAGCCTGGGATGGAAGAAAGAACTGAGTGGAAAAACTAGTGAAATTCAAATAAAGTCTGGAGTTTAGTTAATGATAATGTGCCAGTATTGGCTTTTTAGTTTTGACAAATGTATTATGGTTACATAAGATGTTAGCATTCAGGGAAGTTGGGTGAAGGATGTATAGGAATGCTGTGTACTATCTCTGCAATTATTCTGTAAATCTAAAATTATTCCAAAAATTTAAAAATCTATTAATAAAAATAACATGAGTAAAACGGGTGGGAACAAGTTAAAAGGGCACAGGAAGCTTGAAAGTGTTCCCATTGGCCAAAAGCTAGAACAATTTGAATAATAAAATAACAATAGTGTTGGACTTTACAGAATAAATTAAAATATCCATGAGTCCATACCAGTAAAAATAAATAATTGAATAAATAAATGGTGGAGAAGGAACAGCTCTTCCTAACAAAAGAATACAATTAAATAAAATATCACTACTAGAACATCACAGCAATAATTGTTACAAGAAATATCCATCAGTAGATGTTAAAATTAATAGGTGAAAGTTTGAGGAGGAATGGAATATTTGCACAGTCTCAAAGTATCTCCCCCAAGGTATTTATTAACTACACAGGGGAAAATGGTAGCTTTACAGTAGAGACACTTTCTTAACCAAGTGATCAGGGCGGTTAACATCACCAGTAATAAGACGTATTGATATCATGTACTCCCTGTGAGTGTCTGGAAAAAATGTGTAACCTCAATCAAATCACGTGAAAATATCAGACAAAACCAAACTGAGATACGTTCTACAAAACAACTGACCAGTACTTCTAAAAAATGTCAAGGTCGGCCAGGCGTGGTGGCTCATGCCTGTAATCCCAGCACTTTGGGAGGCCAGGGCAGGTGGATCACGAGGTCAGGAGATCGAGACCATCCTGGCCAACATGGTGAAACCCCGTCTTTACTAAAAATACAAAAATTAGCCAAGTATGGTGGCGGGCGCCTGTAGTCCCAGCTACTTGGGAGGCTGAGGCAGGAGAATCGCTTGAACCTGGGAGGCAGAGGTTGCAGCGAGCCGAGATTGCACCACTGCACTCCAGTCTGGCAACAGAGCAAGACTCCATCTCAAAAAAAAAAAAAAAAAAAAAGTCAAGGTCATTAAAAAAGACAAAGACAGACTGAAAACAGTTTGGAGGAGACTAACTAGACATGACAGCTAAATGAAAATCCTGAATTGGATTTTGGCCAAAAAAAAAAAAAAAAAGCATTAGGGGAAAAACTGATGAAATTTGATTAAATACTGAAGCTTAGTTAATAATACTGCATTAATATTAATATCTTAATTTTTATAATTGTGCTATGGTTATGTACATATGGAGGGCTGAGTGAAGAGTATATGAGAGCTCTCTGTATTATTTTGCAACTCTTCTGAAAGTCTGAAATTATTTCAAAATACAGTTAATCTGTTCATCATATCACTGGGCTAACATCAAGGTATGGGCAGGACTACATTCCTTCTGGAGGTTTTAGAGAATCTGTTTCCCCCTTCCATGGTATGAATGTACTACAGTTTGTCTAATCATTCACCTGTTGAAGGACATCTGGGCCGATTCCAGCTTGACTGTGAATATTTGTGTGCAGGTCTTATGTGATGTAAAGTTTTCATTTCTCTGAGATAAATGCTGAAGAGTGTAATTGCTAGATCATATAGTAACTACATGTTTAGTTTTACAAGAAACTGCGAAACTATTTTGAAAAAGAGTATCATTTTACATTCCTACCAAAAATGTATAAGTGATCCACTTGTTCTGCATCCTTGCCAGCATTTAGTTTTGTAACTTTGAAAACTTTTAGCCATTCTGATAACTGTGTAATGCTATCTCATTGTGATTTTAATTTGGATTTCCCTAATAGCTAATAGTGTGCTTATTTGCCATCTATATATCCTCTTTGGTGAAATGTCTATTCATGTCCTTTGCCTATTTTTAGATTGGATTGTTTGATTTTTCTACTGCTGAGTTTTGAGAGTTTTTTATGTGTTCTAGATACTAATTCTTTGTGAGACAGTGGTTTGCAATTTTTTTTTCCACTTTGCAACTTGTCATCTCATCCTCTTAACATGGGCTTTTGCATAGCAAAAGTTTTTAATTTTGATAAAATTAAAATCATGGTTTTTCTTTTATGGATTTTGCTTTTGGTGTCACATCTAAGAACTTTTTGCCCAGCCCTGAAGATTTTCTCCTGTTTTTTCCTAAAAGTTTTAGAGTTTTATATTTTACATTTTTTTGCACAAGGTGTGAGGTTTAGATTGAGGTTTTGTTTGTTTGTTTGTTTGCCTGCAGATATCCAATTGTTCCAGTATTATTTGTTTAAAGCATTTTTTTTGTTTTTTGTTTTTTTGGTTTTTTTTTAGACAGGGTCACACTCTGTCACCCCAGGCTAGAGTGCAATGCCTCAATCACAGCTCACTGCGGTCTCAACCTCCTGGATTCAGGTGACCTTCCACCTTAGCCTCTGAAGTAGCTGGGACTGTATTAGCTGAGACCACCACCCCTGGCTAATTTTTGTATTTTTTTATAGAGATAGCGTTTCGCCATATTGCCCAGGCTGGTCTCGAACTCCTGAGCTCAAGTGATTCACCTGCCTCAGCCTCCCAAAGTTCTGGGATTACAGGTGTGAGTCGCCATGCCGGGCCTAAAAGCCTATTGGATTTTAGGATTACTTTTGTCTGGAATTGTCAAAAAGCAGTTGAGCACATTTGTGTGGATTTATTTCTGGAATCTCTATTCTGTTTCATTGATCTTGGGTCTATTCCTTTGCCAATACAATATAGTTTTAATTACCATAAGTCCTGGAATTGGGTAGATTGATTCCTCTCACTTTATAATTAAAATGGTTTTAGTTATTCTAGTTTCCTTCCTTCCTTCCTTCCTTCCTTCCTTCCTTCCTTCCTTCCTTCCTTCCTTCCTTCCTTCCTTCCTTCCTTCCTTCCTTCCTTCCTTTTTTTGAGATGGAGTCTCGCTCTGTCATCCAGGCTGGAGTGCAGTGGTGCAATTTCAGCTCACTGCAACCTCCGCCTCCCAGGTTCAAGCGATTCTCCTGCCTCAGCCTCCCCAGTAGCTGGGACTACAGGCGTGTGCCACCACACCAGGCTAATTTTTTGTATTTTTAGTAGAGATGGGGTTTCACCGTGTTAGCCAGGATGGTCTCGATCTCCTGACCTCGTGATCCGCCCGGCTCGGCCTCCCAAAGTGCTGGGATTACAGGCATGAGACGCTGTGCCTGGCCTTATTTTCTATTTTCTTTATTTCACGTGGGGTAAATGTGAAATATTGTTACTGTATATAATGTATAGTGATAAAGTCAGGGTACTTAGGAGAGTCATCACCTGAGTACAACACATTTTTGTTGACTATAGATAACCCTAGTCTGCTATCAGGTATTGAATTTATTCCTTCTAACTATATGTTTTGTTTTGTTTTTTTGAGACGGAGTCTCACTCTGTTGCCCAGGCTGGAGTGCAATGGCGCCATCTGGGCTCACTGCAACCTCTGCCTCCCAGGTTCAGGTGATTCTCCTGCCTCAGCCTCCCAAGTAGCTGGGACTATGGGCATGTGCCACCACACCCGGCTAATTTTTGTATTTTTAGTAGAGATGGGATTTCACCATGTTGGCCAGGCTGGTCTTGAACTCCTGACCTCAAGTGATCTGCCCACCTTGGCCTCCCAAAGTGCTGGGATTACAGGTGCGAGCCACCACGCCCGGCCACTTCTATCTAACTGTATGTTTTTACCATTTAACCTACTTCTCTTCATCCTCCCACTCCCACCCCACTCACTCTTCCCAGTTTCTGTTATCTGTCTTTTCACTCTCTACCTCTGTATGATAAAATCGTTTAGCTCCCACATGTAAGTGAGAACGTATGATATTTGTTTTTTTGTTTCTGGCTTATTTCACTTAAGATACAGTTCAATTCACATTGCTGCCAATGACATGATTCCTTTCTTTTTATGACTGAATAAATAGTATGCCATTGTGTATATGTACCACATTTTCTTTATCCATTCATCCACTGATGGACACTTAGGTTGATTTCATATCTTTGCTATTGTGAATAATGCTGCAATAAACATGAAAAGGGAGGTTTCCCTTTGACATATTGATTTATTTTCCTTTGGGTAGATACCCAGTAGTGGGGTGGCTGGATGGAATGGTAATTCTATTTTTAGTTTTTTGAGAAATCTCCATACTGTTTTCCATAGTGGCTGTACTAGTTTACATTCCCACCAACAGTGTGTAAGAGTTCCCTTTTCTCTGCACCCTCATCAACGTTTGTTATTTTTTGTCTTTTTAGTAATAGCCATTCTGACCTGGGGTAAGATGACATCTCATTGAGGTTTCAATTTGCATTTCTCTGATGGTTAGTGATATTGAACATTTTTTCATATATCTGTTGGCCATTTGTATATCTTCTTTTGAGAAATGTCTACTTATGTCCTTAGCCCACTTTTGGGGATTTGTTTTTTAGTGTTGTTATTTGAGTTTTTTGTATATTCTGGATATTACTCTGTTGTTGGATGAATAGTTTGCAAATATTTTCTCCCATTCAACGGATTGTCTCTTTACTCGGCTGATTGTTTCCTTTGCTGTGCAGAAGCTTTTTAGTTTAATACAGTCCCATTTGTCTCTGATTTTTGCAATAGCCTCAGGAGGATTGATATTAATTCTTCTTTGTATGTTTGGTAGAATTCAGCTGTGAATCCATCTAATCCTGGGCTTTTCTTTGTTGGGAGACTTATTATTGATTCAATCTTGCTACTCATTATCCATCGTTAAGGTTTTCTTTTTCTTCCTGATTCAATCTTGGTAGGTTGTTTGTGTCCAGGAATGATCCATTTCTTCTAGGTTTTCCAGTTTGTCAGCTTATAGTTGTTCATAACAGTCTCTGATGATTTTATGTGGTATCAGTTGTGACATCTTCTTTTTAATTTCTGATATTCTTTATTTGGGTTTCCTCTCTTCTTGGTTAGTCTAGCTAGTGGTTTTAAGATTAACTTTGTTAATCTTTTTGAAGAAAAAATTTTTTTTCATTTTCTTGACGTATTTTTTTTAGTCTCTATTCCATTAAATTCTGCTCTGATCTTTATTATTTCCTTTTTTCTCCTAATTTTGGGTTTGCTTTGTTCTTGCTTTTCCAGTTCCTTGAGATGCATTGTTAGATTGTTAATTTTTAATCTTTCTACTTTTTCAATGTAAGCATTTATTGATATAAATGTCCCTCTTATTACTGCTTTTGATATATCCCACAGATTTTGCTATGTTGTGTTCGATTTTTATTTGTTTCAAGAAATTTGAAAATTTCCATGTTAGTTTCTTTGTTGACCCAATGGTCATTCAAGATCATGTTGTTTAATTTCCATGTACTTAAACTGGACTTTACACCAGTTTAAGTTTTTCTTGGTGTTGGTTTCTAGTTTTATTCCATTGTGCTCTGAGAAGATACTTGATAGGATTTTGATTTTTAAAAATTTGTTGGCTGGGCGCAGTGTCTCACGCCTGTAATCCCAGCACTTTGGGAGGCCAAGATGGGTGGATCACAAGGCCAGGAGATAGAGACCATCCTGGCTAACAGGGTGAAACCCTGTCTCTACTAAAAATACAAAAAAAAAAAAAAATTAGCCGGGCATGGTGGCGCGTGCCTGTAATCCCAGCTACTCAGGAGGCCGAGGCAGGAGAATTGCTTGTACCCAGGAGGTGGAGGTTGCAGTGAATCTCAAAAAAAAAAAATTGTTGACACTCGTTTTGTGACCTAACATATGGTTTATTCTGGAGAATATTCCATGGGCTGATGAAAAGAATATATATTCTGCAGTTGTTGGATATAATGTTCTGTAAATATCTGTTAGGTCCATTTGGTCTAAAGTCCAGTTTAAGTACAATGTTTCTTTGTTGATTTTCTGTCCAGATGATCTGTCTAATGCTGAGAGTGGGGTGTTAAAGTCCCCCGTCCCCAGTCATTATATTGCAGTCTTTCTCTTTAGATCTAGTAGTATTTGCTTTAAGACTCTGGGTGCTCCAGTATGGGGTGCATATATATTTAGAATTGTTATATCTTCTTGCTGCATTGATCCATTTATCACTATATAGTAACCTTCTTTGTCTTTTTTTAATTGCTTTTGACTTGAAGTCTATCTTATTTGGTATAAGTATAGCTACTGCTCCTTGCTTTTGGTTTTCATTTGTGTGGAGAATATTTTTCCATCCCTTTTAGTCCATATATGTCTTTACTGGTAAGGTGAATTTCGTGTAAGCAGCATATAGTCGGAACTTTTTTTTTAATTTATTCAGCCATTTTATATCTTTTAAATGGAGAATTTAATCCACTTATATTCAAGGTTATTAATATGTGAGGTTTTTTCCTGTCATATTGTTAATTTTTTTTCTGTTTGTTTTACATATTATTTAGTGTTTTCTTTTTCTCCTATTGTTCATTGTGTTTTAGTGGATTTCTGTAGTGGTACCATTTGAGTCCTTTCTCTTCCTCCTTTGTGTGACTGCTTTACCTATGAGTTTTATACTTTCATGTGATTTCATAATGGTAAATGTTATTATTTCAATTTCAGGTTTAGGACTCCCTTGAACATTTCTTGTATGTCTGGTCTAGTGATAACAAATTCCCTCAATATTCGTTTGTCTGTTAAAGACTATTTCACTTTGATTTATGAAGGATGATTTTGCCAGATGTAATAGTCTTGGCTAGCAGGTTTTTCTTTTTTTCCTTTCAGCACTTTAAATATATCATTCCATTCTCTTCTGGCCTGTGCGATTTCTGCTGAGAAATCCACTGATGGGGTTTCCATCAGACTAGATGCTTTTTTTCTAGCTGTTTTTAGGGTTTGCTCTTTATCTTTGACTTCAGACAGTCTAACTATAATGACCATTTTACATTGTATCTCTCTGGACATCATGAGCCTCCTATAACTAGATGTCTAAATATCTTGCTAGACATAGGATGTTTTAATATATTATTTGGTTAAATAGGCTTTTTAGTCCTTTTGTTCTTTCTTTCCCCTTAGGGATACTGATAATACATAAATTCAATTGCTTTGTGTTATCTCAAATGTCACGAAGCTTTTGCTCATTCTTTTTAAAAACTTTTGACTGGAGTATTTCAAAAGACCTGTCTTCAAGTTCTGAGATTCTTTCTCCTGCTTGATCTAGTCTATTGTTGAAGCTTTCAAATGTATTTTGTATTTCTTTCAATGAGTGTTCAGTTTCAGAATTTCTATTTGGTTCTTGTAAAAAATATCTATCTCTTTGGAAATTTCTCATTTATATTCTGAATTGTTTTTCTGATTTCTTTTTATTGTTTTTCCAAATTCTCTTGTATCCCACTGAGCTTCTTTAATATCAGTGTGTTTAATAATTCCTTCTCTGGGATTTCAAAAATTTCTTTTTGATTAAGGTCTATTGCTGGAGAATTGTGTTCCTTTGGAGATGTCATATGTCCTTGCCTTTTCATGTTTCTTGTGTTCTTATGTTGATATCTGCACATCTGGTATAACAGTTTCTTCTTCCCATTTTTGAATTTACTTCCATAGGGGAGGACGTTTTCCTGAAGATGTATCTGTGGTGTTCATTGGCTACAGCATTTGGCATTTATTTATTTATTTTTATTTTTATTTATTTTTTTGAAATGGAGTCTCGCTCTCTTGCCAGGCTGAAGTGCAGTGGTGCAATCTTGGCTCACTGCAACCTCTGCCTTCCGGGTTCAAGCAATTCTCCTGCCTCAGCCTCCCGAGTAGCTGGGACTACAGGCACACACCACCATGCCCAGCTAATTTTTGTATTTTTAGTAGAGGTGGGGTTTCACCATGTTAGCCAGGATGGTCTTGATCTCTTGACCTCATGATCCACCTGCCTCTGCCTCCCAAAGTTCTGGGATTACAGGCATGAGCCGCTGCGCCTGGCCCATTTTTTGCTTTTATTCTGGGTACTTTGGCTGCAACGTATATGTGATTTCATCAGTGGGTTAGGGTACAGTTATTGGAGTCTGTGGTGAAGTTGTGCTGTGGGATGCCAGGTGGGCTGTCTACAGGCCCCAATTGTGGCAGTCGTGGTCTGAGTATGCCTGTCCGTGTTTCCCAGGGTTATGTATGCGGGCACTGGTGTTGGTGGTTACCAGAATGCTGATTATTGGGCCTCCACATGGCTTGCTTGGATGCTGGCAGTGGTAGTGGTGGACTGGGCAAGGAGGTGGGTTCTTGGGGCCCTGGACAGCTAGCATGGCACAAGTGATGGCAGTAGCAGTGGCAGGATAATTATCTGGGTTCCGAGAGTTGTCCTTTTATGATGGCAGTGGGTGTGACAGGCTGTGTAGGACAGTCTCCAGGACTGCAGGTGGTACTTGCAAGTAGGTGCCAGTTGAGGTGATGGCAGCTGAGAGTTTAGGCCCAACCTCAGGACCCCAGAAGGAGTACTCAGGTGCCCAAGGTTCCCTTGTCACCCTCCAAGGCCCTGGCCTATGTGCTGTGTCTCAGAGAAGGGAGTGAAGCTGGGTTGGGTGGGCTTGTGCTCAGGCCCTTTAATGGTGGGAGCAGGCAGCAGTCATGGTGGGTAGGGGTCAGGGCAATCCTCAGGTCTCAGGTGGAATGCATGGGTGAGGAGTGGTAGTAGCCATGCTGAGGTCCTCCCACTGGAGAAGGTGGGGCTGACCTCTGTGGCTACAGCCTGGGCCAGTAAGTGGGGAATATGCCCCTGTCTCATGCTTCACAGCCCTGGCGGGGCTTACCCCCCAGCCCTGGCAGCAGACAGCCAGCCACACCTAGCTTGAACCCTTACCTTGCTGCAGGAGTCCCCACCAGCTTGTGACTAAGTCCCAGTGGCAACTTGTGCCTGTTTTCCTCCCAGTCTCAGCCCCGGCAGCACTCACTTCCCAGCATTGTCAGCTGCAGCCCATGCCTCATTTGATTCTCAGTCTCAGCTGTGGGAGCTCATTCCCAGTTTGTGCCCCAGTCTCAGCAGCAATAGCCTGAGTTTCCCTAATGCTTTAGTCTTGGTGCTGCTGGCCACCAGGATAGCATGTGCATCTGCCAAAGACTAGGATTTAAAATGGTGCCTTGCTGTAACTGTTTGGGTCTCAGAAAAAGTGTGGGACGCAGCATGAGTTCCCTTCCTGGGACAATTTTGTCCCGCAATCTACTGGCAGCTCCCTATGTATGTTTTCAGGGCTTAGGAGGGTTGAGGAATTCTCTCACGGTCAGGACTACATGATTCCATGGTGGGAATGAGGGCCACCAGAAGTCTCTCACTTACTCTGCCCACATTGAGAAGTCACTCTTGGCTGCCAGCTGATCCTAGCCAAGCAGGCTGCCTCTCCTCCTCCTTCCTTGCTTTTGGTGTTTCCTGTAACTTTTCTGTTGAGTTCCAGTGTTTTCTTTTGGATAATGTATTCAAAGTGTGACTGTATATACATGATTTCGGTTCTTCTAAGTGGAGGAGGTAAGCATGAAATGCTTTTGGTCAGCCATCTTGAAGCCCCTCCCCTCCTTTTATGTATTATAGTTCCTTTGACTTTTCTTATAAAATTTAGGAAAAACTTATCTAATTAACAAAAAGCTTGCTGAACTATTGATAGGAATTGCATTAAACCTATATACAATTTGGGGGAGAATTGGCATCTTAACTGTTGAATCTTCTAATGCATGAACACAGTATGTCTCTCCATCTATTTAAATCTTCTTTGATTTCATTTAGCATTGTGGAGTTTTCCCTGAATATATTTTGTCAGATTTACACCTATTTTTTTAGTGATTATAATTTTAATTTCTGTGTATGTGTTTGTTGCTGGTATATAGAAATATAATTTTTTTTTGAGATGGAGTCTTGCTCTGTTGCCCAGGCTGGAGTGCGGTGGTGCAATCTCAACTCACTGCAACCTCCACCTCCTGGGTTCAAGCGATTCTCCTGCCTCAGCCTCCTGAATAGCCAAGATTACAGGCGTGCACTACCATGCCCAGCTAATTTTTCTATTTTTAGTAGAGATGGGGTTTTGCCATGTTGGCCAGGCTGGTCTCGAACTCCTGAGCTCAGGCGATCTGCCTGCCTTGGTCTCCCAGAGTGCTGGGTTTACAGGCATGAGCCACCAGGCCTGGCCTGGTTTTAGATTTTTTTTTAAGATTCTGTGGGATTTTTCTACATGTGGGAGAGCATATCATGTCATTTGCATATAGGGCAAGTTTTACTACTTCTTTTATAATCTATATTTCTTTTACTTATTTTGCTTGCCTTATTACAGTGGCTAGAACTTTCAGTAGTATGTTGAATAAGAGTGGTAAGAGTGGACATTCTTGCCTATTCCTGATCTTGGAGAGGAAGCATTCAGTCCTTCACCATTAAGTAAGATGTTAGCTGTAGGTTTTTTGTAGATGGTCTTTATCAAGTTGTGGTAACTCCCTGTCTGCTCTTAACTTGAAGAGAGTTTTTGGTTCTGTCTTGTTTTTTTTTTTTTTTTTTTTGAGATGGAGTCTTGCTCTGTCACCCAGGCTAGAGTGCAATGGCTTGATCTCGGCTCACTGCAACCTCCGTCTCCCAGGTTCAAGCAAGTCTCCTGCCTCAGCCTCCCAAGTAGCTGGGATTACAGGCGCGTGCCACCACACCCAGCTAATTTTTCTATTTTTAGTAGAGACTGGGTTTCACCATGTTGGTCAGGCTGGTCTCGAACTCCTGACCTCAGCTGATCCGCCTGCCTTGGCCTCCAAAAGTGCTGGGATTATGGTGTGAGCCACTGCACCTGGCCTGTTTTGTCTTGTTTTTCATAATGAATGGATGTGGGTTTGGAAATCCTTTTTCTGTGTCAATTGATATGATTTATGATTTTATTCTTTAGTTTATCGACATGGTAAATTACATTAACTGATTTTCAAATGTTGAACCAGCCCTGCATACCTAGAACAAATCCCACTTGGTTATGGTATATAGTTCTTTTTGTACATTATTGAATTTGGATTGCTATATTTTGTTGAAGATTTTTGTCTAAGTTCATGAGATATATTTTTATGTAGTTTATGTATATATTTTCCTCATCTGATTTTGGTATCATGGTAATACTGGCCTCATAAAGTAAGCTGGAAACTGTTCTTTCCTATTCTATGTTTTAGAGGAAATTGCATTTTGTTGATGTTGTCATCTTTAAATGTTTGGTAGAATTTTCCATTAAAACCATCTGTGCCTGGAGATTTCATTTTTGAGAGCTTTAAAGTTATATAATTAAATTATATTAATTAATAAATTGATTTGTTGACATGATTTAATTATGTAATTAAATTAGTTATATAAAATGTAGCTTTGTATTTATATAGGTTTATATTCCCCAAATAGCTGGCTAGAGAATTTTTTTAAAACTTTACCAGAGGAAGGTGTCAGAGGGGACCATTCTTTGTCCTCCTGTACCACTCTACCCCTTTTCCTTTCCATCCCTTGGGTGATTTCAAGCTTAGGGGTGGGTGGGGGTCAGGAAGACTGCCTTGTGGGTGCTCCAGGTGTTTCCCCACAGAACAGACCATGGATGCTGAGGGTGAGATGGAGGTGCATCACTAGGGCCCTACATTAGAGAAAGGGCAGGGAAACCAGGTGGGGTGTCCCCAGCAGCCTTCCATCCCTTTGTGGTCACAGGGCTTGATAACAAACAGCAGGTGCCAATCTGGAGATAGGCACAGAGATGAAAAGTCCCAAATGAGGACTCCAGCCCCACCCCCACTATGCTGTAGATGCTATCACTGCACTGTAACAGCAAAGGGA
This sequence comes from Pan paniscus, assembly GCF_029289425.2. NCBI lineage: Eukaryota > Metazoa > Chordata > Mammalia > Primates > Hominidae > Pan > Pan paniscus. The sequence goes on from NC_085926.1 coordinate 134,890,534, forward strand.
GGCAGGTGTTGGGCATTTAAAGAGGAACATAGCAGAGAGTTCAGACTGTACCTTTGGGTGACATGTGAGGATGAAGTTTTTGGCTTTGTGACTGCCCAAAGTCCTTATGAGCAGGTTCAGCTTCATAGGCCTCTTTCATTCTCTACAAATCATAGTCCCACTGTGTGCATACTCTGGGAACACTGTGTCTGGGCACACTCTGGGCATACTTGTGTCCCAGACTGGCTCAGGGGCCTGCAGTCTTTCCGGGGTGGACTCACAGAGCTGGCTTGGTGTCCCACTTGAATGGACTCTCTCCACAGCAGATCTGAGCCTGTACTTCCCACCTGGCAACTGATGCCCCATTTGGCCTTGTTGAGGGACATGAAACGATTGCTTTGGCATCTGAGGATGGCAGTAGCAGGAGAGGGAGGTGATGAGAATGTTGCAGTAGTCTGCATGGGTTTTCCATGAATGATTAAGAGGCTCACGTTTATGCAACTTGCTTAAAGCCACATAGTAAGTGGCAGAGTCACTGGATCCTAGCCAGTCTAACAGAAGAGTCATAAATAATGTGACTCAGTTTTCTCATTTGTACAATGGAAAAACTAATGGTCTTTACCTCCCAGTATGGTCATGAGAATTCAATAAGACAGTCACGTAACAATCCAACACATGGTCTAGATAGAACATGGTAAGTATTAGATAAATATTAGTCATTATTATTATTAATATTGATATGTCATTTATCAACAAAGTCAGAATTATAATGGTGGTACCCAAAATTTAGCGTTAACCTAAGCATGATAAAATTAGAGTTGTTTCTGGTTTATAAACATGTGAGGCTTTTTTTTTTTGAGACAGAGTCTCATTCTGTTGTCTAGGCTGGAGTGCAGTGGTGCAATCTCAGCTTACTGCAACCTCCGCCGGTGAGGCCCTTCATTAGACACTAATTTGAAGCTATGGCATTCCCCCACTATGAGCCCACCTGTCAGCCAGGCTATCTGCCTTGATCCTAGATGAAGTGGCCATTCTGCCTGCCCCTCAGAACCTCTCTGTACTCTCAACCAACATGAAGCATCTCTTGATGTGGAGCCCAGTGATCGCACCTGGAGAAACAGTGTACTATTCTGTCGAATACCAGGGGTGAGTTTTTTCTTTTTTTTTCTTTTAATAGTTCTTCTCCCTTAAGCAGAAGTTGGTTCCTGAAGGCATAGCCCTTCCTCCTGAGCCCAAGGTGGCTTTTTGAGTCCAGGGATAGATTATCCCCAAAGATCTACCCCCTCTGTCTGCATAGGCATTGAAAGAGTTGAAGAAGCAAGGGAAATTGTTCTGTGGATTTGACAGTGAACTCTCTGGGAAGATGAATGTGCATAACACATTTTGGTGGAGTTATTTTAAAAAGTGAATCAACTGTCCAATGGGTTTGACTCTGACTTGAGATGGATAAATCACTGGAGACTCAGATCCTTTAAGGGTGGAGGAGTCCTCACTTTTCCTGACTATAAGCTTATACCTAGAGCCAAAACGAACTATAATCCTAAAGGTCAGCTGGCCCTGGGGCTGAGCAGGCTCTAGTCTTCTCCAGGTGTTCAGGTGCTTGCAGCTATTGAAGAGTGATAAGGACACAGAAATTGCTCCATATATTTCATTAACAATGAATACAGACTGAACACCTACATGTGTAGACATTCTTCTAGGCTCAGGGATACAGTTGACAAGGTTTCTGGATTTTGAGAGCTTACATCTAGAGGAGGATACAGATGATAAATATACTAGGCCAGCATTCTCTAGTATGGTAGCCACCAGCCACAGCTGGCTATTTAAATTAAATTAAATTAAAATGTCTGTTTCCTGCCACACTAGTCACATTTTAGGTGTTCAATAGCCACATGTGGCCAGTGGTTACCATATTGAACAACATCGATTTAGAATATTTGCATCATCACAGAAAGTTTATTTTTGGAAAGCACTGCTCTAGGGAATTTTGGATAGTAATCAGTGCTAGGAGGAAGCTAAAAGGCTGATGCCATAGAGAGTTGACACTGAGGCTCCTTTATATTAGATGGCCTGGGATGGCCTCTCTGAGGAGGTGATATTTATGCCATATCTGAAGGACAAGAGGAGCCAGCCATGCGAACAGCAGGGGCAGAGCGTTTGAGATGCAGTGAACAGTTAGTCAAAGGTCCTAAGGCAAAAAGTGCTCAGCATTTTGGAGAAATGACCAATGTGGCAAGAATATCACGCTTAGGAGCAGAGTGAGAGAGCAGGCCAAAGCATCTTGTAAGACCACTGGCAAGAGTTTGGATCCCATTCTAAGTCCTGTAGGAAGCCATTAAGGAGAGAAACGTCACAATCTGCTGAGTGGTGAATGGTTTTGAGAATGGCAGGTGTGCAAGCTGGGAGATCACAGCAAGGCAAGGAATGACAGTGGCTGAGATTAGGGTGATGACCCTGGAGATGAAGAGATAAAAGAGATCCAGACACATTGATGTTTATGCCTAGCTTTCCCTATCTGGCAATAAAAGGAGTAAGGGAGGATGGATGGTTGGTAGGGAGGAGAGTGGAGGAGCTAGGATAATGAGAAAGTACTTATTTTACTTACCTGTACAAAGTAGGTGAACGAAGGCAGTTACTTGCAACCATAACTGAGCCTGTGTCAGAGGGGCTGGTGTAACTCTGTGCCCTCCTCTCTTTGACAGGGAGTACGAGAGCCTGTACACGAGCCACATCTGGATCCCCAGCAGCTGGTGCTCACTCACTGAAGGTCCTGAGTGTGATGTCACTGATGACATCACGGCCACTGTGCCATACAACCTTCGTGTCAGGGCCACATTGGGCTCACAGACCTCAGCCTGGAGCATCCTGAAGCATCCCTTTAATAGAAACTCAAGTAAGGCACTTCTCTCCTTACACTCCCACCCCAACCAGCCCCTCCTTTAGGAACCATGTTCACCTAAACTTTCTAGACTCTTTTTAGCATCAGAATAGTCCTGCAAAGCCAGAGTATTGTGAACACAAACAACCCTTACTGGTATATTTGAAAAATTGCCAACTGCTTTCTACATGCTGCTCTCTGTCATGCCCTTTGACTACGCAAGTCATTCCTGACTGTCTGTGTCAGGGTGTGCAGGTGTTGGGGATGCTGACATTGGGAACCTGGAAGGAAAGCTGCTCTGGAAGTGAAGAGGTGGCACCAGGACTGCTGCTCCCTACTCTGATTGTGCCTCCATAAATCTTACACTGCCTCCCACTTGAGGCCTCATTAACTGCATATTTACTGCCCACGTAAGCAGCTTTGTTGTGCAAGAGGATTTATACACTTAACAGAGCCACCAGAAAATTGCCCTTCTGTAATGACTTCTGTGGGAAATAAATAACTTTTCTTTTGGAGTAGTACCTGGAAAAGGATTGAGAAAGAAGTAATAGAGGAATCCAGATAGGTGGCCAAATATGGCTGAGTACAAGCACTGGTCATTGTATAAAAGGACATGTGTGTTTGCGGAACAGGAGAGGCAAGGGCTGATGGGCAGGGGGTAGGGAAGCAGTTGATCAGGTGGTGAAGGGCTTTGACACGAAGCTTGACCAAGTCAGTAGAGGGTAGCCAATGAAAGAGGAGAGGATCTAGACCAGGTCTATCTCTTTTTTTTTTTTTTTGATACGGAGTCTCACTCTGTCACCCAGGTTGGTGTGCAGTGGCGTGATCTCAGCTCACTGCAACCTCTGTCTCCTGGGTTCAAGTGATTCTCCTGCCTCAGCCTCCTGAGTAGCTGGGACTACAGGCGTGCACCACCATGCCTGGCTAATTTTTGTATTTTTAGTAGAGACAGGGTTTCACTATGTTTTCCAGGCTGGTCTGGAACTCCTGACCTCAAGTCATCTGCCCACTTCGGCCTCCCAAAGTGCTGGGATTACAGGCATGAGCCATGGCGCCCGGCCGACCAGGTCTATCTTACAAAGCAACACTCTGGCTGCTGTGTGGAAAGTGAACCAGAGTAGGGCAAGCCTGCAGGACAGGGGAAGAATGAGGAGGGGGTTGTAATACTCCTACTGATCCCAAGAGTTTGGAAGGGGATGGGAAGGAGATGATGAATCCAAGAAACATGGCTGATTTAGAAAGGACAGAGCTTAGGAATCAAGTTTGTGGGGACAGAAAAGGGAAAGATAATGATGGTATTCAGCTGTCAAATGGAATTGGTGAGAACACCAGCTAAGGCAAATAACCCAGGGGGAAACAACTGGTCTTGAAGAATAGGAGACACCCCCGGCTTTGAGACTGAGATTTCTACAAGATGTCATCTTGTGGATGTCTGACTGGCAGCTGGAAATCAGTCCCTGAGGCTTAGAAAGCTCAAAGACAGATACATAACACAAAGTGGTTTTGTTTGTTTGTTTGCTTTGTTTTTGAGGTGGGGTCTTGCTCTTTTGTCCAGGCTGGAGTGCAGTGGTGCCAACACAGCTCACTGCAGCCTTGCCCTCCTGGGCTCAAGCGATCCTCCTGCCTCAGGCCCCCAAGAAGCTGGGACTACAGGCACATGCCACCATGCCTGACTAATTTTTTTGTATTTTTGGTAGAGATGGGGTTTCACCATGTTGCCCAGGCTGGTCTCGGACTCCTGAGCTTAAGTGATCCTCTTGCCTCAGCCTCACGAAGTGCTGGGATTATAGGAATGAGCCATCGCACAGGGCCATCACAAAGTTAACAGCTAAAGGCTTGGAAGTAGACGAGACTGTTTAGGGACAAGACACTGAAGACAAAGAGAGGACAAGGTCCTGGAAAACCTCAGACTTTAAAATGTGGATGGAGGGAAGGGCACCAGGGTAGAGGATCATGGAAGGGAGAATAGAACAGCTCCTGAGAGGCTGGAGGAAGCCCCTGGATGGGCCCTTGAGAAAGTAACTTCATGGAGTGGAAAGGATGACCATCTGGCTGCTGGAGTGGAGGATTGCATGGAGGTAGGAAGGAGCAAGGAATGGGTGGGAATGTAACCAGTTTAGAGCTGCAGGAAAGGCAAGATAAGGGTCTTCTTTGGTCTCTGTTTTCGTGATGTGGCAGAAGAGCTTCTGTTGTGAATGATGGTGGAAGAAGGTATGGGGCAGAATTTGCAGCATTCGGATGAGTCAAAATTTACTGAGGAATGTATGATATTAGGTGGAAATTAGGAGGGTTTAGAAGAAGAGGAGCCCAAGCTGAAGAGCAGAGGAGGGAAGGGATGGGGCAGGAATAGGACCATTGGAATGGGATACCAAAAGGAATTTTGGTGCAGATTGTGGGCTCCTTTGCCCAGGCCTCCTTCCCAGGCACCAGGACTGGAATGGAATGGAATGGAGTGACTTCATGGAATGGAGAGGATGATCATCTGGCTGAATTTGGTCCAAGAGGAGTTGGTTGAAGTGGCAGGATCTGGGGGAGATTAAGGGGCCCTGTAGGGCACTGCAAAACTGCCACTACCTGCAGTGCCCAGGCAGCATTCAGCACCACCTCCCTCTGGCTCCTAAGAGCATGGGGATCCAGCCAAGATCATTGCTGGGGGCTGGCAGCTGTTGCTGGAAAGCAGGCATGGGTCACATAAAGATAAGGGAGTGCCTACAAAACTATGTGGTTGGGGATGTGCTGTAAAACCTTGTACTTACGAAGGCCTGTATAAACAGGAAAAGAGCTTGCTGCAGGGGCAGCTGAGGAACAGGAGTCTGTACTTGCATCAGAAGATGGAAGATACGGTTCTATGATATCCAAGCAAATAGGCTGGGATGGCGTCATGATCTCTTAAGGGCATTAAGTTTGTCCTCTTCCATTTGAAAAAGGCCACTCAGACTTCTCCCCAGGAATGTGAAAAATCTTGATTTAAGGCTCTCCTGAAAAGGATCCCTACTGTCTCTCTCTCTCTCTTTTTTTTTTTTTTTGAGATGGAGTTCCGCTCTTGTTGCCCAGGCTGGAGTGTAATGGCATGATCTTAGCTCACTGCAACCTCCATCTCCTGGGTTCTAGAGTTTCTCCTGCCTCAGCCTCCCAAGTAGCTGGGATTACAGGAATGTGCCACCATGCTTGGCTAATTTTGTATTTTTAGTATTTTTAGTAGAGACAGTGTTTCACTATGTTGGCCAGGCTGGTCTCGAACTCCTGACCTCAGTTGATCCGCCCACCTCAGCCTCCCAAAATGCTGGGATTACAGGTGTGAGCCGCTACGCCTGGCTGAGGGTCCCCACTCTTAAAGGGAAACTTTATTGAGAGCAGAGGTTTTTAACTTTGCACATTTGAGTCACAGGGGAGCTTTAGAATCAGTTATGCCTGGGGCTCTTCCCCAGAGAGTCTGGTTTAAATGATCTGCATGCATCTTATTCACTGGGAGTTTAAAATTCTCCCCAGATTATTTTCATGTACAGCCAGGGTTGAGATCCACTAGCAAAGAGGCTAAACACCCCACACAAGGGAGGTAGAAATGTAGAAAGAAATGGGCTCAAATTCTGTAGATTAACTCTGTGACTCTGGGCATGTCACTTAATCTCTCTGTAAAACAGGAACAATGTTAGGCTGGGCATGGTGGCTCACGCCTGTAATCCCAGCACTTTGGGAGGCCAAAGCCGGTGGATCACGAGGTCAGGAGATCAAGACCATCCTGGCTAACACAGTGAAACCCCGTCGCCTGTAGTCCCAGCTACTCCGGAGGCTGAGGCAGGAGAATGGTGTGAACCTGGGAGGCGGAGCTTGCAGTGAGCCAAGATCAGGCCACTGCACTCCAGCCTGGGCGACAGAGCGAGACTCCATCTCAAATAAATAAATAAATAAATAAATAAATAAATAAATAAATAAATAAAAAAAAATAAAACAGGAACAATGTTTACCTTCTAAAGCTTCCTGGGCAGATTAAATGAGATAAGCATGCAGAAGGCATAGGACAGAGGTTCCTGCCCCAACGCTGTCAAACAACTCTTCTCTGAACTGAAACTTCAGATTATTTTCTCTAATTCTGGTCTCAATAAAGATGGAGATCAGAAGACCCAATTCTAATGACATCTGACAGAAAAGTTGAGGAGTCAAATATCTGTTTCCCTTCTGAAGGTGTTTCAGAGGTAGTGCTAGTGGTGCTATGTGGTCATATGAACCTCAGGACTGAGTGTGTTTTGCACAGTTGGCCCTGACTTCCCAAGTCCTCCTGACCCCTGTCCAGGTAGCTCTTCAACAAGCAGGCATAAACACTTCTCTGATGAGGGAGGCGACGGGGAAAGGCTTTGTTCTCTGAAAACTCCCTGTAGGAACTGCCTTTCTTCTGAGTGTCCACTTGTGTCCGGAATTGGTGGGTTCTTGATCTCACTGACTTCAAGAATGAAGCCGCAGACCCTCGCGGTGAGTGTTACAGCTCTTAAGGTGGCGCGTCTGGAGTCTGTCCCTTCTGATGTTCGGATGTGTTCGGAGTTTCTTCCTTCTGGTGGGTTCCTAGTCTCGCTGGCTCAGGAGTGAACCTGCAGATCTTCGCGGTGAGTGTTACAGCTCTTAAGGCGGCGCGTCTGGAGTTGTTCGTTCCTCCTGGTGGGCTCGTGGTCTGGCTGGCTTCAGGAGTGAAGCTGCAGACCTTTGCGGTGAGTGTTACAGCTCATAAAAGCAGTGTGGACCCAAAGAGTGAGCAGTAGCAAGATTTATTGCAAAGAGCGAAAGAACAAAGCTTCCACAGTGTGGAAGGGGACCCGAGCAGGTTGCCACTGCTGGCTCGGGCAGCCTGCTTTTATTCTCTTATCTGGCCCCACCCACGTCCTGCTGATTGGTAGAGCCCAGTGGTCTGTTTTGACAGGGCGCTGATTCGTGCGTTTACAATCCCTGAGCTAGACACAAAGGTTCTCCACGTCCCCACCAGATTAGTTAGATACAGAGTATAGACACAAAGGTTCTCCAAGGCCCCACCAGAGCAGCTAGATACAGAGTGTCGATTGGTGCACTCACAAACCCTGAGCTAGTAGACACAGGGTGCTGATTGGTGTGTTTACAAACTTGAGCTAGAGACAGAGTGCCCATTGGTGTATTTACGATCCCTGAGCTAGACATAAAGATTCTCCAAGGCCCCACCAGACTCAGGAGGCCAGCTGGCTTCACCCAGTGGATCCCGCACCGGGGCTGCCGGTGGAGCTGCCTGCCAGTCCTGCGCCCTGCGTCCGCACTCCTCAGCCCTTGGGTGGTCGATGGGACTGGGCGCCTTGGAGCAGGGGGCGGCACTCATCGGGGAGGCTTGGGCCGCACAGGAGCCCATGGAAGGGGTGGGAGGCTCAGGCACGGCGGGCTGCAGGTCCCGAGCCACGCCCCACGGGAAGGCAGCTAAGGCCCGGTGAGAAATCTAGCACGGTGCCGGTGGGCTGGCACTGCTGGGGGACCCAGTACACCCTCCGCAGCCGCTGGCCCGGGTGCTAAGCCCCTCATTGCCGGGGCCGGCAGGGCCGGCCGGCTGCTCCGAGTGCGGGGCCCACCAAGCCCACGCCCACCCGGAACTCCAGCTGGCCCGCAAGCGCCGCGTGCAGCCCCGGTTCCAGCTCGCGCCTCTCCCTCCACACCTCCCTGCAAGGTGAGGGAGCCGGCTCCGGTCTTGGCCAGCCCAGAAAGGGGCTCCCGCAGTGCAGCGGTGGGCTGAAGGGCTCCTCAAGTGCCGCCAAAGTGGGAGCCCAGGCAGAGGACGCGCCCAGAGTGAGCGAGGGCTGTGAGGACTGCCAGCATGCTGTCACCTCTCACACTGACCCCAGGGAAGGCAGATTTAGCCCAGAACATGCCCCATCCCTTTCCAATCCAAGACCAATGATCAGGGTGGCCCTTCTGGTCCTGCAGTATCTGGGTCTGAAAGGCAAGTGTAACTCCATCACCAGTAACCAGGGTGTAGAGACTATCTGTGTGGGCCCTTCTGTTCTTGGTCTGCTGATGGGAAGGTATCCACAAGGGCTGTGGGCCTCTCTGCTGGGGACCTTGCAATATGGAAGATGATGTTTGTACTTATGCTGTAATTTCTAGAGTTGATTATTGGAATCTGTAAAAAGCCTGTGGGCTGGGCACATTGGCTCACTCCTGTAATCCCAGCACTTTGGGAGCTCGAGGTGGGCGAACTGCTTGAGTCTAGGAATTAGAGACCAGCCTGGGCAATGTGGTGAAGTCCCATCTCTACAAAAAATACAAAAAACATTAGCTGAGTGCGGTGATGTGTGCCTGTAGTTCCAGCTACTTGGGAGGCTAAGGTGGGAGGATTACCTGAGCCTGAGAGTTCGAGGCTGCAGTGAGCCATGATAGTGCCACTATACACTCCAGCTTGGGTGACAGAGTGAGACCCTGTCTGAAAAAAAAAGAAACAAGAAAAAAAAAGCCGGTGACTTGCCAGCTGAGAACTGGGCTGAGAATAGAATGGCCAACCCTATTCACAGGCTGCTCATCTGCTGATATGTGAAAGTTATCAGTAGCCAGTACATGCCACAGATCTGTGTGAGCTGTGGGAATGCACATGGCCCTGCCAGGTATGCTCATTCCTAAGGGGCAAAGACTGGGCCTGGCTGTTCAGTATAGACCTGAGCTCACATAGGCATTTGGCAAGCATTAAAATATAGCATCTGCTCACTTAGATGAGCCAAAGTGAGGAGCAATTTCTGCTGAAAAAGTGGTGACAGGAGGGGCATGGATCATAAAATTTTAAAAGAGCAAGAGATAATGTTTACTGGAGTTTTTAATCACTTTTCTTGTGTATATGTGCCTCCTGGAGAAGGAACAGTGGACTTTATTAAAGGATTAAAAAAGAAGAGAATTACAGCATTTGTCATTTGTTTCTTCATTTATTCATCACTCAAAAAGCATTTACTGAGCACCTGCTGCATACAGGAGAGTATTTGTGTACATGTTTCCATGAGCTTGAAGCTACAGCAGACTCCCTTCCTCTCCTACAGAGACTGACATATTTCCATACATGACCCGGTCATTGTGTTCCAGGGAAATCAACCCTGTCTGGGGCTGGCTTTGACTCTCCTGTTGTCTTGCCAACAGCCATCCTTACCCGACCTGGGATGGAGATCACCAAAGATGGCTTCCACCTGGTTATTGAGCTGGAGGACCTGGGGCCCCAGTTTGAGTTCCTTGTGGCCTACTGGAGGAGGGAGCCTGGTGCCGAGGTGAGACTCCAGCCTTGGCCTTTGGGTCAGGCTTCGGGAAAGAAGGCACAGATTTCTGAGGGTGAGCAAGGGAAGGCTGCCCCTGCTCACTGGGTGGCCTGGGGATGAGCAGTCCTGGGTGAAGTGTGCAAAAGATGAGTATGCTGACCACCCCATCAGCCTCTTCTCCAAAGAACTTCCTTGGTCCATTCAATCATGCCTTGGCTGGGAGCATTTCCAGGCCAGATCTGCTGAAGTGTGGGGCTGCCCCCTTACCCTAAACTCTAACATAGTTGGACCACAATATCTTTTCAATGCCTTTTTTCTCCCTCATCAGCTCATCTCCTCAGCCACTTAGGGGCAGCAATCAGGATTTGTAGATCAACAGGATGATTTCAAAAGCACACAAGGCTGGTACAAACCTCCTGAGGGTGTGTGTCTTGGCAGGGTGAAGAGGTAGAGGCAGGGATCCAGGAGTTGGCTTATGAGTAAACCCATCTAACTATGAGCAGGTGGGCCATGCAGAATGCTCAGGTGGGGTGCTGCCCTCCCCATGGGAAGGGTGCTACAGCCTGGGATGGGTGGGAGGCCAGCCCTCACAGAGGGAATAGCCAGACAAGCAGCAGCAGTATGAGGAGTGGAGCACGAGCAGGAACTAGGGGACACTCAGACCTGTGGAGCCTCTGTCCAAGCATATGATGACAAAGCTTAGAGGCCCACTCCAGGCAGCACAAGCAAAGATAGGCTTTATCACAAGGACTAATACGGTGCAATAAGGAGCTCTCACAGATCTATAAACAGCTGGCAGAGGGCCAGGCTACAGCCTCACTTACCCAGGGCCCTTGCTCCCCTCTGGTGGGTCCCTGCTCTTGCACACTTTCTATGGCCCTTTCCTAGCTTATTCCAGGCTGTGATCCCTCATCAATGCTTCCTACTCATGCCTATGATGTGCCCCCAGCCTCTCGAGGCCTCTCAGGCCTGACTTCTCCTCACTGTGTCCTCTCTCCTTTGTCCCTGCTTCTAGCTCTCGGTATTCAGTTTCCCAAGACCAAATCCTCAGAAGAAGAATCCAATTGGTCTTGCTCGTCTTATCAGGCCAAGCTTCAGGGGTTGCTGGTAGCCAGCTCGCCTCTGATTGGACCCTTCTCAGGCCAAGGGTACCCTTGATCTTATAGCAGTATCTGGACTAAGAGCACATGCCTCACCACCCATTCAAAGAGGGCTGTAGGTTGGGTAGCTTCCCGTGAAAGGTGGTGTGGGCAGGTACAACACTGGGTTTCGGTATTTACCCCTGCTAGGCAAGAGCCCACGGTAGGATATGGCATTGCCAGCCAGGCAGATGGAGTAGTGTTGGGGACAGGGCAGAGCCTGTGCAGGAGGAAGCATGCAGCTCCCTCAGATTCGCTGGGATGGAGCCCACTACCCACCCTTGGTAACTGGCAGGGCCAGGGCTAAGAGGGGAGCATGTACCCTGAGTCATCTAGGCTTGGTCCAGGCAAGCCTCCACAGGATCAGATGCAGAGCACAGCCTCAGGGAGGGGCATGGAGGTGGAAGGGTGAACAGACGGATGGACAGATGGGTGGATGAGTGAGGAGGTGCTGCCCGTGGCTCCACTGCACTGATTCCTTGGCAGCAGTGGCCATGCCAAGCCCCTGCTCAAGTCAGGGTCTCTGCACAAATGTTACCCTATCAGAGAAGCCTTCTCTAACCACTCTGTTTAAGATGGTGCCTCCTCGTTACCATCTCTTTGCTCTGCTTTTTCCTTCACAGTCCTTGTCACCACCTGATGTGTATTTTTTTATAGTCTGTTTCACCCCATGTAAGCCCCATGAGAGCAAGGACTTTGTCCATTTTGTTCAATGCTAGGTCCCTGTGCTTAGAGCAGTGCCTAGCACATAGTAGGTACTTAATAAATATGATTGAATGAATGAGTGCCTGAATGAATGTATGCGTGAGAGGGAACATTCTGTGTGCATCCGGAAAGGAAGTATCTGCAACTTTCCTTCCCTGGCACTTTTTGCCCTTTCCAGTCCTGCTGCCTTCTGGGAATAACTGCTTTCTTTTTATCTTTTATTTTTTGAGACAGAGTCTCGCTCTGTCGCCCAAGCTGGAGTGCAGTGGCACGATCTCGGATCACTGCAACTTCTGCCTTCTGGGTTCAAGTGATTCTCCTGCCTCAGCCTCCTGAGTAGCTGGGATTACAGGCACCCGCCACCATGCCTGGCTAATTTTTTATTTGTAGTAGAGATGGGGTGTTTCACCATGTTGGTCAGGCTGGTCTTGAACTCCTGACCTCAGGTGATCCGCCCGCCTCAGCCTCCCAAAGTGCTGGGATTATAGGCGTGAGCCACCGCACTTGGCCAATAACTGTGTTTTCTGGTCTGTCAAAGGAACATGTCAAAATGGTGAGGAGTGGGGGTATTCCAGTGCACCTGGAAACCATGGAGCCAGGGGCTGCATACTGTGTGAAGGCCCAGACATTCGTGAAGGCCATTGGGAGGTACAGCGCCTTCAGCCAGACAGAATGTGTGGAGGTGCAAGGTAAGGATGGCCTTTCTGTCCCTGGAGCCCTGCACAGGTGATAGCCCCTCCTGGCATATCTCAGAGGCCTGCTGGGTTCCTTTGGTTCTGAGTTTTTCCTTGATTTCACTGACCTCCCTCATGGACTGGGTGGGTTCCCATGGTGAAATTATGTTTGTGAATCTGATTCCCCTAGAGGCAGGAGTCCACCCTGGGGCTGGGTGGGGTTACGAGCAGCTGTCTGAAACACTTTCCCCCTTAAAGCTTCCTAGGCCTGGGGGCCAGGTGTTGCAAGACTGGTTTGCCAGATGGTTACTGCCTGTGAATCAGAGTGGGCTGCAGGAGAGGCAGCCACAGGCTTCAGAGGGTCAGACCTTGGAAGGAGGTGCTATGTTGTATAACACCACAGCCTTCTTCATCTGGAAGGGACCTTATGGAAAGCCTAGAGAATCCTCTTGTTTGAATTACTCTTTTCCCTTGAATATTTTAAGGTCAGAAAACCTACAATGTTTAAAAACCCTTTGAAAAGAAGCAAAACCAAACAAGAGCCTACATCCCATGATCTGTCACTCAAACATCACTAGTTACATTTTTGTGTATAGCCTTTTAGTCTTTAAAAAAAGAACTATTTTTTTAAAAAGACGAATTATTATCTTAATTATGTAGTATATTTATTTATTTATTTTTCTTTCTAAAAAAATTTATTTTGTTTCATATGTAGAGACAAGGTCTTGCTCTGTTGCCTGGGCCTTGGCCTCCAAAGAGCTGAGATTACAGGTGTGAGCCACCATGCTCAGCTCATTTAGGGCATCATCCTTCAGTCATTGCCATGTGTAGGCACATGCTGTAGTCCTATAACATATACATTTTGTGCCTGCTTTTTCACAAATATCATATCCATAACATTTTTCATGCAGATTTCCTGATTACTATTTTATGCTACTTTATAAAATCATACAAGTCAAGCTTGCTTAACAATCCAAACAACACCAAAGCATATAAAGTAAGAGGAGGGCCAGGCATGGTGGCTTACACCTGTAATCCCAGCACTTTGGGAGGCTGAGGCAGAAGGATTGCTTGAGCCCAGGAGTTCAACACCAGCCTGGGCAACATAGCGAGACCTCGTCTCATTTTAATAAATAAATAAAGAGGTGAGTGTGCCCCATTCTCCTGCACATCACTCAGGAGGTTTCCGTTGGTGAGTCTGGCGTTTAATCTTCCAGGCGTTGTCTGTGTGGTACCAATGCTCACACACATAGATGGGATGATATTCTACCTACTACTCTGTACTTGGCTTGTCTTCACTCAGTAGTATATTGTGAACATCTTTTCATGTCAATACATATGGATCTACCTCATTCTTTTTTATTATACTTTAAGTTCTAGGGTACATGTGCACAAAGTGCAGGTTTGTTACATATGTATACATGTGCCATGTTGGTTTCCTGCACCATTAACTCGTCATTTACATTAGGTATATCTCCTAATGCTATCCCTCCCCCAACCCCCACCCCATGACCGGCCCCAGTGTGTTATGTTCCCCGCTGTTTGTCCAAGTGTTCTCATTGTTCAGTTCCCACCTATGAGTGAGAACATGCAGTGTATGGTTTTCTGTTCTCGTGATAGTTTGCTCAGAATGATGGTTCTCCCTCATTTTTAAAGAGCCAGGTGTGGTGGCTCATGCCTGTAATCCTGGCACTTTGGGAGGCTGAGACAGGTGGATCACCTGAGGTCAGAAATTTGAGACCAGCCTGACCATTGTGATGAAACCCTGTCTCTACTAAAAATACAAAAATTAGCCAGGCATGGTGGTGCACGTCTGTAATCCCAGCTACTGGAAAGGCTGAGGCATGAAAATCGCTTGAACCCAGGAGGCAGAGGTTGCAGTGAGCCGAGATTGCGCCACTGCACTCCAGCCTGGGTGACAGAGCAAGACTGTCTCAAAAAAAAAAAAAAATGTATATGTCAATATATGTAAATGAAAGGCTGTTGCTCTAGTTCAGATGTTGCTAAGAACTGACTTATGTATATAGTTGTTTCCTTCCTTGGAATTAGTTTTTGGAATTAAAATTTCAGGAGTTGGGGAGAAGTGAGGATATGGGCACGAAAAAAACAGAAAGAATGAATAAGACCTACTATTTGATAGCACAATAGGATGACTATAGTCAACAATAACCTAATTGTATATTTTAACATAACTTAAAGAGTGTAATTGGATTGTTTGTAACTCAAATGATAAATGTTTGAGGGGATGGCTACCTATTCTCCATGATGTGCTTATTTCACATTGCATGCCTGTATCAAAACATCTCATGTACCCCATAAATATATACACCTACTATATACCTACAAAAATTAAAAATAAAAAATTGTAGGAGTGGACGAAAGGGTATGAACACTGGTGTATCTCTTGATGCATACCACCAAAATATTTTCCAAAATCATTGAAACAATGTACAGTGCCCCCAGCCACAAGTCCACCAGCTTCTCCAGTCTCATTGACTGGGCTACCCTTCACATTGCAGGTGAGTAGCCTGGCCCAGAGAGGCTAATGGAGTTGCTCAAGGTTACATAGAACTGAGAGATGGGAAAATAACCTGTCCCCTCTTCTGCATCTCCAGATGCTCAGATCGGGCCTTTTCTGCTACAATTATTTGGTAGAATGACTGTGAGCTTTGGAGCCAGTCCTACCTGGGTAACCTGGGGTAGCTCACTTAACCATTCTGAGCATAGATCCCTCTTCTATAAAAGCAGGGATACTCACACTCATTGTGAAGAACAAGCAACCACACGTCCAGCCCCCAGCATAGTTCTGGAAGGCAGTAGTAGCCCTAGCCTACAAAATAGGGGCTTGATATATTGTAATTATTTTCTGACTGTTTTCTGAACAATTTCCTCCATAACATGAATCAATGCCAAGAGTGAATTGTGAAACACACTTTGTTTTCAGTTACTGCCCAGCCCCATTCTGTGCTGTTCTCTTTCAATACCTCCCCCTCATCCTGCCCAGGGCTTGGCACTCTGCCTTCCTCCTGGCAGTGGTGCCAAGGTACGTGCTAACACAGCAATTGGCTTAACACATGATACTCCTCCCTTTTGTGTCACAAGGAAAAGATTTTAATCTTCCCTGGGGCTTTCTGGAAACCATGCCTTCATCTGGATTCTAGAAAAATGCTTTTAATGGTGGTAATTTTGGTCACTAGGGCACACATCAAATCTCAGGATTCTGTTATCTGCCGTCTTAGCCAATGTGCAGAGTCAACTCCAGGAAACTGGGGGAGGCTCAGGATTGAAGTTTTAATCTTTGCTGCTGTTTTCTAAGCCTGTTTTTATCTTTTGTTTCCAGGAGAGGCCATTCCCCTGGTACTGGCCCTGTTTGCCTTTGTTGGCTTCATGCTGATCCTTGTGGTCGTGCCACTGTTCGTCTGGAAAATGGGCCGGCTGCTCCAGTACTCCTGTTGCCCCGTGGTGGTCCTCCCAGACACCTTGGTAATAGAGTAGTTCTTTATTCCTTTCAGTATAACACTGACCAGATGTAGTTTGGGCCTTAGCTGGGCATGGGCACATGTTTCCATGTTTCTATCATGAGATTATAGGCATCTGCACAGAGAGGGGAGAGGAATACTTATAAAATACTTCATTTCTAACTAGAGGTACTGGAAGAAATCTCCCTTCCCCACGGCGTGGTGACCTTCCTGAGGCAAGCCACTTCTGCTTTCTCCCAGGACCTGGGATGGCAAAGAGAGAAGATGTGTTGCCCAGCCCAGGATGCTCAGCATTGCAGGAGTCACTCATGGTCTTACCCTCCCAGACTGGCCTGCTGAGCATTCTTGGCCTCTTCCCACAATTGTAACAGCAACTACACCCAATAACATGTTCCAACCCAACTTATTCAATTCACGTGCCAAAAGCCTCATTGTTCTCAGAGTGAAGAAGATGTACATGGGAGGCATGGACTGTGCTTTGATTTTGGTGGGGTAGGGTGGGGTGAAGGGACAGCAACCTGGACCTTCATAGTGACTGCCTGAGTTAGGGGACCCTACCTGTATTCTCAGATCCTCATGAGGTCAGAATTCTTATCTTACTCCTGAGGGCCCTGGACCACAGGTCTGGGTCTCTCCCGTGGGTATAGGACCCATGCACCCATGCAATGGTAGGGGAAACACAAAAGCAGGCCTCCAACAGCTCCCCCATGTTCTCTGGCTGCCTCTCCAGATGTTTCCCGCCAACCCCCAGACCTCAACCACACAAAGCAGTGCAATAAAACAAAACAAAACAAAAACAACAAAAACAAAATCAAAAAGCCCCATCCCTGTCACCCTAGGGAATTCTCACAGTTCTCTCCTGGGAAGAGGGAGCCAGTGTCAGCTTCTGAAAAGCAACTAAAGCCAGAACTACCTGCAACTTATACATGCCCATAGCTCCTTATCAGCCTGGAGTCACTCTTTCCGAAAGGAGTCATCCTTGTGACATCTCTGTGGCCCTGCTTTCTCTCCCTAAACAGGAGGAATAATTCTCACTATAATTCAGTCTTCAGGACACCCCTCCACTCTGTTATCCTAATGCCAGATCTCCCTTCTTTCCCATACTTCCAGGTAGTCATAACGATGTTAGCTGATACTAGTACAGAGCTAAGTGCCAGATACTGTTCTAAGGCTTTATATTTATTGACTCATTTCTTTTCATAAAGCTTGGCAGTGTCCTTTTTATCAGTTCCCCCTCCATCCTTCTCTGAATCACAAATGGCTTACTGCTATGCATAAAGGCAATGGGATATATCATACCCTGGGAAACAGGGTGGGCCTTTATTACCCTTTAGCAAGAACGTGACGGTCTCAAAGTACCTTGAAGCATAAAAGGATATGTATTCTGCAGTTATTGGGGAAGTGTTTTATATATATCAATTAGGTCAAAATGTTTTGTGGTATTGTTCAGATCATCTTTGTCATTTTTTTTTGTATAGTTGTTTTAATATTGAGAGTAGGATATCAAAATGCCACCGAGTGTGGGCATGTCTGTTTCTCTCTCTCTCTCTCTCTTTTTTTTTTTGAGACGGAGTTTCGCTATTGTCGCCCAGGCTGGAGTGCAGTGTCGCAATCTTGGCTCACTGCAACCTCCGCCTTCTGAGTTCAAGCAATTCTCCTGCCTCCTGAGTAACTGGGATTACAGATGCCTGCCACCACACCCATCTAATTTTTGTATTTTTAATAGAGACAGGAGTTTCACCATGTTGGCCAGGCTTGTCTCAAACTCCTGACCTCATGATCCACCCACCTTGGCTTCTCAAAGTGTTGGGATTATAGGTGTGAGCCACTGCACCTGGCCTGTTTCTCTCTTTATGTCAGATTTTCCTTAATGTATTTCGAGGCTCTGATTTAAGTGTATTCATATTTTGACATTTAAATGTATTCAGATTTTGTTATGATTTCCCAAGTAATGGAGTCTTTTATCATTATGATATGTTCTTCTTTACCTCTGGTAATATTCCTTAGTGTGATATCAGTATATCTTTTTTTTTTTTTTTGCTCACTGTTTGTATGGTATATCTTTTTTATTTTTTTACATATTTTTACTTTAAATCTATCTGTATATTTATATTTAAGGTGTGTCTCTTATAGACAGCATATAGTCAGTCTTTTCTGTTATAATTATTTTTTGGTATAAATCCATTCTGACAACCTCTGCCTTTAAATTGGTATTTTTAGTCCACTAACTTTTTTTTTTTTTGAGACGGAGTCCTGCCCTGTCACCCAGGCTGGAGTACAGTGGCATGATCTCGGCTCACTGCAACCTCCGCCTCCCGGGTTTAAGGAATCCTGACTCAGCCTCCTGAGTAGCTGGGACTACAGGTGCATGCCCCCACACCTGGCTAATTTTTGTATTTTAGTAGAGATGGGGTTTCACCATATTGATCAGGCTGGTCTTGAATTCCTGACCTCAGGTGATCCACCCGCCTTGGCCTCCCAAAGTGCTGGGATAACAGGTGTGAGCCACTGTGCCTGGCCTCCATTAACATTTAATATAATGATTGATATGGTTGAATTTAGGTCCATGATTTTATTTTCTGGTTTTTTTTTTTTTTTTTTTTTTTCCCCTCTGTTCTTTTTCTGCCTCTTTTTGGGTTAATTAAAAATTTTTTTTGAATTTCACTTTAGTGACTTTTTAGTTATTCTTCTTCACATTACTTTTTCATGGTTGTCCTAAGAGTTACAATATACATATTCTTAACTTTTCACAGTCTACTTAGAGTTAATATTATATCATTTCACATGAAATGTAAGAATTTTGGAATAATTTTTGCTTTATATAGTCATATATATTTTTAAGGTATTTAAAATAATCTTTTATATTTACCCACATATTTACCATTTCTGGAACTCTTTCTTCTTTTCTGAGATCTTTATTTCCATCTGGTGTGGGCTTCCTGTCATTTTATAAAACTTCTTGACTTTTTTAAATTATAGGTTTAGTAATGTAGATCTGCAGTGACAAATTCTCTTTGATTTTTTTAATCTGAAAATGTCTTTATTTTGCTTTCATTCTTGAAGGATATTTTTGCTGGATTCTTGGTTGACAATTTTTTCTTACTATATTTTCATTTTAAATATTAATTATAATATTTCAAAAATAATAACATTTTATTTTAATAGAGATGGCATCTTGCTATGTTGCCCAGGCTAGTCTGGAACTCCTGGGCTTAAAC
Organism: Pan paniscus; assembly: GCF_029289425.2. Classification (NCBI taxonomy): domain Eukaryota; kingdom Metazoa; phylum Chordata; class Mammalia; order Primates; family Hominidae; genus Pan; species Pan paniscus. Next base: position 134,909,841 of record NC_085926.1, read on the forward strand.
AATCCTCTTTCTCGGCCTCCCAAAGTGCTGGGATGACATGTGCGAGAGCCACTGCACCCAGCTCTTACTACTTTAAAAGTATTGTTTAATTGTCTTCTAGCTTACATTGTTTTTGATAAGAAAACATCCATGATTTTTTTAACATCATTCCCCTATGTGAAATGTGTTCTCTTTCTCTTGCTGGTTTTAAATTACCATTGGCTTTCACCAGTTAAATTATAACATGCCTAGATGGGGTTTGCATTATATTTATCTTGCTTATAGTATATTGAGCTTCTTGAATCTGTACATGCATATATTTTTAAGCTACAATTTGGAAAATTTTCAGCCTTTTTTTTTCTTTTTATTTTTTTAGAGACAGGGTCTCACTCTGCCACTCAGGCTGGAGTGCAGTGGCATGATCATGGCTCACTGCAGCCTCGACCTTCTGGGTTCAAGTGATCCTCCCACTTCAGCCTCTTGAGTGGTTGGGACTACAAGCATGTGACAGAGCAACCAGCTAATTTTTAAATTTTATGTAGAGACAGGGTCTTGCTATGTTGTCCAGGTTGGTCTTGAACTCCTGGCTCAAGCAATCCTGCTTTGGACTCCCAAAGTGCTGGGATTATAGGCATGAGCCACTGCACCTGGCCACAGCTAATTATTTTATTTTTTTGTAGTGATGGGGTTCTCCCTATGTTTCCCAGGCTGGTCTGGAACTCCTGGGCTCAAGTGGTATCCTTCCGCCTTGGCCTCCCGAAGTGTTGGGCTTAACAGATATGAGCCACTGCTCCCAGCCCATATTTCTTCAGGTATTTTTTGTTTTTTGTCTCGTTCTCTTCTCTCCTTCTGTGAGTCCAATCTTATTTATATTAGACCTTCAGATATTGTCTCCATAGATACCTGAGACTCCATTCATTTTTATAAAAAACTTCTTTTCCTCTTCTTTATTCTTCAGATTGAATAATTTTATCAACCTATCTTCTTGTTCACTGACTCTTCTGTTATCACCAGTCTGATTTTAGGCACGTCTAGTGAATTTTGTATTTAAATTTCAGATATTGTGTTTTTAAATTCTAGAATTTCCATTTGTTTCTTTTTTATAGTAAATATTCTCTGCTGAGATTTTCTATTTGGTCATTTATTATGAGAATATTTTCTTCTGTCTTTGAGCATCATTATAAATACCTTTGTCTGCTTTACTTTAAAATCTTTGCTAATTTCACCAGGTAGGTCATGTCAAGGTTGGCCTCTATTGATTGTTTTTTATTTGGTGTAGGTCACATTTTCCTATATTTTGTATGTCTAGTGATTTTGGATTATAGTCTGGATATTGCCAACAATATGTTATAGAGATTTTGGATTCAGTTATGTTCCTCTGAAAACTATTGATTTTTTTTGTTTGTTTATTTGCTTTAGTAAGCAGTTAGTTTAGAAGAAAGACTCAACTTTGGTCTCCTATGCAGTAGGCAGTTGATATCTATTAGACTGTTATGCTTAGACAGACTGGTAGGAGCTTTCCCCACACCTGTACCTCACACAGTTCAAAGGTCAATCAGATATTTGGGCAGAATTTATGTACAGAATTGCAGCTCCCCTTTTCTGCCTCTCTCCTTTTTGGGATTTTTCTTCTTACTTTCTAACTTCTGTGTTTGCACCAGTCTCTGTTTTTTGGCTTTTCAAAAACAGTAAGACTATGGCACCAAGTGGGACCTGCCTTTAGGCAAGGAGCTGTGAAAAATGGGAAACTCACCCAGTGACATTCCTTCTTCCAAGCATGAACTTTTAGTTGCTCTACCATGATTTAAGGAATCTGTTTTTAATATTTGGGTCAGTTTTAAAAGTTGTAATCTGAGGAGTGTTGGTCTGATTGGTGCTCTCCTGACATAAGTGGAAGTAGAAACCTGCATAAAAGAGGAATCCCTTGACCTAATCCAAAGCGATGGTAATGGTAAGGAGCATTTCTGGCTGAGGCATATCAATAGCTCTTCTTTCTCATACGTGGTGAAAAGCTCAGCCTTCCTCAGCTGGGCTCCCTCAGGTGGTCTTCTGTTGTGATTTCTCTCTGAACTCTGCTGCACATGCTTACTCTTACAGGCAACTACACTCTTAACACTCTCTCTTATGTTTTCTTTACTAGTTCTATCAGGGGGCCAGAAGAGTTTTTCTCTCTACCTCAAGATCAGGGGAATGAAGATCTTCCCAAGACCCAGTGCCTTGTTAGTGAGGAACAGGGTAAAGAGACAGGGAAAGAACCATGTAAAGGGTTAATAACTTACAGGATTTCAGGTACACAAGAAGAGTCCTCAACAGCTAAGATCTCCTAGGAATCCTGATGTATCATGAGCCACACCCTAAAATCAGCTTTTGGAGAAAACGAAATAGCTTAGATGAGACCAGAGACTGGAAGATTCTGTGACAGTATGACCAATTTCATCCATGGCAGATAGACGTCACTACCCTTGACTACCTTTTGCTTCCCTGTTCTCTGTTACCATTCTTCCTACATCATTCTGATGTCTGTTCCTACGTGCATTCCCTTCCGTAAGGCTTTTAACTTTGATTCTTACTTCACGCTAAGATTTTTAAAGTGGACAAATTCTCTGAGTCTATGCATTTCCCCACAGTGCTGTGTGAGAAGCAGATCACTAGCGTCCATTGAATCCCGCACAAATTCTTGAGCTGTGAATCAATACTGCCACCTCCCCTCTCTCCGCTATGACTTTAGCATAGCCTAGCTGCATTTCTACATGTGTGTTACTTACAGATACTACCCCAAACTATTAAAAAGTGATTTCTAGCCATCCTTGCAAAGTCAACTCATCTTTCCAACTAAACCATGGAAAATTACCAATCAGAAATCCTTGACAATTCTTCAAAAGGGTCTACTGAGTTTGTGTTTAATTTATCTGTATGGACGAAACATTTCATGTCTACGTCTAAAATTTTATAGTAGGTGATGGTTGCACTCTGAAATATGACATTAAGAATTTTTTCCATTAAAGTTTATATCACCAAGTAATAATCTTTTATTATTATTATTATTATACTTTAAGTTCTAGGGTACATGTGCACAACCTGCAGGTTTGAAACATAGGTATACATGTGCCATGGTGGTTTGCTGCACCCATCAACTCATCATTTACACTAGGTATTTCTCCTAATGCTATCCCTCCCCCAAGTCCACCTCCTGACAGGCCCCGGTGTGTGATGTTCCCTGCACTGTGTCCAAGTGATCTCATCGTTCAATTCCCACCTATGAGTGAGAACATGCGGTGTTTGGTTTTCCGTCCTTGTGATAGTTTGCTGAGAATGATGGTTTCCAGCTTCATCCATGTCCCTGCAAAGGACATGAACTTGTCCTTTTTTATGGCTGCATAGTATTCCATGGTATGTATGTGCCACATTTTCTTAATCCAGTCTATCATTGATGGACATTTGGGTTGGTTCCAAGTCTTTGCTATTGTGAGTAGTGCCACAATAAACATATGTGTGCATGTGTCTTTATAGTAGCATGATTTATAATCCTTTGGGTATCTACCAGGTAATGGGATTGCTGGGTCAAATGGTAATTCTATTTCTAGATCCTTGAGGAATCGCCACACTGTCTTCCACAATGGTTGAACTAATTTACACTCCCACCAACAGTGTAAAAGTGTTCCTATTTCTCCATATCCTCTCTAGCATATGTTGTATCCTGACTTTTTAATGATTGCCATTCTAACTGGCATGAGATGGTATCTCATTGTGGTTTTGATTTGCATTTCTCTGATGACCAGTGATGATGAGCATTTTTTCATATGTCTGTTGGCTGCATAAATGTCTCCTTTTGAGAAGTGTCTGTTCATATCCTTTGCCCACTTTTTGATGGTTTTTTTTTTTCTTGTAAATTTGTTTCAGTTATTTGTAGATTCTGGATATTAGTCCTTTGTCAGATGGGTAGATTGCAAAATTTTTCTCCCATTCTGTAGGTTGCCTGTTCACTCTGATGGTAGTTTCTTCTGCTGTGCAGAAGCTCTTTAGGTTAATTATATCCCATTTGTCTATTTTGGCTTTTGTTGCCATTGCTTTTGGTGTTTTAGTCATGAAGTCCTTGTCCATGCCTATGTCCTGAATGGTATTGCCTAGGTTTTCTTCTAGGACTTTTATGGCTTTAGGTCTAACATTTAAGTCTTTAATCCATCTTGAATTAATTTTTGTATAAGATGTAAGGAAGGGATCCAGTTTCAGCTTTCTACATATGGCTAGCCAATTTCCCCAGCACCATTTATTAAATAGGGAATCCTTTCCCCATTTCTTGTTTTTGTCAGGTTCATCAAAGATCAGATGATTGTAGATGTGTGGTGTTATATCTGAGGTCTCTGTTCTGTTCCATTTGTCTATATCTCTGTTTTGGTACCAGTACCATGCTGTTTTGGTTACTGTAGCCTTGTAGTACAGTTTGAAGTCAGATAGTGTGATGCCTCCAGCTTTGTTCTTTTGGCTTAGGATTCTCTTGGCAATGCGGGCTCTTTTTTGGTTCCATATGAATTTTAAAGTAATTTCTTCCAATTCTGTGAAGAAAGTTATTGGTAGCTTGATGGGGATGGCATTGAATCTATAAATTACTTTGGGCAGTATGGCCATTTTCACGATATTGATTCTTCCTATCTACGAGCATGGAATATTATTCCATTTGTTTGTGTCCTCTTTTATTTCGTTGAGCAGTGATTTGTAGTGCTCCTTGAAGAGGTCCTTCACATCCCTTGTAAGTTGGATTCCTAGGTATTTTATTCTCTTTGTAGCAATGGTGAATGGGAGTTCACTCATTATTTGGCTCTCTGTTAACGGTGTATAGGAATGCTTGTGAGTTTTGCACATCGATTTTGTATCCTGAGGCTTTGCTGAAGTTGCTTATCAGCTTAAGGAGATTTTGGGCTGAGACGTTGGGGTTTTCTAAATATACAATCATGTCATCTGCAAACAGGAACAATTTGACTTCCTCATTTCCTAATTGAGTACCCTTTATTTCCTTCTCTTGCCTGATTGGCCTGGCCAGAACTTCCAACACTATGTTGAATAGGAGTGGTGAGAGAGGGCATCCTTGTCTTGTGCTGGTTTTTAAAAGGAATGCTTCCATTCAGTATGATATTGGGTGTGGGTTTGTCATAAATAGCTCTTATTATTTTGAGATACGTTCCATCAGTACCTAGTTTATTGAGAGTTTTTAGCATGAAGGGCTGTTGAATTTTGTCAAGGGCCTTTTCTGCATCTATTGAGATAATGGTGTGGTTTTTGTCTTTGGTTCTGTTTATGTGATGGATTATGTTTATTGATTTGTGTATGTTGAATCAGCCTTGCATCCCAGGGATGAAGCTGAGTTGATCGTGGTGGATAAGCTTTTTGATGTGCTGCTGGATTTGGTTTGCCAGTATTTTATTGAGAATTTTTGCATTGATGTTCCTCAGGGATATTGGTCTAAAATTCTCTTTTTTGTGTGTGTGTCTCTGCCAGGCTTTGATATCAGGATGATGCTGGCCTCATAAAATGAGTTAGGGAGGAATTCCCTCCTTTTCTATTGATTGGAATAGTTTCAGAAGGAATGGTACCAGCTCCTCTTTGTACCTCTGGTAGAATTCGGCTGTGAATTCGTCTGGTCCTGGACTTTTTTTGGTTGTTAGGCTATTAATTATTGCCTCAATTTCAGAGCCTGTTATTGATCTATTCAGAGATTCAACTTCTTCCTGGTTTAGTCTTGGGAGGGTGTATGTGTCCAGGAATTTATCCATTTCTTCTAGATTTTCTAGTTTATTTGCGTAGAGGTGTTTATAGTATTCTCTGATGGTAGTTTGTATTTCTGTGGGATCGGTGGTGATATCCCCTTTATCATTTTTTGTTGCATCTATTTGATTCTTCTCTCTTTTCTTCTTTGTTAGTCTTGCTAGCAGTCTATCAGTTTTGTTGATCTTTTCAAAAAACCAGCTTCTGGATTCATTTATTTTTTGACGGGTTTTTTGTGTGTCTCTCTCAGTTCTGCTCTCAACTTAGTTATTTCTTGCCTTCTTCTAGCTTTTGAAAGTGTTTGCTCTTGCTTCTCTAGTTCTTTTAATTGTGATGTTAGGGTGTCAATTTTAGATCTTTCCTGCTTTCTCTTGTAAGCATTTAGTGCTATAAATTTCCCTCTGCACACTGCTTTAAATGTGTCCCAGAGATTCTGCTACGTTGTGTCTTTGTTGTCATTGGTTTCAAATAACATTTTTATTTCTGCCTTCATTTCGTTATTTACCCAGTAGTCATTCAGGAGCAAGTTGTTCAGTTTCCATGTAGTTGTGTGGTTTTGAGTGAGTTTCTTAATCTTGAGTTCTAATTTGATTGCATTGTGGTCTGACAGACAGTTTGTTGTGATTTCTTTTCTTTTACTTGCTGAGGAGTGCTTTACTTCCATTTATGTGGTCAATTTTAGAATAAGTGCGATATGGTGCTGAGAAGAATGTGTATTCTATTGATTTGGGGTGGAGAGTTCTGTAGATGTCTATTAGGTCTGCTTGTTGCAGAGCTGAGTTCAGGTCCTGGATATCCTTGTTAACCTTCTGTCTCGTTGATCTGTCTCATATTGACAGTGGGCTGTTAAAGTCTCCCATTATTATTGTGTGGGAGTCTAAGTCTCTTTGTAGTTCTCTAAGGACTTGCTTTATGAATCTGGGTGCTCCTGTATTGGGTGCATACATATTTAGGATAGCTAACTCTTCTTGTTGGATTGATCCTTTTACTATTATGTAATGGCCTTCTTTGTCTCTCTTGATCTTTGTTGGTTTAAAGTCTGTTTTATCAGAGACTAGGATTGCAACCCCTGCTTTTTTATCGCTTTCCATTTGCTTGGTAGATCTTCCTCCATCCCTTTATTTTGAGCCTATGTGCATCTTTGCATGTCAGATGGGTCTCCTGAATACAGCACACTGATGGGTCTTGACTCTATCCAATTTGCCAGTCTGTGTCTTTTAATTGGGGCATTTAGCCCTTTTACATTTAAGGTTAATATTGTTATGTGTGAATTTGATCCTGTCATTATGATGTTAGCTAGTTATTTTGCCCATTAGTTGATGCAGTTTCTTCCTAGCATCGATGGTCTTTGCTATTTGGCATGTTTTTGCAGTGGCTGGTACTGGTTGTTCATCTCCATGTTTAGTGCTTCCTTCAGGAGCTGTTGTTAAGGCAGGCCTGGTGGTGACAAAATCTCTCAGCATTTGCTTGGCTGTAAAGAATTTTATTTCTCTTTCACTTATGAAGCTTAGTTTGGCTGGATATGAAATTCTGGGTTGAAAATTCTTTTCTTTAAGAATGTTGAATATTGGCCACCACTCTCTTCCGGCTTGTAGAGTTTCTGCCAAGAGATCTGCTGTTAGTCTGATGGGTTTCCCTTTGTGGGTAACTTGACCTTTCTTTCTGGCTGCCCTTAACACTTTTTCCTTCATTTCAACCTTGGTGAATCTGACAATTATGTGTCTTAGGGTTGCTCTTCTTGAGGAGTATCTTTGTGGTGTTCTCTGTATTTCCTGAATTTGAATGTTGGCCTGCCTTGCTAGGTTGGGGAAGTTCTCCTGGATAATATCCTGCAGAGTGTTTTCCAACTTGGTTCCATTCTCCCCATCACTTTCAGGCACACCAATCAGACATATATTTGGTCTTTTCACATAGTCCCATATTTCTTGGAGGCTTTGTTCACTTTTTTTTTTAAACTCTTTTTTCTCTAACCTTGTTTTCTCACTTTATTTCATTAATTTGATCTTCAATGACTGATATCCTTTCTTCCACTTGATCAAATCATCTACTGAAGCTTGTGCATGCGTCATGAAGTTCTCGTGCCATGGTTTTCAGCTCCATCAGGTCATTTAAGGCCTTCTCTACACTGTTTATTCTAGTTAGCCATTTGTCTAATCTTTTTTCAAGGTTTTTAGCTTCCTTGTGATGGGTTCCAACATCCTCCTTTAGCTTGGAGAATTTTGTTATTACCGACCTTCTGAAGCCTACTTCTGTCAACTCGCCAAAGTCATTCTCCATCCAGCTTTATTCCATTGCTGGCAAGGAGCTGTGATCCTTTGGAGGAGAAGAGGTGTTCTGATTTTTAGAATTTTCAGCTTTTCTGCTCTGGTTTCTCCCCATCTTTGTGGTTATATGTACCTTTCATCTTGATGTTGGTGACCTAGAGATGGGGTTTTGGTGTAGATGACCTTTTTGTTGATGTTGATGCTCTTCCTTTCTGTTTGTTAGTTTTCCTTCTAACAGTCAGGTCCCTCAGCTGCAGGTCTATTGGAGTTTGCTGGAGGTCCACTCCAGACCGTTTGCCTGGGTATCACCAGTGGGGGCTGTAGAACAGCAAATATTGCAGAACAGCAAATATTGCTGCCTGATCCTTCCTCTGGAAGCTTTGTCGCAGAGGGGCACCTGCCTGTATGAGGTGTCTGTCGGCCCCTACTGGGAGGTGTCTCCCAGTTAGGCTACACGGGGGTCAGGGACCCACTTGAAGAGGCAGTCTGTCCATTCTCGGAGGTCAAATGCTGTGCTGGGAGAACCACTGCTCTCTTCAGAGCTGTCAGACAGGGACGTTTAAGTCTGCAGAAGTTGTCTGCTGCCTTTTGTTCAGCTATGCCCTGTCCATAGAGGTGGAGTCTAGAGGCAGTAGGCATTGTTGGGCTGTGGTGGGCTCCGCCAAGTTCGAGCTTCCTGGCTGCTTTGTTTACCTACTCAAGCCTCAGCAATGGCAGATGCCCCTCCCCAAGCCAGGCTGCCACCTCGCAGATTGATCTCAGACTGCTGCGCTAGCAGTGAGCAAGGCTCCATGGGCATGAGACCTGCCGAGCCAGGCACGAAAGAGAATCACCTTGTCTGCCAGTTGCTAAGACCTTGGGAAAAGTACAGTATTTGGGTGGGAGTGCCCCATTTTTCCAGGTAGTCTGTCACGGCTTCCCTTGGCTAGGAAAGGGAAATCCCCTGGCCCCTTGTGCTTCCCGGGTAAGGCGATGCCCTGCCCTGCTTCAGCTCGCCCTCTGTGGGCTGCACCGACTGTCCAACCAGTCCCAGTGAGATGAACCAGGTACCTCAGTTGGAAATGCAGAAATCACCCATCTTCTGCATGGCTCACGCTGGGGGCTGCAGACCGGAGTGTTTCTATTCAGCCATCTTGGAATGCGATCCCACCAAGTAAAAATCTAAAGCAAAACTATATATGGAAGGAAAATTATATTAATTCTGCCCAGTATATAGTCTCTGTTTAAAAATATAATTTATTTTCTTTGTCTTGCACCTGTAATTGCTTCATGGGAATGGGTGCTTTGGTGCTGAAGGGTCTCAGTTTCCTTTCTGTGACTCACTTTATTCTTTCTCTTCTTGCTGTCACATTCTGCTGTAATGTAGGTAGCAAGCATAAAGATGGTCCCAAATTAGTAATTCTTCAATGAACCGTCCAAGTATGACCTTGCATGCTTCATAGAAAGTGGAGTTTGTGAACTCAGATGCCTCTGAGTCCACACAGGCTCTGGAAAGAAGAAAAAAAAGAAAAAGGAAAGAACTTGCAGTGCAATGAATGTAACTCAAGAGGGAGGGGGATGGGGATCATGGCAAATATGTTTCATCTTCTCGGCGACAGCAGGTTGCTACCAAGAGTAAGTGTGAGCCAGTGCTGCCAGATCTCCAAGTTTTAAATGAGAAGCCCAGAAATCTAGATTTTTATGAGAAATCTCTTGATTTTTAAATGTTGAAAACTGATTCCAATTTTATAAAATATGCTGAGCTTTGCTTGAAAATTAGTTCTAAACTGTGGGACCACAGTTTTGCACCTTCCAAAATTCTGAGATTATGATGTTTGTTTTACTTTAATGTGCTAGAACTGCACTGTCTAATACAGTAGCCACTAGTCATATCTGTTAGACAGTAGAAATGTGGCTCGTCCAAATTGAGATGTATTTTAAATATAAAATATGGAATGGATTTTAAAGGCAGAATAAAACAAGAATATAAAATATTTCAGTCATTTTTTAAGTGACGTGTAAAAATGATAATATTTTGGATATATTTGTTAAATAAAATATATTATTAAAATTAGTTCCACCTGTTTCTTTTTACTTTTAAAATGTGCTACCAGATTTTAAAAATTGCATATGTGATTCACATTATATTTCTATTGGACAGCACTGTTCTGGAATTTAAAAAATGATCATGTATGACCACTGCAGATGTAGGGAGTTAGTGTCCTGAGAATCTGACTGCACCGGCAGCAGCGAGCCAATGGGCTTCACACTAACACCCCCGCTTAGTGAATGCTGCTGTGTGTTGCCTCTTCCTGTTGGCATTTGCCCATGGACACCAAGAGTGAGCCTCTGTGGCTGCCTCTTTGCAAACAAGGATGAAGGGAGACTGGCTCAATGAAGCTGATGTCTCCTGAGGAACTGAGGTGGAGGAAACCATTGTGCCTATTTGCGCCCAGATTGTACCCTTGGGAGTGATGAGGAGAAGGGCCGAGAGAGATAACTGTAGAAGAACCTAGAGATTTTGGCAGAGGTGAGCAGGCGAGTAATAGGTGGGAGAGTCCACCTGAAAAGTTGATGTCTGCATGTTTATAACTAGTAATGATTGTGTACTGGGGCCACTGAAAGAAGATGGTGGGAACCTGAAATATGAGCAAGGAAGGGACTCCCATTTATGGAACATCCTCTCTGTATTGGGCACCATGCTAGGTGCTGTTCATAAAGCATCTCAGACCAGGTCATAATTCTTAGAGCTCTCTGGTGGAAGAAGGTTAGGGTTTTGTTGTTGTTGTTGTTGAGACAGGGTCTTGCTCTGTTACCTAGGCTGGAGTGCAGTGGTGTGATCAGAGCTTAACTGCAGCCTTGACCTCCCAGGCTCAATTGATCCTCCTGCCTCAGCCTCACGAGTAGCTGGGACCACAGACATGTGCCACCATGCCTGGCTAGTTTATTTTTTGTGGAGAGGGAGCCTTGCTATGTTGCCCAGGCTGGTCTCTAAGTCCTGGGCTCAAGCGATCTGCCTGTTTCAGCCTCCCAAGACAGGTGTGAGCCATCGCACCTGCCTTTAATTGTTTTTTTAAGAACCAGAATTACATTCTGGGTTTTTGTGGGGCAGGGTCTTAGAATGAGGAACTCTGACCAAGCAGGGCTTCAAGGGAACTGTAGGGTAGTGAACTGGGAGATATTCTTAGCAAATGTTGGAAGCCCCTGATCTAGGGCTTGAAATTGTTTTTTGGTTTTTGTTTTTGCTGCTTGGAAATTAATTAATCAAATAGCTAAAAATTTAATAATATTCTTTAGTATTACTACTACTGCTATCCTCTAATGAATATTAATGAAAATTATTTTTCAGAAAATAACCAATTCACCCCAGAAGTTAATCAGCTGCAGAAGGGAGGAGGTGGATGCCTGTGCCACGGCTGTGATGTCTCCTGAGGAACTCCTCAGGGCCTGGATCTCATAGGTTTGCAGAAGGGCCCAGGTGAAGCCGAGAACCTGGTCTGCATGACATGGAAACCATGAGGGGACAAGTTGTGTTTCTGTTTTCCGCCACGGACAAGGGATGAGAGAAGTAGGAAGAGCCTGTTGTCTACAAGTCTAGAAGCAACCATCAGAGGCAGGGTGGTTTGTCTAACAGAACACTGACTAAGGCTTAGGAGATGTGACCTCTAGACTGGGGGCTGCCATTTGCTGGCTGAGCAACCCTGGGAAAAGTGACTTCATCCCTTTGGTCCTAAGTTTTCTCATCTGTAATGGGGGAATTACCTACACACCTGCTAAACACACACACACAGAGTCTCTCTCTCTATACACACACGTACACATAAATACACCCAGCACTTGCAAGGCTAGAGGGAAACTGGTGACACTCTACAGTCTGACTGATTCAGTGTTTCTGGAGAGCAGGACATAAATGTATGATAAGAATGATCAAGGACTCTACACACTGGGTGGCTTGGAGAGCCCACTTTCCCAGAATAATCCTTGAGAGAAAAGGAATCATGGGAGCAATGGTGTTGAGTTCACTTCAAGCCCAATGCCGGTGCAGAGGGGAATAGCTTAGCGAGCTCTACAGTAGGTGACCTGGAGGAAGGTCACAGCCACACTGAAAATGGGATGTGCATGAACACGGAGGATCCATGAACTACTGTAAAGTGTTGACAGTGTGTGCACACTGCAGACAGCAGGTGAAATGTATGTGTGCAATGCGACGAGAATGCAGAAGTCAGTAACATGTGCATGTTTGTTGTGCTCCTTTTTTCTGTTGGTAAAGTACAGAATTTAGCAAATAAAAAGGGCCACCCTGGCCAAAAGTGGTCTTTAAAGTTCTAGTTACATTTTCAACCTCAAGTCCAGAGAGGCTCCAAAGGATACCTTTGGTCAAGAGGACTGGGGGTGGGGGTGGGGGTGGGGATGGGAGCAGGGGAGGAGCAGCCCCAGAAGTCCAGAGCCCAGGGCTGCCTGGTTGGGGGCAGCCTCTGGCTGCATGAGAACCCCAACTGAGGCAGCTGGCATAAGCTTCGCCTGGTTAGGTGCTCCTAAGCCTTTCCTGGAGGCCCCACCCCACAGGAAATCCCTGGGGAACCCTCTTTTCCTTGACAGCTTACTCAGGGTATCCCCAGCCCCTCTTAGTCTGCTCATTTAGGACCTACCTCTGGAAGCTTCTACCCACCCCTTTGCCCCACCAGGTGAAGAAAAGAGCCAACCACAGAGAAGGAATGATGGGAGGAAACTTCTTGAGGGGTGAAGGGGTTGATAGGCAGGGCCTGCGCCTTGCTTTCTAACCCCCTCGAAGCTCTGGAGCCTCCGAGTTGGTTTATCTTCACCCTCACTTCCTGGGCCCTTTCCAGCCAGCCCAGTGGTGGGACAGTCTAACTGCATCAACTGGGTGTTTCCCCAGAGGCCCACAGCCCTTCACCACCTGGAGGGGTCTCTCCAGGAGCATGAGATCGCTCAAGACCCGTTCCTTCTTTTCCTTTGTGTTATTTTGTATGCTTCTCTGTGTTGTTCGTTAGAGGGTGTGTGCTAATTTTATATTTGACCTAAACTAGAAACACACTTTCGGTTTGCAAAAACAAAGACCATATTACTATTCCAGTCATCACCCTCCCTCCTCTCTCTTCCTGCCCCCTTATGGTGGGGTGGTGGGGGGCACTATCCTTCTGTCGCAGCCCAGGCGCAGAACTGAGAAAGGACCCTGACCTCCATCTGCTTGAGTCTCTCACAACTATTCCCAGTGCCCATCCATTTTTTGGCATCTATAGGTACACAGAAATTTCTCTTGATTCTTCTGTTGTCTCCCCTTGCCCTGAATGTGCATTTATGGAGCCCCAGCCATGCACCAGACCTGCCAGCCCCCATTGGTGGAGGGGCTGCCTCCTCTACAGCTGGCTGTTCCCTCTCCCCTGGAGCACTTCTATCCCAAGTCCCCAGGCCTCCTCCCTGCCCCTCCAATGCATTTATCCCTACATCTGGACACTTACATGAGTGAAAAGGAATGTGATTAGTAATTACGGCAGGACCACAGCTGTAAATCGGGACTTCTCTGGGCAAACCAGGAGCCAGGTCACTCTCATTATAAGGCACAGCTTCCTGCCACATTCTTTTTCTAGAAGCTCCAACCCTCCAGATGCCCAGTCACTGAGTCCAGGGGCTCAGGCTCAGCACTACTGGCTTGCTTTGTTTTCACAGCTTCTCATTGAGTCCTGTGGGAATTGGGGGAAGTACTTGTGTGTGTGTGTTGTGGGGGGATAAGTATTTGGGAGCAGCCTAGAGTGGCTTCTGCTGTTTCACTGAAGACCGTCTCTTGCAGCCCAACCCAGTAGAGTCCCCTGAGCCCCCAGAATCAAGCCCAGCTTTCTTAGTCCTGCCTTTAGGGTGCAACTGCCAGGGTCCAGTGAATAAAATCCCTGCTCCATGAGGCTTACACTCCAAGGGGGTAAGGGAGAAATAATAACACAATAACAAAGTATTATTATTCAGTGAATTATTTAGTATAATGGGAGTTTGTAAGTCACGGTAAAATGAAAAAGTAGAGCAGAAAACGGGGGCTGGGGGCAGGTTGCAGCCTCTTCAAAATGAAAGTGGATGGAAACAATGGACCCAGAACTACCTGTCAGATAAGTCCCTGCATAGCCACATGGTGTGAGATATTATGAGAGATTCTAGAACAAAGTAATTTGGCAACAAATCCGTAGGTGTATGTAGTCTAAAACAAAAACTTTATTGAGTATTTATACCTTTGTATTGATAGTGTATTTTTTGCAACTATTATCAGATAAAGCAAGTAAATAATATATATTTTGTATATTTTGATAAGAATCTAGATTTTAGGATTAGTGACAAGGAAGGCTAATTGTAGGATCCCAAATTTGACTAAGAACAGGGCACTGTTGGAACTGAATCAAACATATTAATATGAAGTCATGTCTTTATGAAACATGACATTAAAAATATTTTGACTTTTTTCCACTGAAATGGCCCAGGAGAAATGTCACCTCCACAATGCATCTTAATGCTAAGATTTTGGTTTCTAGTGTTAGTTTTCTCCCAAAGGAGCCAAAGTTTCTTGGAGCAGTAATGGATGCCATGTCAGTTTGGAGTTGAAAGGTACAAGGTAATCTTAAAACACCTATACCTTTTTGAGACAGAAAGCAAAGCATTAAATAAGGGTCATTCAAAATTACACAAGGAACAATCTATACAGGGCTCCTCCTGGCCAAAGTTGGGACAATATAAGCACCAGAAGGAGAATATTGGCTGGCACAACTGATACCATATATTTGAAAAGTCATCAGTCCATGACACCCAAGAAGAGCGAAGCTACCATAATGCATTCTCAGAGAAGATGAATCTAATAGAATGCATTTCTACTTGTTATTCAATCGTGTTGGGCTTATCGACTCGTTTATCGTGTCAATGAGGAATACCAGTAAATGTAAATCCATCAGTCAGAAGGCATTTTTTCTCCTCTAAAGGCTCCTCTCCGCCCCTTAACGTCCAGTCTTTCCCCACTTGGCTCTCCCTGTCCTGTCAAGGGGTTCGGTGGAAAAGTCTTTTAAGTTCCCTTCACAGAAGAATTGTAGACTCTGCCGGTCTAGTCTCTGGGCCAACCCTCCCCGTCTCTTTAGTAAAGATGTTTTTTATTATTTTCCTTGTGCCGTATATTATCCTTAGGCTAGAGTAATTTTCCGGGCCTGCAGACCTCTTGGTTTCCTTTCAATCTAGAGGACTTGATCCCATGGCCAGCTTCGGAGCTCACCAGGAGGCGAAGACCCATTACATCCACGGGCGTCTGGCGCCACCTTGTGGTCAGTGCTGAAAATGTTTTCTGTTCCCACTCGTAATGAAACTCCCTGGGCTTCCTGGATGAAGAAAGGAAAGCTCAGGTCGGTTTCCTAGAATAATAACTCAGTTACACAGTTTCCACGGGCTTGGTCCTTAACAAACCTCCACTGTCACTGGTGGAGTTAGAATTTAGCAGCCACCTTCTCCTCGCTCTGTGTCTGTATCTGTCCCGAGCTCATGGTTTGGGGCTTCACGCTGTATCCACGGCTCTCGCTCTTTTCTGGGACCTTGGCCTCTCGCACTCTCCTGTCTGTTGATCTTTCCACCATGCTGCCATTCCCTACCTCTCAGAAATAGACTTTTTTTGGATGTCTTTTTTGTTTTCCTTCTGTGTGACCTATTTGTAGGATCCCTTTACTAGACTGACTTTCCAGGAGTGTTCCTCAGCCCCCGCACAGATCAGTAGGGAGGAGCCTGCCTGCTGCTTGCTCATGCTAAACCAGCGTGCTGCCCAGCCTGTGAAGTTTGGAACTGGAACACTAGAGTTGGCCCCAAATTACAGCTTTCTCTTCTGGCTCCTGGGACTCCCAGTTTCTTCAGCAACAACAACAAAACCTGGAAAAACGTATCCTTGCCAGAGGTGGGAGAATGAGGGTCACAAAAGGAAAACACGGACCTTTCTTGTCTCCCCCGGTGAGAGGTTGCAAGATCAGGTTGTAAAACCCCATTAAGGAGGACCTTAGAGGAAGAACTGAGCAAGGAGCCTTCTCAGGTGCCTGCAAACATCTCCAAGAGCAAAAGTATAAATCCTCATATTGTGGAGGAGGTACATGTTCCTGGTTCCTTCACTGGACCTCATTGAGAAAATTAAACAAACAACAACAACAACAACTACGTTAAAAAACAACCCCCAAAAACAAAAAAACAAAAACAAAAATACCCTGGTGGCCGGGCGCGGTGGCTCACGCCTGTAATTCCAGCACTTTGGGAGGCCGAGGCGGGTGGATCACCTTAGATCAGGAGTTCGAGACCAGCCTGACTAACATGGTGAAACCCCGTCTCTACTAAAAATACAAAAATCAGCCGGATGTAGTGGCAGGCGCCTTTAATCCCAGCTACTCGGGAGACTGAGGCAGGAGAATCCCTTGAACCCGGGAGGCAGAGGTTGCAGTGAGCTGAGATCCCGCCATTGCACTCCAGCCTGGTCAACAGAGCGAGACTCCGTCTCAAACAAACAAACAAACAAAAAAACCATCCTGGCTTTTGGAGAAATGAGTGCCTGAACAAACCTCAGTAACTTCTAAATTTTGCCTCTGTACTTAAAACCGCTCCTCTAGGAAGTGGCCACATGCCTCCAAATTTCCTGGAGATGCCAGCCAGTCTTCTATGAAATTGCCTCAGTATAAGATTAGGCCTACAAAACATCATCTTGAGTTTCTGGCCCTAGGAGATCACTGCCCAGAAAGTAGGCCCCTCTGATGTCATCCCACCTGCATCAATCACGAGGACAAGCTTTCCCAGGTGAAATCATTTCATTGACATTAACTGCTCACTGTCTCACTTGAACTTTTTTTTTTTTTTTTTTTTTTTTGAGATGGAGTCTTGCTCTGTTAACCAGGCTGGAGTGCAGTGGTGCTATCTTGGCTCACTGCAACCTCCGCTTCCCGGCTTCAAGCGATTCTACTGTCTCAGCCTCCTGGGTAGCTGGGATTACAGGCACCTGGCACCATGCCCAGCTAATTTTTGTATTTTTAGTAGAGACAGGGTTTCGCCGTGTTGGCCAGGCTGGTCTTGAACTCCTGACCTCAGGTGATCCGCCTGCCTCAGCCTCCCAAAGTGCTGGGATTACAGGCATGAGCCACTGCGCCCTGCCTCACTTGAACTTTTGAGTCTTGCAATTGGAAATAGATCAAAATGGAATAGTTTTCCCCTTTTCTTGGCCTCACCCCAGATCAGGCCTAGATTATGGAGGGCCAGTGAGGTGGAACGCTTACTGTGTGTTTTTGTTTTTGTTTTTGTTTTTAGACAGGGGTCTTGCTCTGTCACCCAGGCTGGAGTGCAGTGGTGTGATCTTAGCTCACTGCAACCTCCATCTCCCGGGTTCAAGCGTTTCTCCTGCCTCAGCCTCCCAAGTAGCTGGGATTACAGGCACCTGCCACCACACCTGGCTAGTTTTTGTATTTTTAGTAGAGACAACATTTCCCAATGTTGCCCAGGCTGGTCTTGAACTCCTGGCTTCAAGTGATCTGCCCGCCTCGGCCTCCCAAAGTGCTGGGATTGCAGGCGTGAGCCACCGCCTGTGTTTTAAATGAAGAGTTTCAGTTTAGCTGATGGCAGCAAATAGATGCTGAAATTTAAATACAAGTAACATTAAGTAACATCTCGCTCTGTTGCAACTTTGGGTTGACAAAGGCAAGGCTCAGGTTAAAGAACTGATAAAAACTTGGTCATGAGGTGTGGGTCTCATCATGTTGCTTAAAAACAAAAAGCCCAGCTTCCAGAGATGTGCATGGTGTTGATTGTGGCAGAGGGTATGAGAAAGTGGGGCCCACTCTTTTCTTTGGCTAATGACTCATTTAAAAACTCATTTGTCACCTAAAACATTTATTCCAAAATTGGGATTTTTAAATTAAATGCTATTTAAAACTTCAGAAAGGAATTAAAAACTTGATAATTGAAACAGGTGATATGTCAATTCACCTTTTAAATTCAAATAATATAATTCAGAATAAATCATAAAATTTGGGAAGAATTTGGATTTCTTCACCAACACTAAATAGCTATTGCATAAGTGTGTGCTGTAATTGTAAACACTGGTGTATTTTACAAACTGGTTTTATTGGAATCCATGTAGTCTGAAAATTATATGATTCTGTAAAAAAGTTTCCACTTGAACTTTCTGAGAATGGTTTAAAGGTGAAATAATCTGATACACTTCTCTGTCAATAAAAAATAAATCATGATATAATGGGACATATCTGCTCATGTGTTTTTTTTTAGATGGAGTCTCTCTCTGTTGCACAGGCTGGAGTGTGGTGGCACCATCATGACTCACTGCAACCTCCATCTCCTGGGTTCAAGCAATTCTCCTGCCTCAGCCTCCAGAGTAGCTGGGATTACAGGTGCTTATGTATTTTTTTTTCTTTTTCTTTTTTTCATTATACTTTAAGTTCTAGGGTACATGTGCACAACGTGCAGGTCTGTTACATATGTATACATGTGCCATGTTGATGTGCTGCACCCAGTAACTCGTCATTTAACATTAGGTATATCTCCTAAAGCTATCCCTCCCCCCTCCCCCCACCCCACAACAGGCCCCCAGTGTGATGTTCCCCTTCTGTGTCCAAGTGTTCTCATTGTTCAACTCCCACCTATGAGTGAGAACATGTGGTGTTTGGTTTTTTGTCCTTGTGATAGCTTGCTGAGAATGATGGTTTCCAGCTTCATCCATGTCCCTACAAAGGACATGAACTCATCCTTTTTATGGCTGCATAGTATTCCATGGTGTATATGTGCCACATTTTCTTAATCCAGTCTATCATTGTTGGACATTTGGGTTGGTTCCAAGTCTTTGCTATTGTGAATAGTGCCGCAATAAACATACGTGTACATGTGTCTTTATAGCAGCATGATTTATAATCTTTTGGGTATATACCCAGTAATGGGATTGCTGAGTCAAATGGTATTTCTAGTTCTAGATCCTTGAGGAATTGCCACACTGTCTTCCACAATGGTTGAACTGGTTTACAGTCCCACCAACAGTGTAAAAGTGTTCCTATTTCTCCACATCCTCTCCAGCACCTGTTGTTTCCTGACTTTTTAATGATTGCCATTCTAACTGGTATGAGATGGTATCTCATTGTGGTTTTGATTTGCATTTCTCTGATGACCAGTGATGATGAGCATTTTTTCACGTGTCTGTTGGCTGCATAAATGTCTTCTTTTGAGAAGTTTCTGTTCATAGCCTTTGCCCACTTTTTGATGGGGTTATTTGTTTTTTTCTTGTAAATTTGTTTGAGTTCTTTGTAGATTCTGGATATTAGCCCTTTGTCAGATGAGTAGATTGCAAAAATTTTCTCCCATTCTGTAGGTTGCCTGTTCACTCTGGTGGTAGTTTCTTTTGCTGTGCAGAAGCTCTTTAGTTTAATTATATCCCATTTGTCAATTTTGGCTTATGTTGCCATTGCTTTTGGTGTTTTAGACATGAAGTCCTTGTCCATGCCTATGTCCTGAATGGTATTGCCTAGGTTTTCTTCTAGGGTTTTTATGGTTTTAGGTCTAACATTTAAGTCTTTAATCTGTCTTGAATTAATTTTTGTATAAGGTGTAAGGAAGGGATCCAGTTTCAGCTTTCTACATATGGCTAGCCAGTTTTCCCAGCACCATTTATTAAATAGGGAATCCTTTCCCCATTTCTTGTTTTTGTCAGGTTTGTCAAAGATCAGATGGTTATAGATGTGTGATATTATTTCTGAGGGCTCTGTTCTGTTCCTTGGTCTATATCTCTGTTTTGGTACCAGTACCATGCTGTTTCAGTTACTGTAGCCTTGTAGTATAGTTTGAATAGTGACGCCTCCAGCTTTGTTCTTTTGGCTTAGGATTGACTTGGCGATGCGGGCTCTTTTTTGATTCCATATGAACTTTAAAGTAGTTTTTTCCAGTTCTGTGAAGAAAGTCGTTGGTAGCTTGATGGGGGTGGCATTGAATCTATAAATTACCTTGGGTAATATGGCCATTTTCATGATATTGATTCTTCCTATCTATGAGCATGGAATGTTCTTCCATTTGTTTGTGTCCTCTTTTATTTCATTGAGCAGTGGTTTGTAGCTCTCCTTGAAGAGGTCGTTCACATCCCTTGTAAGTTGGATTCCTAGGTATTTTATTCTCTTTGAAGCAATTGTGAATGGGAGTTCACTCATGATTTGGCTCCCTGTTTGTCTGTTATTGGTGTATAAGAATGACTGTGATTTTTGCACATGGATTTTGTATCCTGAGACTTTGCTGAAGTTGCTTATCAGCTTAAGGAGATTTTGGGCTGAGACAATGGGGTTTTCTAGATATACAATCATGTCATCTGCAAACAGGGACAATTTGACTTCCTCTTTTCCTAGTTGAATACCCTTTATTTCTTTCTCCTGCCTGATTGCCCTGGCCAGAACTTTCAACACTATGTTGAATAGGAGTGGTGAGAGAGGACATCCCTGTCTTGTGCCAGTTTTCAGAGGGAATGCTTCCAGTTTTTGCCCATTCAGTATGATATTGGGTGTGGGTTTGTCATAAATAGCTCTTATTATTTTGAGATACATCCCATCAATACCTAATTTATTGAGAATTTTTAGCATGAAGGGTTGTTGAATTTTGTCAAAGGCCTTTTCTGCATGTATTGAGATAATCATGTGGTTTTTGTCTTTCGTTCTGTTTATATGCTGGATTACGTTTATTGATTTGCGTATGTTGAACCAGCCTTGCATCCCAGGGATGAAGCTGAGTTGATCGTGGTGGATAAGCTTTTTGATGTGCTGCTGGATTTGGTTTGCCAGTATTTTATTGAGGATTTTTGCACTGATGTTCATCAGGGGTATTGGTCTAAAATTCTCTCTTTTCTTTTTATTGTGTCTCTGCCAGGCTTTGGTATCAGGATGATGCTGGCCTCATAAAATGAGTTAGGGATGCTTATGTATTTTTAATTTAAACTTTATTGAAGTATATCTGGTTGTATTGTTATGGCATTTTCATTTCACTTTGGGAAGTTTGAATTTTCTATAGAGTTAAGGTAGTTGGTAATTGTGTTTTCCAAAGACTTCTGAGAATTTGGAAATCTACACTCTATTGGTCTGTAATTAAAATAAGTATGACAACAATATATATGAAGCAAAGTCTACATTTTTATTCATAAGTCAAAAGAGAGTTTGGGCCAAAATCTTAAGATACTGCATTTATAGCTACTATTCTTGGCTAATCATAAAGAATCTGATCCTCCCGTGAGAAAATAAAAAACTTTGGTTCTGGGTCAAGAAACTACTGATTGGGAGAACCATTTTGATTTTTCACTGAAAATCTTGATGTAATAACACATACCTGATATATTAGGTTGGTAAGGGGGTGTAGAATATTATAAAAGGAGGGAGAGCCTATAGCTCATAAAAAGGAGCAAGATAAATTAAAAGCTTGGAAGATAAGAACAGAATTAAAAAGAAAAAGAAAAAAACAAACAAACTCCTAAACCTGTGAAAGTAACATGGGTTTGATAGATAAAATGTCAGGGGCAAAACTGGCTAATTCAGCCAGAAATCATGTGTGCCAATCTGGATTATACCCATGTATTAAACCATTGTAGATGGAGAAACACAACCGTCATGCAGAATATTGGCCACTGCGCTGCTGGAGGCTCCTCTATCACCTCACGGTAGGGAGGATCCCCTGTTTCCTGGTGACTGCCAGTCACCCCCCTCTAGAGCTTTGGTCTGTCAGCTGTTCTGATGCCAGGGCTCTCAAACTGCAAACAAAGGAGAACAGATGAGCCAAAGCTCTATACAGAGCCAAAGAGTCAGAGGTTATGAATGAGTTTAGAGCAAAGAGATTTTTAGCAAATCCTTAGTGGAATGCCGTCTAAAAATAAACAAAAAAGAACTATTAGAAAAGTTGATCTGTATTTGATAATTGGAAAATTTGCATTAATGTTGTAATATTATTTTAGAACTAATTTTTCCAGACAAATAAGTGATCATGTATTTTGTTAGAAATCTAGACTTCTTAGCATAGGAGAAGAGGAACTACAATTGCAGAATCAAGGATTTGAGTAGGTGATGAATATTTCAATTACACTGATTTAATCTTTACCAGTGAGGTGAACGTATTAAATTATCACATGTACCCCGAAAATATGTGCATCTATGACTTATCAATAAAAAATTAAAAAAAAATAAAACCAGAATGGCACTGATGTTTCAAACCAAGCAAAAAATACCTTAATGGAATTCATAAAACTAAAATTTCTAAAGAAAAACACTCTATCCCATAAATATGTGCAATTATTATGTGTCAGCTAAAAATAAAAGAAAAAAGCAAAAAAATAATTTGATGAGGAACACTTTATTGTTAGAACTGGACTGAAAAAATCAAGATAAATTCAAGCTTTTAAAAGAACAAAAATAGTAAATTAAAAATACGTATCCTTTGTCTCTCCATCTATTGAAATGCCCAGGAGCCATGTCACCTCACAGTGCACTTTGGCACCCACATTCTGGTCTCTAATGCTCTTCTTACCAAAAGCGTCTTGGGAGGAATGGCATATTCCATACTTTGAGCTGGAAATTCAAGGAAATCCTAAACACTGAACAACAAGGCCAGAAATCAAGAAAGTTTGAATAAATTAGTAGAGTCAAAAGGATAGAGGAGCCATCTAAAAGGGGTTCTGCTGGCCAAAGTTGAGGCAACTTGAATGTCAAAAGGAGAATATCGGCTGAAGCCAATGGGCATATGGTGGATTGGAAAAGCCATGAGTCCGAGATGATACATAAAAGGAGCAAAAGACTACGAGTAGTAAGAGAAAATGGAGAAAAAAACAGAGGATTTGTCAGCCAGGCGCGGTGGCTCACACCTGTAATCCCAGCACTTTGGGAGGCCGATGAGGGCAGATCACAAGGTCAGGAGATCGAGACCATCTTGGTTAACACGGTGAAACCCCGTCTCTACTAAAAATACAAAAAATTAGCCGGGCGTGGTGGTGGGCTACCCGGGAGGCTGAGGTAGGAGAAAGGCGTGAACCTGGGAGGCAGAGCTTGTAGTGAGCCAAGATCACGCCACTGCACTCCAGCCTGGGCGACAGAGTGAGACTCTGTCTCAAAAAAAAAAAAAAAAGAGGATCTGCCGAGTCATTTACATGTTGGCATGTTGGTATTATGTTGGTGTTACTGATTCGTCTGTTGTGTAGATGAAGAAAACAAAAACTAGGAAACACAAATACATCAGTCAGAAGAAGTTGTATAGCTCAAGGGGAGTATGAGTGGAATGACCCTGTAAGTTGCGACTTTGAGTCACACAATGCCACATAAAATATCACAATTAAATTGGGAAACTGATTATACTCTTGCACTAGAAGGACCCATAACACTGATGCTTAGGAATTGAAGTTTGATGGATTCCGGCTGCTGGCTGGTGGTCAGTCCCCCTCATTTCTTACTGCATGGGGATCGTTAAGTTAATAGTAAAAGTCCTGCTGAAAAAAAATTTTTCCACAACATTGATCAAAAAGAAAATTCTCTTTCAAGAAATAAATTAACTCAAACTTCATAATAAGCCTGTACAAAGCTGACAAACTGGGCAATAACTGTCATTAATTCCAAGAGTATTTAAGTATTTAACTTCAGTCAGAGCACGAACACACTCACACATATACATACACACATACGTATACACAACATACACACATACATATACACACATACACACATACATATACACACATACACATATACACACATTCACACTCATACATAAATACATACATATATAAATGTACACATATATAAACACACTTATACATCAATACACACATATACACACATGCAAGTATACACACACACACACACACGCACACTTTGAAATGCCCTGAAAACTTACAGTTCATATTGTTAACTTATTTAAAAAACGCCAAAATTTATGAATTTAGAAAAGGAGAGATCTTTTGGATCAACATGTAGAAATGAGATTCGGACTCAAAAAAAAGTTTTCAATAGGACTTTTCTAAATTTCTTATAAAAGGTTACAGCTTGCAAGGTGGCCATCCCACAGGCTGGAAAGCCTGCCTCTGGCCAAGACCAGAGACAGGCACTTCGAAGAAGGAGGGGTTGGGGTAGGAGCTTTATGCTGAAAGGATTGGCTAAACACACATGTTCAACAGTTACAGGTTCAAGCGATTCTCCTGCTTCAGCCTCCTGAGTAGCTGGGATTACAGGTGCACCACTATGCCTGGTTAATTTTTTTGTATTTTTAGTACAGACTGGGTTTCACCATGTTGGCCAGGCTGGTCTCGAACTCCTGGCTTCAAGTGATCTGCCCGCCTCAGCCTCCCACAGTGCTGGGATTACAGGCTGCCCTGCATTCTTACTGCTATGCTGTTCCCTGTTCTTTCTCAGGGAAGAAGCTCCTCACTGATCCCCTTCCAACCCAGCCCCTGAGCTTCGTGACCTTCCCAGCTCCAGGTTTCCACCAGTAACCAGTTTCTGGATCTGGGCCCCTTGGTTCAAATTCTTTTGAAAGAGAATCTGTTTGAACCAGCTCATGGGTTGATGTCTGTCCTGGGTCTAGATAATTTT
Source organism: Pan paniscus (assembly GCF_029289425.2). Classification (NCBI taxonomy): domain Eukaryota; kingdom Metazoa; phylum Chordata; class Mammalia; order Primates; family Hominidae; genus Pan; species Pan paniscus. Next base: position 134,934,424 of record NC_085926.1, read on the forward strand.
GGCTTAGAGGGCAGGGCCAAAAGCAAAGGAGGATCTGAGGAACGGAGACAAGCCTGGTGGCTGCCACTATCCAGGCGAGGGCTCCCAGAGGGAGCATGGACAGACCTGTGGTCAGGGCCAGCTTCATGGCATGTGGCCAGTGCAGTTGCACTCTGAGCTCACAAGGTTCCCGCCCCCTTGGATTTTAGTGCTCTGTGGTTACTGTTTCGAAATTCTTAATTTTACCTTTGAATTTATGTTTTGTAAGTGAAGTCCAATGGGACAATGCAGTGTGCCAGGGGCTTGGAGGCTCAGCTGACATGTGGGCCCACCTTGCACTGCCTCCTTGGCATGGGTTCTCAGCCACCCGCTCCCCTGCCCCTGGCTCCGTGTGTGACTGACCTCCTCTTCCCTGCCTCCACCCCAGGACCATTGCTGCTCTCCACCTCTGCAGCGGCCTAGGTGGGGGCTCAGAGACTGCTGGGTGCTCACACTTTGTGATGTCTTGGGGCATGGCATGGTGGTAGCTGTCTTTACTTCAGGCTGGCATTGCTATGATGTGTCTGAGCCTCTCCCTACCCCCTATCCAGGTACCAAGTGCATCTCAGCATGGAGGTTTAGAGATCCCTGGGGATCAGCCTTATGCTGTGTGTTGGGGCTGTGAGTCTGTGGGAAGTGGAGGCACCTGCTTGAGTTTTCCAGGCCCTACCCCCGGGTGAGACTGGGGGCACTGGCTGGCTGGTGGGAGGTGGAACCCACAGGCAGGCAGTGTGCATATGCATGTGCGCTGTGTCACAGGGTGGCCCTGTGCCTGGGGAATCCTCCCTTCCTCCTTCTTTTTATTTATTTTTTATTTTTTTTGAGACAGAGTCTCACTGTGTCACCCAGGCTGGAGTGTAGTGGCATGATCTTTGGCTCACTGCAACCTCTGCCTCCTGGGTTCATGCAATTCTCCTGCCTCAGCCTCCTGAGTAGCTGGGGCTATAGGCGCTTGCCACCACTCTCGGCTAATTTTTGTATTTGTAGTAGAGACAGTGTTTCACCATGTTGGCCAAGCTGGTCTCGAACTCCTGACCTCAGATGATCCACTGGCCTTCGCCTCCCAAAGTGCTGGGATTACAGGAGTGAGCCACCATGCCCAGTCCTCTCTTCCTCTTTCTATACTTCCCTGAGTCTGCCTTGGGTGTGCCTCTTCTGGCCAGCTCATGGCACCCTCTGGGGACAAGCCATGAAGGAAGAACTGTGCAATTTCGGTGATTCTGCACCAGCTGAATGCTCTGGTATTTGCATTTAAAATTGTCATTGCACACTATAAAATGAGCAGCGAAGAGACTGTACTAACAGTTTTAACTTTTTGACTTTTTTTCACTTAGGATACCATTAAACAGCAAATAATAATTAAAAAACCCACCATGACAATCCTAGAAAGAGATCACAAAAGAAAGGAAAAAGCTTTCCATGCACCTTTAATGACACTTTTTCTACTTCATGCATGAGGGGCCTCACAATGTACGTAGCTTGTGCTCAATGTGTGCAGCCAGTGAAGGAAACGGAGGAGTCCAGGGCCGTGGGGCAAGGATGATGAGTTTGTGTTGGGATGTGTTGGGTTTGGGGTGTTGGATGTCTGGAAGGCTGTAGGAGTAGCAATCCCAGCACAGGTGATTGGCAGCATTTTATGCCGCTCAGAGAGGAGGCCCCTGGGTTTGGTAGGAGAGCTGTGTTAATAGTGGGCAGCTGCGTGTCCCACTGAGGCGTGGAGGGGTGGCAGCCCACTCCTTCCAAAAGCATGGATGCAGGAGGAAAGCACCAAGGAGAGCAAGTCAAGGTTGGCTGGAGTAGGGGATCTCAGCATGCTAGAGTCACCTGGGGAGCATTACAAAGGGCAGATGCCTGTGCCTCGCTCCGGATCATTTGAAGAAAAATCTCCTGGGGTGGGTGTGGTCATCTGCCATTCAAAAAATCACAAACACATACACAAACAAAAAGGCAATAAGAAATGGAAAACAGCTCTGGGTTGTGCAGAAGGATGGTGGGTTCCGAAGCATCAGGATGAGGCTGCTCTTGTTTAGAGATGCGTTTTGGTCCTGGTGTAGCTGGTTTCTTGCTGTGTGACCTTGGACAGGTCACTGTCACTTTTCTCACCCTTATTTTCTGTCCCATGAGCAAGGAGCTTGGACCAGATGGTTGTGGAGGGGCATTGGGCTCTGACTGTCTGTGGGGACGGGGGTCTCTTTACCTGTCCATGCTGCAGGCCTTCCTTACTCCCCACAGCCCTGGTCTGCTGTGGGCCCAGCACCAGCCCTTCTCATCCTGCCCAGAAAAATGGACACTTCTCCATAAGAGCTGATGTAGTGGGGACCAGCTCAACATTCTGGAGAGTCACAGTGCCAGAGGAAGCGGAGCAGAGGGACTGGCAGTGTGGCTTCCAGACTCAAACTGCCCATGTTCTGACTCGATCACTTAAAAGTTATGTGACCTTGGACAAATTCCTTGGCCTCTCTGAGCTTTGATTCCTCACCTGGAAAATGGAGTGAATAACAACATTTCCCACATTAGGATAGGGAGAGTATTAAATGAGACAAGCGTGCAATGTTCTTAGTGCTGTGGCGGGGGTACAGTCAGCACTCAGTGATTCCAGCCGACTGGAACTGACTGTAATCCAGCCTTGCTGCTTGGCCACTTGCTCTGCTTTCAGACACGGTGATCTGTGGGTTCTGAGGCTTGTGGGCTACACTAGATGGGCTGCTTCCATGCCAGACTAATACAGTTCCTGAAACATCCAGGTTACCTCCCGGGGTGTAGACTCCCCATCTGCCCCAGTGAGCTGTGCCCAGGCCCCTCTTCTTGCCCCTCTTACCTGAATTGGCTGTTGGAGCTTCCAGGCTTGGGAAGCTCAAGCCAGGCTGGGTTGGTGGTGTAGCCATAGGAGAGAGCAGGAGCTTGTGAGCAGCACCACTGAGGCCCAGAGTCTTCTGAGCCCTTTAGGGCAGAAGGGAGAGTCTGGTCTATGTGATACCAGCATTTACACCTGAGATTCTTATCCAAAAGTCCTGTGTCCACAGTCAAGCCTCTGGGGTGAGAAGGAGGGCTTAGGGAGGCCTCTGGCATGGTGGCTTCTTAGAATATTGAGCCAGACTCTCCAACATCAGTTCTCTTGGAGAGGTGTCCACTCTTCTGGGCAAGACAGGCGAGAGAGGAGGGATTCCTGCCAAAGCCACTAATAAACAAATTCCTCCCATCACTGAGTGAAGATGTTGCCACTTTGGAAATGGGCTTGTCCACTCTGTTGGAAGGCTGAGATGTCCTGGTGGCTGGGGCCTACATCTTGCTCAATAGTGTCTGAGACATGACTGGAAGACATCTGCTCAAGATGGTGGAGTGAGCACACATCAAACCCTCTCTGTAACCGCCTCCAAACCTGGAGGAATGATGGGGACACACACATACTCTTTCTTTCTCTCTCTCTCTGTACTAAGAATGAAGAGTAAACCTACAGGATAAGCTGGTGAAGAGTAGCCCAGGGGTAGAAGGAGTTGGGTATACATAGGCTGGCTTCAAAGCTTATGTGAGAATGGGGATGAACATGCCTATGCTTGGCAGGAGACCCGACCCATGCTCCCTCCATGTAGCTGGGGCTGAAAACACTCCAGAAATGTGCTGCTTGCTCATGGTGCAGGAAGAAAAGGGCACTGATATAAACATGAGAACCAGGCTGGTGCCGCACATGGGTGCTGCATCAGAAATATTTTTGGCTGAGAACTAACACCCCAAACTCTATAACATGAGACCTGCTCCTGGGTGTGCAAATCAGGAAGAATGGGCTCAGGCAACCGCAAAAGCACCTAACGTGGAAGAGTCTGTCCATCAAAAAAGAATTCCCATGCAGAATGAGCTATAAAACAAAAATTGCAAAGGACATGTCAAAATTTATCATGAGGCATACTTCTCAGGCTTAAGAAGCAAAATTAATAACAGGAGAGGTGGAAATTATGAACCATTTGAAAGGATGATAATTAGTCTCACAGAAAGTCTCTCATCCTCCCTTAAAATTTGTCTAGTTGGGGGCAGTATTTCCCCTACCAATGGATGACTTTCTGATCATTCCTGGGTAATAAAATGCTTGGTAGTCACATGAAACCATGGTTTCAATTCACGTTAAAATAGTCTATTCCCAGATAGGAAAATAGTCTGAACTTTTTTTTTTTTTTTTGAGACAGGGTCTTACTCTGTTGCCCAGACTGGAGTGCTGTGGCAGGATCACGACTCACTGCAGCCTTGACCTCCTGGGCTCAAGTGATTTATCCTGCCTCAACCTTCCAGCAGTTGGTACTACAGGTACATGCCACTGCACCAGCTACATTTTGTATTTCTTGTAGAGACAGGGTTTTGCCATGTTGCCTAGGCTGGTCTTGAGCTCCTGAGCGCAGGTGACCCACCTGCCTCAGCCTCCCAACGTGCTAGGATTACAGGCATGAGCCACCGCCCCTGGCCCACTTTAAACTCTTGTAAAAGATAAAGCCTCTTTGGTCTCTAGCAAGGAGCTTTCTTACTTCAGGGAGGGGTGTGGTCAGCTTCTCTTTTTTTCCTCCTCCTCCTTTATCTGTTGCTGTTGTGCACCCACCTGGGATTGGAGTTCCAGAAGGGGAGAGGGATTGCAGCACTGTTCACAACAGCCAAGATTCAGAAGCAACCTGAGTGTCCATCAACAGACAAATGGATAAAGAAAATGCGGCACATACACACAATGGAGTACTATCAACCATAAAATTGAGTGAGAGCCTGTCATTTGCAACAACATGGATGGAATTGGCGGTCATTATGTTAAGTGAAAGAAGCCAGGCACAGAAAGACAAACTTTGCATGTTCTCACTCGTCTGTGGGGACTAAAAATTAAAACAATTGAAGTCATGGAGATAGAGCATAGAAGGATGGTTACCAGAGGCTGAGGAGGGCAGTGAGGAAAAGTGGGGATGCTTAATGGGTACAAAAATAGAGTCAGATAGAATTAATAAGATCTAGTATGTGATAGCACAATGAGGTGACTACAAGTCAACAATAATTTATTGAATATTTTAAAATAACCAAAAGAGTATAATTGGAATGTTCATAACACAAAGAAATGATACATGCTTGAGGTGATGGAAACCCCATTGACCCTGATGTGGTTATTACACATTGTATGCTTGTATCAAAACATCTCATGTACCCCATAAATATATACACCTACTATGTATCCATAAAAATTAAAAGAAAAAAGAAAGGAAGAAGGGAACTGGGCTCAGGAAGGTCTTACTTGATTGGAACAGTTGAAGGCTGGTTTTGGCTCTCTGGGCCCTGTTGAGGTTTAAAGCTGATTCTTTCTCCTATGGGCACTTTTGTGAGTTTTTTGTAGGCATCCCTGCTGAAACTCAGACTGTCACTCCTATGATGTAGGCAACACATTTTTTTTAAAGCTTTCTTCCTTAGCCTCTGGTTTTCCTAGACGCCGCCTTCCACTCTGCATTGCAGGCTGTTTGGCTTCCTCAAGGTGAGCCAGGCTCCCACCTTCTTTCTTCCTTAGTGGCAGGGACACAAACCAAGCTGTCTGCATGGGACCCTAAGCTTGGGGGTAAGAGGTCATCTGCTCCATTCCACCCTTTCCCTGGGGCCATGAGCCTCAGAGGGCTTCAACAGCTCTCTTCAAAGACATCCTCTTCACATGTCCTTGGAAATGTCCAACAACTCAGTCCTTTTCATATGCTTTCAAAAGGTGGCAGGCATGATTTTTAAATATGACTTTTAGTCTGGGTGTGGTGGCCCACACCTGTAATCCTAGCAGTTTTGGAAGCTGAGGCAGATGGATTGCTTGAGCCCACGAATTCGAGACCAGCCTGGGCGACATGGCAGAACCTCATCTCTACAAAAAATTAAAAAATTAGCCAGGTGTGGTGACATTCACCTATAGTCCTAGCTACTTGGGTGGCTGAGTGGGGAGGATCACCCAAGCCCAGGAGGTCGAGGCTACAATAAGCTGTAATCACACCACTGCACTCCATCCTGGGAGACAGAGTGAGACCCTGTCTTAAAAAAATTAGTTTTAAGGTTAACATTATGTTACATACTGAAATGGTAAGGAGGGAACGGTGTCCTTGCAATGAGAGCAGGATATTATTAAACAAAAATAGGCAGTCATGAAATATATTGCTATTGGAAATAAAAAAAAGACTGCAACAGGCAGGATAGACAACCGGTGAAAATAGCTGGTGAAAGATAAGTGAATTAAAAGATAGAAATGCTGGGCGCATTGGCGCCTGTCTGTAATGGGCTCACAGTGCATTAAAAGGCCAGAAGTTTGAGACCAGCCTGAGCAACATAGTGACACCCCATCTCTTAAAAATAAAAAAAAATTAGCTGAATGATGACATGTACCTGTAGTCCCAGCTACTTGGGAGGCTGAAGTGAGAGGATTTGCTTGGGCCCAGGAGTTTGAAGTTGCAATAAGCTAAGATCATACCACAGCACTCCAGCCTGGGTGACAGAGTAAGACTGTTTCTTTCTTTCTTTTTTTTTTTTTTGAGATGGAGTTTCACTCTTGTCGCCCAGGCTGGAGTGCAGTGGTGCAATCTCAGCTCACTGCAACCTCTGCCTCCCGGGTTCAAGTGATTCTCCTGCCTCAGCCTCCTGAGTAGCTGGGATTACAGGCACCTGCCACCATGCATGGCTAATTTTGTATTTTTAGTAGGGACGGGGTTTCTCCATGTTGATCAGGCTGGTCTCGAACTCCTGACCTCAGGTGATCTGCCTGCCTCAGCCTCCCAAAGTGCTGGGACCGCAGGCATGAGCCATTGCACCCAGCCCTGTTTCAAAGAGAGAGAGAGAGAGAGAGAGAAAATGCACATAAAACATAGCACCAAAAGATGAAGAAATGGAAAATATGAATAAAAAGTTGAGAGCCATGGGAGATAGATTGAGGAATTCCGACACACATCCAAGGAGAGTTTCTGAATAAGAAAAATAGTGAGAACAGGGGAATGAAAATGAAATGTTTGCAGAGGTAATGGTTGAAAATTTCCATAATCAAAATAAAATTCCATTTCAGGAAAGTGCACTGATTGTGATGGGGTAAAGTAAGTAAAGTAACAAAATACCCAAATAATTCCTTCTGAACACTACCATGACTCAGAGGGAACAGAAAAAAAAAGATCCAGCCTCAGTGAGGCTGTGAGCCCATGTCACACCTGATCACATTCCCATCAAGGGAAACACCTGGCTCTGAGTGTCTCCGCCCTTATTTTGGGCCCAGGGTAGCAGAGTGGAGGACATGTGATTGGAGTCTCCACAAATTTCTACTGCTTCCTTCTTTCTCCATTAAAGTTATTAAGCTGGCCTTTTCTTCCATTAAATTAAAAAAAAAGAAAGAAAGAAAAGACTTTCTGCTGCTTCTGGTCCTCAGGCAGCTTCAGATGATCACAAGACACTTGTTATTTAGGGCTCAGACACATGGCACAGCACACGGAAGGCACTTATTTCAGGATTTCCCAAGCACTGGAACCTGGCTCCATGACTGGGGCCCTGCTGACTCCAGTGTTCTAGAAGAGGCAATGATGGGGACAGGGTGACGAGTGTGGAGACAGCAGTGCCTCATCTCCTGGGACACACTCTACTTGCTGTTCTGTGGCACAGCTTTCACAGGCTATGATTGCAAGAAGAGGAGGGGAAATAAGGTGTGGTTAATCTCCCAACCTCTAATATTTTTTTTTTTCTTGAGACAGGGTCTTGATCTGTCAGGCTGCAGGCTGAAGTATAGTGGCACAATCACGGCTCACTTCAGCCTTGACCTCCCAGCTCAGCCTCCAGGTAGCTGGGACTACAGGTGCGCACCACCATGCCTGTCTAATTTTTAAATTTATTGTAGAGGTGGGATCTCACTATATTGCCCAGGCTGGTCTCAAACTCCTGGGCTCAAGCAATCCTTCCACCTTAGCCTTCCAAAGTGCTGGGATTATAGATGTGAGCCATTGCATCCAGCCTTAACCTCTAATCTTTAGACTAATTAAATCCATTTCCAAAAAAATACATGTTTATTGTAAAAACAATGTAAGCAATATGGAAAGATGTAAAACCAAAAGCTTCTCCCTTCTTTTTCTTGGTCTTATGCCCTGGGTGTGAACTCTGTTAATATTTGGTTTGTGTCCTTCACATCTTCTGTCTCTCATAGCTGGGATAATATGTGAGGTTTCACCAGTTATGGTCCTCCCATCCCACACTCCCTTTTCTCTGGATTCCTCCTCCAACCACCATTTGGGGAAGTAGATGCAAGATATCCATTGGTTATGGAAGCTGTCACAGTGGAATCAGTGAAGAATATGCCAAATTCTTGAGTTTTAAGATAAAAGTTCTCAACCCAGATATAAGATAGAAAAAAAACTGAGCAAACTGTATATTGGCTCAATCAGTTTTTTCCCCCTTCTTCCCAACCCCAGATTAGATAAAGCTGAGTTGAGGGAAGAGGTGAAATGGGGAGGAAGTAATGAGAAAAGCAGTCATGGTCTCCAAGAAGGGATGTCCCTGTGTCCTCCTCTGGCGATTAGATGTAAAGAAGTATGGGAGGGTATTATCGAATTCTCCAGATAAAGTTTGGGGACTCAGGTGCAGAAGTGTCAGCGACAAACTTCCACTTGGAGGTCTGGGTAGCAGACACCTCTCCCTGAGACTGAGATATAAGGTAGATCTCTAAGCCTAGGAGCCAGGGTAAGAAAAAGAACACTTGTTAATTAACTAAACTTACATATAAAATACCTGAATTTACCCGGAAATGACCATGACTAATTTTCTGCCATTATGAGGATTGGAGATTCCAAATAAAGGTAAAACTGTATAATGGAACAATAAAACAGTTATATTATGTACACCCTACACTGCTTGAAAAATTTGTGCATCTATATATTTTGTATATCTATGCTATCTATTCCTCTTTTCCTTTTCTTCATGACCTGGCTTTATCCTGAGATGGATGAAAGAGCTATGATTTCAATTTCTCCTTCTCTTTGCTAAGTTAATATATTTGAACACGAATTGTTGGTTTGTCTATCACCAAAGAGCTGGTGAAAACAAAAATTTGTTTCCCACTCCGTCCTCTTCCCGGATACTCGCAGACAGCAGCGTCAGTGGCATTGTTTGGCGTCTCTGAACGCGGCTTTGGCAGAGCCCTCCGGAGCCAGCTGTAGTTCCCGGAGAAGCCACTAGGTGTCAATGTAGGTCTTGGTTGGTCAACTGCAGGCTACGGTTGATTTGGTTGGGTCCCAGCGGAGCCTTAGCGTCCTCTCCGGCAAAATAACAAATGTCCGTCGTGCAGGGCACTTTCTTCGGGAAGGACTCCTGGGACCTCAGGAGTTTGCATACGAAGCCGAGGGAGCGAGGGGCTTCTGATAATGATATTCAGCGTCGAACAGAGTCGCTCATAGGCAGAGCCGGAGTCTCTCCCAGCTTTGATATATGAGATTATTATGGAGAGTAACGCACGCCGAGTGATGCTTGCTCGGCAGGCTGTGGATGTGGATTCCTATGTGGATTGCGAGGCCGGGCGCAACAGGGATGTCGCTTCCTAGGGACAAAGAGGGGTGAGGGGAGAGACGGCCAGGAACCAAGGACTGTCATGGGAGGGCCAGGCATCTCTGTCTGTTCTCAGCAACAATGGATTGGTCCTTTTCCCGGAGGTACAAGGGAGGCCGGTGGATGGGTGGATTAGCATTTGTCCTGAGTCCTGTAGTGGAAGGCAGTGCTCCCCCGGGCAGAGCCAACCCTTGGTGAGATGGCCATAGGGCTACTACTCTGGACTCCTTATATGGAGGAGCTCTTCACTCCAGGGCTTTACAAAGATGACCAAAGAGGAAAGGAAGACTGGGCGGGCACCGGAATGAGATCTCAGTGGAGGGTCCTCTGTTGGCAGTTGGGGGTGGTGCTGGTAGACACCCTAGAGAGGGTTGTTAACAGAATAGCCTTTCCTGTCTTCCTAGAGGTTCTGCCAAACTCTCCCACTGCTCATTCTAGTTTAGACTGGAACGTTGTTTTGTTTTTGTTTTAAGATTTTTTTTTTGAACCACACCGTCAGTTTGGAATAAAAATTCTATCCTCTTGGTTTAGTGTTTCTACTCACTTGCATGAGTCCCGACGAGCTTCTACTACCAGGGTCGTGAGAATCGCCCCTCAAAGCACTGTTCTGCCATGACAGAGGATTTACCTCTGGGCACCAAGCTGTGATCACTGCCACAGCGCATCCCTGTCAAAGTCTGGTCCTGGACAGATAGATGCTTGCCCTCTGCAGTGAGAATTCTCACGCTCGCATTAAAGTTATTGACTCAGTTGATTCTCACTTGCTCAGCTGTTACCCTCAGAACCAGGCACAGGCTCTAGCCAAGGGCCCTGCCAGGTCCAGTTCTTCCCCCACAAACCCTCAGGTCCCAGACCTCAGATATTTGGTTAGAGCTCGAGTCCACACCCTCAATTAGGCTTCCCTGCCCACAGACCTGTCTGCTCTGACAACTTTCTTGGCCCCAAGTCTGGATGTTAGACCTTTTGCTCCCAGAAGACCCCAGCTCCTACCGCAAACTGTCCAACCCTTTTCCAGGTTCTGCAGATGTAGGGGCCTCAGGCAGGAGCAGGCCTTCACGGCACCACAAAATCCTGTTACACTACTCCAGGGCATCAGCAATAAGGTATTAAACGCCTTATATCCCTGGGGGCCTTAACATCCTCTGCCACTATGTGTATATGTAAAAATAATATAGACCAGGTGTGGTGGCTCATGCCTGTAATCCCAGCACTTTGGGAGGCCAAGGTGGGAGGATTGCCTGAGGTCAGGAGTTTGAGACCAGCCTGGCCAACATGGCGAAAACCCATCTCTACTAAAAATACAGAAATTAGCCGGGCGTAATGGCACACACCTGTAGTCCCAGCTACTCGAGAGGCTGAGGCAGGATAATCCCTTGAACCGGGGAGGTGGAGGTTGCAGTGAGCCCAGATCATGCTAGTGCACTCCAGCCTGGGTGACATAGCGAGACTCCATCTCTTAAAAAGAAAAAAAAAAAAAAAAAAAAAAAAGCCTTAATTTGCATAACTAATAAGGTTTCCCCAAGGACTCTAAGGTGACTTGCTATCCTTAGCCAATGGACTAAGAGGCAGCCAGTGTAATTTGACTTTGGACTCCTTTTGTATCTAGTTATTTTGATTTTTGACAATTAGCTCATTATCTTTGTATTTGCAGATGTTCAAAGTAAAATCTCTAAATATCGACTCTTATTGATTGTTATGGGGAGGCACACAGTAGGCAGTCATGTCTGTTTTTTGTTTTGAGACAGAGTCTCACTCTGTTGCCCAGGCTGGAGTGCAGTGGCATGATCTCAGCTCACTGCAACCTCTGCCTCCCAAGCTCAAGTGATTCTCTTGACTCAGGCTTCTGAGTGGCTGGGATTACAGGCATGTGCCACCATGCCTGGCTAATTTTTGTATTTTTAGTAGAGATGGGGTTTCACCATGTTGGCCAGGCTGGTCTCAAACTCCTGAACTCAGGTGATCCTCCCACCTCAGTCTCGCAAAGTGCTGGGATTACAGGTGTGAGCCACCGCGCACGACCCATCATGTCGGTTTTTGAATGAAGGAGCACGGCGTTGCTGGCGTGAGTGCTCTATAGAAGACTGATTGCCAGTGTGGAGGGATGGGAGGGTGGAGGGGCTGCATGGCCTGTGCTTATTCTCCCTCTGGCTCTCTGGCTCTATCTCCTCTCATTTTCTCACCCTCTCTCATTCCTTGGCCTCTCCTTCCTGAGCCTGAGCCCTCAGCCTGTTTCTGGGGTCTTGATGTTGGGTCCCTTGCCCTGCCCCGTGTTCTTTGCCGCTACAATCTATAATGAATGGTGCACTTAAAACAACGTTGGGGTAGGAGAGGCTTCTTTCTGGGTCTGGGGCAAAACGCAGGCCTGATGGCACTGTCTGTGTGATACCACTGAATGTGCCTCCAGGCTCTAGCAGCTGAGGGCAAGGAAGAGGGTGTGTGAGGGGGGCATCGGGTTCCTGATTTAACTATTTTGTGCCCATTGTCATGTAGAAGGCAACATATATATGGTTCACTGATTGGCAGACAGGCAGTTGGGGGATGGGATCAGCAGAAGGCAGGGGGGATTAGGGAAGGCTGGAAATACATGAATGATGGGCCAGAGAGAATTCTGGAGGTCTGGTTCAAGCTCTGGGAAATGGCCAAGACTCTTTCCTAGTGTTCAGTCCTGTCCAGGACCCATTAACTGACCCCCCCTGTGAAGGGTCTGAAGTCCAGAAGTGGAAAACATGCCAGTCATTAGGGTGAAAGCACAGTGAAGCCAGGAGAGGGGCGCACAGCAAGGTGCGAGATCCAGGGGGATCTGAGCGCAGCACCCACCTGAGTCCTCCCTCAGCCTTAGTGCATGTGGTTTGAAACTGGAGCTGTCAGAGTGCACCCTCCTGAGGCACATCATGGTACAGAACCCAGCCAACCCTGACGGAGGACTCACTCCTTTGGAGGCTTACTCTCCCTGTGCTGAGACCCGCCTGTTGGGGCCTCCCGACAGGCGCCTTTCTACACCTTGTGAGGTCCCCTTTTCTCAGTACCAATTCTAGTCTGGGCTATTCTCAGGCATGGGGGCTCAGGCAGAGCTCAAGTGAGGTCCCCGGCCTGCGCCTCAGCTGCTGTCAGGAGGAAGAAGCCCTGAAATGTGTTGAGCGGGCTGACTAGAGTGCATTGTGCACAGACCATCAGAGTGCGAAGGGTGTCACTGCCAGTTAGTCACTCCAGGTCTCTCACAGATGAGGACACTGAGGCCCAGAGAGATGGGGGCCCTCAACTCGCCTGGGCTTCTTCAGCCCCATGGGCTCCTGGGGCTGACCCTGGCTGCCCTGACTGATTTCATCACCGCTCATCATCTAAATTTCTGCCTTCCTGGATCCAGAAAAATGGGAAACAATGTATTGTTCCACTGCTTTCTGAACACCTCCAAAACAGTTTCGCACGACTCTGAACTCCCCAGGGAGGGGAGGGTCTTCACAGGAGGACAGGAACTGTTCCCCACCATTGTAGCTGGGGCTCACTCCGTGGCACTGTAGGCTTCTGCTGAAGCAAACAAACACTAGGTGGGACTGCCTGGGTTTCCCTAGACTGATCAGTTCCTGGATGTTAAAGAAGAAACAGCCCAGGGATGACGATGGCACTTTCTGTCCCCACTTCTCCCCTCCCTACCCTCTGCAAAGAGGGCTCATAAACAAAACTTTCTTTTTTTGGGGGGGGGGGGCAAAAAAGCCCACCCACTTCCATACATTTAAAAACAGCAAAATTGAGGCAGAATCATAACAGACAGTATTTAACTAGTTCATTCGCCTCAGGCATAGTGGCCTAGAAGTGCTGCTGAATCATCCTGAACTATGGAAAACTCCATTCTGAAAAACCCACACATTTGACTAAAGCATAGTTGATGTTCCAGTTTTATACATCAAGGATAACATGTGGTATGGGTTGAATCTGTGACATTTTTCTCCTTTAAAAAAAAAAAAAAAAACAGATGACATCCTGTGGTCTCTTTTCCTTTTTTATTTATTTTTTTTTACCACAAGTACAATGCACACCGATAAAAAAGATGTACGTCGCATGTATCCGTGATAATAGCCATGGCAAAGGCAGTCAAAGGCATATTAACAACAGACTTATCTATGGAGCAGCACCTTATGTAAGATGCATTTTCCTCTAGAGCCAAACAGCAAAGAATTTACCTGCACAGTAGATAAAGTGGCCCCTGGGCCCACATGCAGTCCCGTGCCAGGCCCTGTGGCCAGGGGAGTTTTCTCACCTACATAATTGACATAACAAGTGTAGGGTTTCCACTTAGCACAACAGAAGCTAACATGTAAATTGGCACCTGATGCTCGGCAGTCTGGCTGTACTAATGTCACCTATGGAGCCCAAGATAATTTCAGTGACATCTTTCTTTTCTCTTGGGGAGAAGTGTGCTTTCTGCCAGTGTCCGTCTGACAAGCCTGGATAAACATTTTCTTGGCAAGTGGAGACACATATTTAGGGTTTACTTGAATTTAGCCTTTCAAGATGTTTTTATAAAACCTCTCTCATCCCCTCAAAAAACCCTATTGAGCTAAATAGTGACAGAAAACTAGGTTGAAGCTGATGGGATGACCTTGAGTCCTCTTCCTCCTTATGGCCAGGGTCTCACCAGGCTATGGTTAGCAAACAGAACATCCAAGAAAAGCCTGTAACTTTCACCTGTGCAACCCTGTGCCATAGGGATGTGACATGGTCAGGGATGCGATGCGGTTCACCTCCTGCCTCCCCCATCTGGTCACAGCTTCCTCTTCTGCAGCCCCACACTCTTCCTCTCACCCAGTGGAGCAGCAGTGCTGTGACCATAGATTGGCTGTCCATTCTTCCATGCAGGCAATCATGGAGCTAGTGTTGATGGGGCCCCTTACCTAGTTCCTTATCAAGGCTGCTATCTGCCATCCTGTCTTCAGTTCTTGCTGCCAAGCCTTCCCTGGCTTCTCGGCCAGCTCAGCTTTTCTACTGTCACTCTCTGTAACAGCTCAGCATTGCTCCCCTCCCAGAGCCTCCATTCAGCCATCCTGTCAAGCCTCTGATCCAACCATCTCCACTGCTTGTCTTCTCTGCTCCTTATCCAGGCCTCTGAGCCTGCTCAGGGAAGTCATGCAGGTTGAGTCAACACCTAACCTCAGCTGGACACACTGAGCCATGTTGAACTCCTCTTCCTCTTGGGGCCCTTTCATGGCATATCTACCAAGGTGCCTTCAAGCCTGGACCCCTCAAGGCCGGGCCTGTTTCTGCCTCCCTATGCTCAGGGTGTTCGTCACCTCCAACTTTCATATTTCAATGGCTCTGTCATTCCTCATTCTCCTGTGGCCTGATCACCCCTCAGACAGTAGGCCTTTCCTCATCTTCCGTGGCTGGACTTATCCAAGGAGTGGTCAACATTTCTGCCTCCTTTTCTTTACCATCTGTATATTCCTAATCTCTTGACATTTAACTTCCACCCCTTCTACTTTATGAAAATATGTTTTTGAAGAACACAGATGAGACTATAATGCGTAGACCTCAGGGGCTTTTCCTCAAGACTATTGGCAGTGTTTGACCTGCATGACCATAATATTGTTCTTGTGATAAGACAGAAGAATGACCCACCAAAGATGACCGTGTCCCAACCTACTGGAACCTGTGAATATATTACCTTACGTGACAAAAGAGACTTTGCAGATATGATAAAGTTAAGGACCTTGAGATGGTGATCCTAACGCAGTCCAAAGAATCCTCATAAGGGAGAGACAGGAGAGTGAGTTTTAGAGAAGGAGATGGAATGATGGAAGCAGAGGTGGTGGTGATGTGAGGCTGTGAGCCAAAGAATGCTGGCAGCTTCTGGAGACTGGAAAAGGTAAAAATTGATTTTCCCCTGGAGCCTCTAAGAAGAACACAGCTCTGTCGATACCTTACTTTTAGTCCCATAAGACCCATTTCAGACTGTTAACCTTTAGGACTGTAAGAAAATAAGTCTGCATTGTTTTAAACCACTCAGTTTGTGGTAATTTGCAGCAATGGAAGCAGCAATAGGAAGCTGATACACTTCTCACACTCTCTTCTCCCAAAAGTATCATTCTAAAATGATGGGAACTCCTGCTTCTTCTGCTGGTCCTTTTCATTCTTTTCCCTCCAAGTTAGGGTGTTTAAGCCTCAACCCATTTCACTTGCCTTGTATTATCATTTTCACAATGAATGTTTGTAGAATAAGTCTGTATGTCTGTTTAAGAATTCCGCTATATTTGGCACATTTGGAGACACCCACCTCACTCACCTTCCCTTCTCAGATAATCTTCCTCCACTCACAGCCCCTGCTGAGTAGACAGCAGGCCATGTGACCTTACCCTTAGTCATATCTGGTAAGTGCCAGCATATGTACCTCTTCTAGGGGGAGATCCTTGGCCTGGCTCAGAAAAGATCCATTGAGCTGATCAGATCTCTACTCTGAGGAATCTTTCCTAAATTACCAAGACAATTTTCAGTTCATGGTAGGCGCTGGAGTAGAAAGGCTGTGGTAGAGTTTTGTCTGGGGTGGCAATAAGGGCCAGATAAAGTTAGAGAAGAGGGAACACTCAGAGATGGCTCACTGAGAAGATGAGAAGAGAGCAGAGGTAATCAGAGAAGCTGAGGAGCCACTCAAGGGTGAGGAGCTGAGAGTCTGTTTCTTAGAGCAGCCTTCATTTTGTGAAGCCTTCATGGCTTTGTGTGCTCACAAAACCCCTTTTTCACTTAAGCTAGCTTGCATGCATTTTTGTTCCTTGCATCCAAAGATGGCAACTAGAATGATCTTTATTTGCCCAGTTGCTCAATCCAGGAAGTTGGGAGTTAGTCAGCTTTGATGCTCCTTGCCTGCTCTGTTGTTCTAGAACCTGAGTCTGTGAGAAGGAGAACCCAGGACAGACACTGATGAGTACCAACAGTTAAAGACAGGACAAAGAATCTTCAAAAGAGGATGAGAAGGATCAGGAGGGGTGCAGTGACTCATGCCTGTAATCCCAGCACTTTGGGAGGCTGAGGCAGGCAGATCACCTGAGGTCAGGAGTTCGAGACCAGCCTGGCCAACGTGGTGAAACCCTGTCTCTACCAAAAATACAAAAATTAGCTGGGTATGGTGGCACGTACCTATAATCCCAGCTACTTGGAAGCTTGGGAGGGTGAGGCAGTAGAATCACTTGAACCCGGGAGGTGGAGGTTGCAGCGAGCAGAGATCGCATCACTGCACTCTAGACTGGGTGACAGAGCGAGACTGTCTCAAAAAAAAAAAAAAGAAAAAAAGAAAAAAAAAAAAGGATGAGAAGGATCAGCCCAAGAATTTGGAGGGAAACTAGAAATACATACTGAAGCATCCTTGGAACAAAGGGAGGCTGTGGTCAGAAGTGTTACACACCATCAGACCCTAAACCATGTTGCTTTTGTTTCGATGTCGAGAATAGTTTGGGGTGATGAGAAAATAAATATCTTTTTGGAAATTCAGTAACTCAAAACCAAGAGCATTTGAGTGAGGGGACATGTAAATCACCCTCTAGGGGAAGCTAAGGAGACTTGTTTAGTAATACCAACTACAAAATACACAGTGGGACAAGAAATTAGAGGTGAGGGATTTCAACTAGATCTGACCCAGAGCTTCTCAGGGTCAGGGTATTGTCTGTCTTACTCACCAACTTATTTGCAGCTTAGGGTCTAGCATTCATTCATTCTATTCACCTATCTTTGTTGCACATGTAGGTACCAGGCACATAGTAGGTAGTCAGTAAATACGTTGGCTGAATTAAGCTATTTATTTACACACACCATGCTCTGAAAAGTGTGCATCTAAAAAACTCCAGATTTGCCTGCCTGACAATTTTAGCTCTCAGAATGCATGGGCAGAAGAGACTTTAGAAGTAAAAATATTTTTCAGTTGCCAGTGAAGGAATCCAGATTTTTGAGCAGGTCTTGAGTTGTGTGATAATGAAAATACTTAATGAAAAGAATTGTTATTGGATGAATCTATACAACCCCAATTTTTTATCTGCGAGCAATTAAAAAATAAGACATAGGAATATCCCTTACTAAAAATGTTAAGGAAAAAGGCCACTTGGGCATTGGGTTGAGTGTGACCCTGAATGAAGGTGATGCCCTGAATCTTCTGGGGGAACCGCTCTGAAGTCATGGTGATCCGTATGGATTTCTTTGTCCTACCACAGGAGATTTAACATGGACCCTGGATCTTTGATGGGGAAAAATAAACTCCCTTCCTTTGTGATTCATTTTGGAAAAAAAAGAGAAGAGGAACTATATAATAAAATTTACTCTTGGAGATTCTGGGAGCAACAGGACAGAAATCTTGCAGGTAGCACGCTTTGGTTGGGTTGAAAACACGCTGTTTCTGTGTCCATAGGAAGCCCTCCAGTTGGCTGCAGCCTGGCTTTATCAAAGCTGATTACGATGCAAAGCAGTAATGCAGGCTTGTTCATGGAGCTTGTCTCACCTTTGTCCCCTCAACTCTGCCTAGGCCCATTCCTAAGTGTGAAAGTTCTGATTGTTATCTTGGTTACAGAATCTCATTCCTTGTCTGTTTTCTTTTGCCCTTATCCTCACATTTCTTTGAATGTCCTTTCATGGGACGCCTTGATCTGCTCCCAAAGAAATGCAATTATCAGAAATCAACCTCTCTCACCCATTTCTGCCCTAAGCAGCTTTTGCCCACTGGTGAATTTCACATTGTACTGAGAAAGTCAGCAACTAATACTAATAACAATAAAATATGTTTGTATTTTTAGATGACTTTTTCCACTGGGGACTCCCTGGTGAGAACCAGGCACTGAGCAGAATGAGGGTGTATATGAGCTGGAAATAGAGAGGGAGAAAGAGACCTGGCCGGTTGAAGCCTTTTCTTGACAGCTAATTTCCATTTTTTGGTATCAAGGGGTCTGTGCCAGTAATTGGCATGCAGATTGTGTCTGATGGGCCTGTTATACAGAATAAAGGAATCTGCTAGTTAGAATAAGCCAACCCCAGGCTGATGGATGGGGCATAAGGAGGTCATTGCAAAAGAGAAATTGTGTGTGTGTGTGTGTGTCCCTGTGCGTGTGTGTGTTTCACAAGATTCCTATCCCCTCCCTTCTCACTCTTTTTCCAGCAAACTCTAATCTTTCATATTGCATTGAGACAAATGTTGCTCCATTTCTCTCTCACTCTCTGTTTTTTTTCCTTGAAGGGATATTTGATGAAACCCACTCTAGGTTTTAATAGAGTGTGGGGGCAAAGGAGAAATTAAAGCAGTGTCATGGTTTGTTAGCAGCCCAGGATCGTCCAGGATGGGCCCAGGCTACAAATTATGCTCTGGAATTAATTGGCAGAAGGTAGTTCTCCTGTCCATCATTCTTAATCCAGCAGCTATGGGATATCAACAGGAAAATGTGTGCTGTTATCCATTTCCCCTTTACTTTGTTTAAGTCATTGGTCTGATTAGTCATTTTCTTGATCCCCACCCCATGCATTGATTAGGTAGGAGTTGTGCTATTTGCTGTTACCTCTTAGGTGAGCTGTGCAATTCTACGCATCCTCCTAAGGAGGCTGCTTTCAGTTCAGGTACCCGCCATGGGTCACAGGAGCTGACAGCTAGGCTTCCCATAGCTGTGGGAAGCTGAAAGAGAATTTAGCTTACGTTTTCAAAGCTCTACTAAAACCAACACCATTACAGGTTTAACTGTTATAAATGTATTTGTTTTAGAAAGACTATGTTTGGATTTAAAGAAATATAAAAACATAGAACCAAGCAGCTTCTGCTCACCTATCCTTGGTACCACTCTCAGACTGCAGTGGCAGTCTCTTAACTCTTTCTTGGCTTGATATTAACTCTTTCATCCAACATTCTGGGATGAACCAGAAAGTTAATCCCAACAGCATTTAGACAGCATGGGAAATTTCATACCATTGGGCCACATGTAGCTTTCCCTAGGAGCCCAAATCCTTACCTTGTATGAGGGAGAAAATGACTTTATACACTCAGAAGACCTGACTCTGTCTTTCCTGGCCACAAAAGGGAAACATTTCTGTATGTCCAACTTCAGGAATTCTTAGGATAAACCTTTCCTGGTTACAAAGAAGTAATCTCCTGTCTAGCTTTTTCTCTTTGTGTATAAAACTTAAGTTTATCTCATTTGCGGAGATGAGTTTTTAAACTCCTATTTACAGTATTTGTGGTCTTCTTTATAGTTTCAGGCCTTGTATCTGATAGGACTTTTGTCAATAAATCACGTGAAGCTTTTTTTTCTTTTTTTTTAAGTTCTTTTTTTTATGATGATTATTATTTTTATTATTATTATACTTTAAGTTTTAGGGTACATGTGCACATTGTGCGGGTTAGTTACATATGTATACATGTGCCATGCTGGTGCGCTGCACCCACTAACTCGTCATCTAGCATTAGGTATATCTCCCGATGCTATCCCTCCCCCCTCCCCGCACCCCACAACAGTCCCCAGAGTGTGATATTCCCCTTCCTGTGTCCATGTGATCTCATTGTTCAATTCCCACCTATGAGTGAGAATATGCGGTGTTTGGTTTTTTGTTCTTGCGATAGTTTACTGAGAATGATGATTTCCAATTTCATCCATGTCCCTACAAAGGACATGAACTCATCATTTTTTATGGCTGCATAGTATTCCATGGTGTATATGTGCCGCATTTTCTTAATCCAGTCTATCATTGTTGGACATTTGAGTTGGTTCCAAGTCTTTGCTATTGTGAATAATGCCGCAATAAACATATGTGTGCATGTGTCTTTATAGCAGCATGGTTTATAGTCCTTTGGGTATATACCCAGTAATGGGATGGCTGGGTCAAATGGTAAAAAGGCTTTTCTATAAAAACATAATCAAATAGAACATTTTAATATTTAAAGAAGAATAGATGAGTCCCTCATAGAAAATTCTTTGCTTTCTTATTGTTTATTAGATAACTTCAGTTGTGTCACTGAGGTTGCAAAGCCTTTCTTTTGTCTTCTATACCGATCCAGAAGGCCCCATAGAGTTATCTCCTCAAGCAATATCTTCCCCCAAGGGTGCCTTAATGCCTTAGTAGGTGACTGCAGAAGAAACATTTGGGAGGGGTCAAAGCCATTTTTGACTCAGTCCTATTCCTTTGCTTGCTCGGGCACTGCTTCTTTTCTCACTGACTCCCTAGGGGTGGGACCATTGTCTGACCTTTCTGTTTTACCTCCAGCAGCATGCAGATAAGTGCTGGAGAGAAAGGGAACTAGAAGGGAAGGAGAGGAAGAACTGGGACCTGGAGGCTGGGAGTGGGAGGGAGAGGCAGGTGAAGATGAAGAGAAAGGGATATAGAAAGGACAAGGGGAGGAAGGAGGAGAGCAGAGAGGGGAGGGAGCTGGATGGCTACCTGTGCACCCTGTCCTCCAGAGGCCCCATCAGATCTGCCAGGAAGTCCCCAGGGTTCCAGGGCAAGGCTGCTGCACAACCTATGGGCCTGGAGATCCTGCAGGAGATAGTCATCATCTCTGCCAGGATTTCTTTTAACTATGCTCAGCCCTTCCTTTTATACCCTCTGCTGCCAAGGCGAGACCACCCTCCTTCTGCCAAGTATACCAGAGGGTCTTTTGTTGGCTGCTGATGTAGATAAGTTCTCTCTGTCGGACACATCAGAATCTGGGAGTGTTCACTTTGGAATTGGAAGAGCAGAGGGGATTTTTTTTTTTTTTAATGGTAGGAGAGGGTAGAAAAGGAGAAGAGGAGAATAGGTGAATGGAATCCATGGTATTGCTCAAGGTTCAGCTGAATGGACTGGGTGCAAGGCCCTGTGAGCAGGGGCTGGGGGATGCTCTGGGAGACACAGAGGTTCCTACTGGTGCTCAGGTTTCTCCAGGTTGCCCAGGCCCAGAGGGTGAGGGCAGAGTGTTCTAGGAGTTGGTGGAGCTGCTTGGTGAGACTCTGGGTACAGTCAGAGCTGCTTTGGGGTCGGGTGAGGCAAGGTCCAGAGCTGGAGGTCATTTCCCCATTCTGCATGGGGCACAGCACCGAGGGAGCATCTGATGATGGTGGCTTTGGGAGCACCCATCAATGTCTGTGGCATGGATAGAGGAATTCCCCGGAGGGGCTGGCATGGGTGAGGCTCCTGCAGATGGCTCTGTGGGTAGGGGATATGGACAAATGAGATGTAGGATAAAGAGGAAGGAGGGGCTGATGCTTGATGGCAGTTCCATAGACCAGCTTGTGAGTACACAGTGGGCTCCCTGCTGAGGCCTCTCAGAAATAACTTTGTGTACTTTATGTTTATCTGGGAATCTGGAGTCTTGCTGTTTTGTGGGGGTGGGGGGTTATTGAGCTCATCAGAGGTCACATTTAACTTTCTAAGTCCCATGACCACCCTCCCCAATGATGGGAAAAAAGAAAAAGATAGAAAAGAAAAGAAGGCTGCAGCTATGATGTCTTAGTCTGTTCAGGCTGCCGTAACGAAAACCATAAACTGGATGGCTTATAAACAACAGAACTATATTTCTCATGGCTTGGGAGGCTGGGAAGTCCAAGATCAAGGTGCTGGCAGATGCAGTGTCTTGTGAGGGTTCATTTGCTGATTCACAGATGGAGGCTTCTCACTGTATCCTCACATGGGGAAGGGGTGAAGGAGCTCCCTTAGGCCTCTTTTATAAGGGCACTAATTCCATTCATGAGGGCTTCTCCTTCATGAGCTAATCACCTTCCATGAGGCCCACCTCCTAATACTGTCCCCATTGGGGTTAGAATTTCAACACAGGAATTTCGGGGGACATACACATACAGACCAGAGCACATGAGGAACATGCCACTTGTCAAAAATGTGGGAATTGCCTTCTAATTAAGCATCTTCCAGCAGGACCACTGCCTCTTTCTGCTACTCCAGAGGATGGGCACGCTACATTTTATGCTCCTTGTCAGGGAGCCTCCTTCTTAAAAGTCCCTTCCTCTGTGTTCTTGGGACATTAAAAAAGGTTGAACAGGCCGGGAGTGATGGCTCATGCCTGTAATCCCAGCACTTCAGGAGGCCGAGGCGGGCGGATCACTTGAGTACAGGAATTTGAGACCATCCTGGGCAACATGGTGAAACCCCATCCCTGCAAAAATTAGCTGGGCATGGCGGTGCATGCCTGTAGTCCTAGCTACATGGGAGGTTGAGGAGGGAGGATTGCCTCAGCTGGAAAGGTGAATGTTGTGGCGGGCCAAGATCGCGCCACTGCACTCCAGCCTCGGTGACAGACCAAGACCCTGTCTCAAAAACAAACAAACAACCTCCCCCAAAATTCCCAAACAAACAAACGAATCAAAAAACCTTTAACAAAGTTCTTAAGCATTCAGGTTGGCTTCGTATTATGCTGTATTGCTCTTTCTTCATGTTCCCCTTTATTTTCCTACTGCCTGGGGTGAATTTTGGTGACTGTATACAGAGCCAATGCTAGTCTATTGGAATTGGGAGAAAACTTTGGGTAACTTTTGTGCAAGTTATATACAGGCACCCCTTCCTTGGGGGAATAGACTCATGCAGCGTGCATACAGTGAAGCATAGGCTGCACTTGGCCCCCAGTGTCCCCCTTGGCCGATGTCCTTGAACAGAACAACTTAAAGGGATGCTGTGTCTTCCACATTCTCACCTGTCAGAGGTACTACCATTTTCATAGGATCACTATGTCTCAATTTCAATATCTTTTTCTCATTACATACTTTGAGTTTTAAAAATTTCTTCCAAAAATTATCTCCATATCCCCCTTAGGTCTGTGCTTTTAAAGCATTGCTCCCTAAGGATATTTCTTGCTTGAACCATGTGGCCCGTTAGGTTTTAACTGAGAAAACAAAACCACTTCAGTTATTGCAGCAGAAGGAATTTAATGTAAGAAATTGATTAAGCAGGTGATAGAAGAGCTGAGAAGACAAATGGGGCATGAGGCAACCCAGAAGTCAGCACTCGAAGGAAGCTGCTCCCACCCCTAGGATGAAGAGACAAAGGGAGGAGGTGGTGCTACCAGGGACAGCCGTCTTGCAACTGTGACACTGCAGGCACAAGGACCAAAAGCCAACAAGAGGAGGACAGGAGCATAGAAAGATAGGAAATATAGCATCGTTAGGCTGTGAAGCCAACTCTGAGATCGCCTTTCTCTTGTCTTCTTGTTACCAAATAATAAATGCCAGCATTTATTTGAATCTGTTAGTTAAAATTTCTGTTACTTATAGCTGAATACATCTGATGCAATATTTTTCCAAGTCCTAACCTATTTCCAAGTTACAGTAGTAACTGCATTACATTAAACAACTGCATTTATATTCAACAAACCCTTTGAAAGCTGAGGCCACAGTGACCTTTCGGCCCAGCCTATGGTAACAGATGCTGCCCCAGGTCTGCAGGCAAATTGGAGGTGCTGGTCAGTGATTAGGAGCTGAGCTGGGGATGAAGCACACTGGAATTCAGTTCCAGCGTCTCCCGCTGGATGCCACAATTGTGAGGTTCATTCAGCAAACCTAGCCTTTGCATTCCTGCCAGGGGTCCCAGAGGAAGTCATTTCCATTTTCTTTTGACCATCAGCGGACACAGGACTTCCTGATTGGCTCATGCAATATAAACCCACAATTTAGTATTTATCCTGGAAGCTCCCCTGAGCCTTATATTCAACAAGGCATTGCAAGATCTCCTCTCTTTTCTCTCAAGTTCTGTGATCTCAGAGCCCTGAGTTAATGAAAAAAAGAGATTCCTTGAGGCAAGGCCCCATTTTCTCTCTTTGCTGATGATTTTCAGACAGGTTGGTTTCACTTATTTATCACGAACTGCAGTGTGGTATATCTGTGGGAAAGTGTACCTTGCAGATGTGATAGTAGCAACATTTGTTAAAACAATGGTTCAATTTGTTAAAACAATTGAACTATGTTCAGTTTTGCTTCGTACAAAGGATGCTCAAATACTTCGTAAATTGGTGGAGATTGGTCTTGCAAGAACCAGAGAGTAAATGCTTTTAGATGGGTTTTGTCTTTTCTTTTCTTTTTCTTTCTTTCTTTTTTTTTTTTTGAGACAGAGTCTTGCACTGTTGCCCAGGCTGGAGTGGAGTGGCATGATCTCGGCTCACTGCAACCTCTGCCTCCTGGGTTCAAGCGATTCTCCTGCCTCAGCCTCCCAAGTAGCTGGGATTACAGGTGCCCACCACCATGCCCAGCTAATTGGATTTTGTCTTTTCTTTCACCTTTTGCGTATTGTAAGGCTTTTTATATTTTGTCTTACAAGCACTTTGCAGCCATTTTAATTCTTAGTACAAGACACAAAAGTTATGAAGTTGTTACAATTAATCATCATTGTTACCATCATAGCAGAATATTTATAGGGCTTACTATATGTCAGGTATATGATATAAGTACTTTACAAAAACTAACTCATTTTAGTAACCATAAAACCATATAAATAAGTGTGAAGGGTTGGATTGTGTCCCCATCCCTGTCCTAGCCCCCAGTACTTCAGAATGTGACCTTATTTGGAGACAAGGTCTTTACTGAAGTAATCAGGTTCAAGTGAGGCCATTAGGGTGGGCTCTGATCCAATATCACAGGTGTCCTTACAAAAAAGGAAAATTTGGACACATATCCATACAAAGAAGACAATACGAAGAGACAGGGAGAGAAGATGGCCATTTGCAAGCCAAGGGGAGGCCTAAAACAGATCCTTCCCTCATGGCCCTCAGAAGAAACCAACGTTGTCAACACCTTGGTCTCAGACTTCTAGCCTCCAGCACTGTGAGACAATAAGAATCTGCCGTTTAAGCCACCCAGTTTGTGGTATTTTGTTATGGCAGCCCTAGCAAATAAATACAGTAAGTATACACTTATTACCTAATAACACTATTATTATCTCCATTTTCGGATGAGAAAGTAGAGGCACAGAGAGGAGAAGCAACTTGCCTAAGTTTATAAAACTAAGTAGAAGATTATATCCCCAGGAGCCGGGATGCTACTTCCCAGGCACCCGGGTGTGCCGGAAGTAGTCAAATGGAGAGGGTGCCTTCAGTCCAGGTGGCCAGGTTTCATTTACCCCAGGCTTTCCTTTTTAAATCTTTCATTTAGGTGTCAGTGTGGAAGTGGATCTGATGTTTGCTTAACTGAGAAATGGGGCCATGTTTATAATGAAATGCATTTCATGTGACCCAGGATCCAGCTGTTCCTTGGACTATCAGAAGGTTGTGGGTTCTGCTGACTGCAGAGATGTTATGATGCTTCAAGTTACCTCTGCCCTTGACCCCCAAGTAGTGGAGCTAGACACAAGCGTGTGTGCATGTGCACACACACCCACCACTTCCTCCATGCACACATAGTAGTACACACACCCCTCACCTACATCCACATTTACAGACAGAAATGCCTAAACACATCTGGACACATGTACACATACAGACAAACACACTGGTCCTGCAGAATATGCATGTACTCATTCTCAAGCAACACACCTATACACTTATAAACTTACACACCAATACACCTGTTCTCACACTACCTTTCACACAAATGTGCTTGTGCATACACACAACTGAGATCACATACATGGCTAAGTGGGCTCCACCAGTGGGCCTCTGCCTCATTAGAGTGTGTGACAAGCTAGTGTCGTGTCTCAGGTCAGGTTGCCCAGAAGCAGATCCTGAGAGGAGAGAGAGTGTGCAAGAGATTTGCTAAGGAAGTGTGGCTAGGGGAGGACAGTGAGGGAGAAGGACAAGCAGGACAAGAAAGAGGAGGAAGAATGCAATTGTAGGTGAAGTTGCAGCCTTGGTCTGAGGAGCCATTGGAACACTCTGGTGCATTCTTTTGCCTTTCATCAAGGCAAAGGAGCTGGCTTTCATACCCTTGCACCACTCATGCATTAACTTTGGGCAGCCCCGGGGACATAAACTCCCAGGGACTTCTGTCTATTACTGTTTCTGGTTAAAGGTGCCAGCAGGCCAGGGGCTGTCCTCTGAAGACTGCAAGGTGAGATCCCTTAGAAGTAAAGCACACTTTGGGAGAAGAATCTGGGGACTGACACACAGAACTGGTGAAGGGGATGTGGGCAAGATACAGTGTATGTGTGTATGTGTGTTAGGGGAGTGCAGGGGCCTCTGGGAGCAGGGAGATTTCTTTCAAGGAGCAGAGGGATGATCCAGGGATGTGGGGGAAGAGCCCATGGGTGCTGGTCTTGGCCCAAGAAGGCTAACTAAGCAAGGGCTTGAACAGGAAGCTCAGTGATGGTGGTCCATGGGGCAAAGGCTATTTGCCCTCCAGCCATTTTCATGCTTCCTCGGCCAGGATATGCGGAAGACTAAGGTCAGCCTTGGCACAGGCTGCAACTGTGTGCACCTGAGAGGAGGGGTGGATCAGAAGGAAGATTTCCCATATAATCTGGGGGATCCAGGTACACAGCAATATCCCCAGCCCACATCTTTATACCCGGGGTGTGGGGCCAGGCCCTCCCCACACTTGTTAGCGTCTAGATGGCTGCTGGAGAGAACTGGTTCTGCAGGTGTATCCATTGGAGGGGTGGGTGGGGTTTTCTTTACCGCTCATCAGCTGCTTTGACTGACTAGAGGTCAGTTTGTATGTATAGGATGGCAAAGTCCTTCAATTCAGGATGGGGGCAGGGGAAGAAACTCACATTTTCCTAGCACCCCTCTGGTAGGTATTATCTTCCCCATTTTGCAGATGAGAAACTGAGACAGGAGAAGTAAAGTGAGTTGCCCAAGGTCATACAGGAGTACAGTGGTAAGATTGGGGTTCAAACTCACACTTGTTCTCTTAATGGTTGGACTGCTTCAGGGTCCTGGGATTGCTGAGATAGAGGTGGCAATGGCAGCAGGAGCAGAGCCTTGAGTGTGGGGTCCCAACTGGCCAGGCCAGGAAGCACCTGCCAAGCCCAGCTCAGGTTCTTTTTCCTCCCCGTGAGCAGATAATCAGGCCTCATGTTTCACCTGGCATGGGCTGGTCTCACAATCTACTGGGAATAAGCAGATATCTCTTATGAACAAGCAATACTTTTTAGGGACTGGACAATTTAAATTTATATTTTAAAATAATTTAATTGCAAGGGCACAATCCTGATGGAACAGAAACCACATTTTCATTACTGAGCAGAATACTTAACATCTCAGTCAGAAGCATAGAATGATTCATGGTTGTTCCCAGAAAAAGGAGTAAGAAATTGCTTTATCTCTGTCTGCATGACTAAAAAGGTCATCATAGTGGGCCCTCCCTGAAGAAAGAGAAGACCTGCCTAAGAACAAATTCCTGCTTAAACTCTAGGACGTAAAATCTACTTGGTTGCTGAAGTGACAGTTTTCCAGCTTCAAAAATTAAACTTCACCTGTAGCAATGGGAAGGAGCTTTTAGCTTAAAAATATTAATTTTCTCTGTTATAAGTTGTTTCCTCGACAGCTGATGCCCTACCTTCAAGCAAGATTGCTTGCGGTCCTTAAAAATACTTAGTAATATGGCTAAAAACCAGTACCTCGGAATCTGCCTTGGGCCTTAACATTGCAGTGTTTGAAGACTGATTCCTCAAATAATGGGTGGTTGAGGATAAAGACTTCACAACTTGGTGGCCCTTGCTTTAAGTATCAGGGAATTGATGATAAAGCATAGCCATGCTCCAAGCTTCTAGACTTTTACTGAGAGTCTAGACTTTTATTGGGAGTCTTACGTTAAAAAGAAAATATCGGCTGGGCGTGGTGGCTCACGCCTGTAATCCCAGCACTTTGGGAGGCTGAGGCGGGCGGATCCCGAGGTCAGGAGATCGAGACCATCTGGCTAACACAGTGAAACCCCGTCTCTACTACAAATACAAAAAATTAGCCAGGCGTGGTGGCAGGCGCTTGTAGTCCCAGCTACTTGGGAGGCTGAGGCAGGAGAATGGCGTGAACCCGGGAGGCGGAGCTTGTGGTGAGCAGAGATCACACCACTGCACTCCAGCCTGGGCGACAGAGTGAGACTCCATCTAAAAAAATAAAGAAAAAAAAGTTTTTCTATTAAATTTATTTTGAATTAATTTAGATTCATACACAGTTGTAAGAAATAATACAGAAATACATGCATTAAAAGTGTGTGTGTGCACTGGGGCCTATTGGAGAGTGGAGGGTGGGAGGAGGGAGAGAATCAGGGAAAATAAGTAATGGGTCTAGGCTTAATACCTGGGTGATGAAATAGTTGTACAACAACCTCATGACACAAGTTTACCTATATAACAAACTTGTGCATATAGCCCTGAGCTTATAAAAGTTAAAAAAAGTGTGTGTGTATGTGTGCATTTTCTTCATCTCATGATGCTTCTGAAATGTTTCTACTTGGTCTTTCTGATTAGTAGGAAATCATGCATAGGGCACTGTAGCACCCTGACCTCTGAGCTGCTCTGCATCAACATCCCAATCACAGAACTAAATGGCTGCATGCTTTGTTTTCAGTTAATGTTATAAAGGAAGAATTTAGCCACATATTTCAGAAATCCAGGCAGTATGGTTTGAATACTGCCTGCAAACTCAGGTTTGCACCTCATAAATGGCCATAAAACAAACCATAATAAAATCAAAAGGGAATGAAATAGCATATTTATAACTACAATGGAGGAGAAATGTACTTGTGATATTTAAAGTAAAAGAAGATATCAGCTGGGTGTGGTGGCTCACACCTGTAATTCCAGCATTTTGGAAGGCTGAGATGGGTGGATCACTTGAGGCCAGGTGTTTGAGCCAGGCTGGCCAACATGGTGAAACCCCATCTCTACTAAAAATACAAAATTAGCTGGGTATGGTGGCACGTGCCTGTAATCTCAGCTACTTGGGAGGCTGAGGCAGGAGAACTGTTTGAACCTGGGAGGCGGAGGTTGCAATGAGCTGAGATGGTGCCATTGTACTTCAGCCTGGGCAACAGAGCAAGACTCTGTCTCAAAAAAAAAAAAAAAAAAAAGCAATGGAATATATCATCAGAAACAAAGTGAATCAAATCAATTATAAAAGAGTTATGACTTTTGGTCATGAGAAAAGAGACTAAATGACATAAAAAATTAGCAAATTATTTTAATTATTATGAATAAAGCTTACAGTCTAAAATAGATAAGGAATCAACCATAAAGAGACCTGAATTCTACTTGATAATTTATCAAATGAAATGAAGATATTGTTTACCTATAAAGAAAGGAAGATATCTTCGTTAGTATCACCTTTACAATTAATGTCATATTATCATAATGGATAGATTTGCCCTATTAAAATGTCTTTTTAAATTTTAATTAATTAACTAGTTAATTAATTAATTAACCAATGGGGTCTTGGTCTGTTGCCCAGGCTGGAGTGCAGTGGCATGATCATAGCTCACTGTAACCTTGAACTCCTGGACTCAAGTAATCCTTCTGCTTCAGCCTCCAGAGTAGCTGGAACCACGGGTGTCCACATTAGCATTCCTGGCTAATATTCAAAATTTTTTGTAGAGATAGGGTCTCACTATGTTAACCAGGCTGGTCTTGAATGCCTGGGCTCAAGCAATCCTCCTGCCTCAGCCTCACGAAGTGCTGAGATTACAGGCATGAGCCACCATGCTCAGACTTTATTTTTTACAAATAGTAATTAACATGAAAAAATGTTCAGTCTGAATAACAAAGAAATACAAATTTGAACAGCTATGAGGTGTCAACTTTAAATTAATAAAAATAAATAAGATCAATAAAACCCATTGTATTAGATTCTGCACATAAAATACACATACAAGGCTGGCTGTTCTGTAAGTTGTTACTATTTTCCTGAAGTACAAGCTGGCAGTTTGCAATAAGGAATATGAAAACATTCATACCCTTTGACTGTATAATCCCACTTTTGGGAATATACCCTAAGGTAATAATCCAAATTTTAAAAAAGCCATTATAGAGATATATATATGGTAGGATGTTCATAATAGGGGAAGATGGAAAGTGACCAAAATGCCTAGTGAGTGGGAATGGTTAAGTGAACCACAGTGTATCAGAATTCTCTGTGAACACTAAAATGGAAAAATACGAGAATTGTGCTCATATGTAAAAATGTTTATACATCACAATGTTAAATGCAAAGCAAAGCAGAATGCAGAATAAAATACCACTCTTAAAACTTTATATAAATGGTGTCTGTGCTTTGAAGAGTCTGGAAAAAATGTAGATGGATATAAATAGATGAGAATTTTAAATTCATGAGCTATTTTTCCTATAAAATTATTTATTTATACATTTATCAAATATCTATTTGATGAAAATGAAACAGTGGTTAAAGCCTCATTACTTGAGTAATCCATGTAGTAAGTTATTTTCTTTTTAGCACATGGGGTGTCTCTAGCTTCCCTTAGCGAGCTGACCTCACAATTTCTGCACCTGGGTTAGCATCAGTGGTAGGGCCTGTTGGCTGCCCAGGAAGACATTATAAGGATGCTGCAAATATCTGTGGTTGGTCATGGAAGAGAGGGTCTCCCTTCATTCCTTGTTCCAGATACTGTCTTTGTTCTTTCCCCTGAAGTGAATACATCCTCTGAACCTTGAGAAAGACTTCCTACACTCCCGGTTTCAGAAGTGGGACCTAAAACAATATAAAGTGAGGTCAAGTTTGGGTTGGGCAGGTGGGGGTCTGACCTTATGTTCCTGCTCTAGTGAACTTTTTACCTCATATGCACCTTAGCAGGTATTATTCTTAGGTAACTTCTGATTGCAAGTTCTAGAAAGTCCTGCCTCTATTGGCTCAAAAAAACAGAAAAAATAAATTGTCTCTCATAACAAAAACGTCATGGTTGGGCACCTCCAGGCTGGTTAACTCCATGGCTCCAGGTTCTGTTAGTTTTTCCATTCTGCCAGTATCAGAGGGTCAGCTTGGTCCTTTGCTAGTTCTGATCACGGTCCCAGCATGGCTGCTGTGGCTCCAGTCCACAGACATGATGCGTACTATCAGGACTGTCTCTTACCCTCTTCTTTCCAAAGCAAAAAAACACTTACCTAAATCTGCCTTACGCCCCACTCCACACCCTGGGAGCCTTTCTTTCATTTCTCATTGGCTAGAACTGCATTCCCTGTTAGTACGTAAACCAATTGCTGTTAGGCCCAGTGAGACTTCAGTGAATTGCTATATTTAGACTTGTCAGGACTTGTTCTTGTAGCTGAGGATTGGGTCTTCTGTCCCTGACATTTATTGGTTCCCAAGGTCTTCCCCTCCTGTCTCGCTAGGAAGTTGGGGCTTTAGTTTCCCTACTCTGCCATGTATTTACTGAGACTGTGTCTGCATACAGAGCCATCAGGCGAGCGACCACATACAGAAAAAAAGCAACGGGGATTCTTTCCATGCTCTGCAGACCCCAGTTCCTGGGTCAGAGAGAGGGGGCTTCCCCACTCTTGGAGTTTAGGTGCCTGCCTGGTTACTGCTCCCATTGCCCATGTTGTAAGGGAAGAATATTGCCTGGGGGTAGAAACTGAATGAAAAGCAACCCACCCAGGGTATTTCTCCTACTCTCTCTGACCTATAGGGGCTTTCTTTCTTAGGCCTCAGGTTGGAGTTAGACATTTCTCTTGGAGTTCTTTCTATCCTCATCTAGTGTACAGCTCAGGTTTCAGATTAACTTTGAATCTAGGCTCAGAGGTATTGAGGGATAAAACAAGGAAACTCACTATTTTTTTTTCTAGTTCTTCGAGTTCTGGTTTCCTTCCCCAATCTGTTTGCTAGCATTTTACTTTTAGAATCCTTAGCTGCTTCATGCATTCTGTCCAGGCAGAAGTCAGCCACGGTCCTGGGGGTTGATAAGATTGACTCTCAAGCTAGATTTCCAAAGAATAATTAATATTTGTTTGCCCTGGCTCATGTGGCTGGGAAGTGGCAGAAACAGGAGTCATCCTTGGTCTGTGGGGCCAAACCTGCATTTTTCACCACTACATCGTTCTACCTCTGGACAGGGAGCACAAGTGAACCAGAGTTCAAGTTAGGCTTGGTTCCTCCTCATGGCTGTCTTGGAGGCTCCAGCTTTCCTTTCTTTAGGCTTGTGTTGCCATGTGGTATGAGTCTACAAAGACAAGGCACTCCTCTTGTGCCTCTCATAATCTCTTTGGGATTTGCTATTGGTTAGAAAGTATGTTCTTACAGAACTGTGGGAGGGAGAGAGTCTTACAGGCTATTAATTCATCTGCATTTCACCAGGGCTGTCTCAAATAAGGTATCTATAAAATTGTGTTAGGGTTACACAAAGCCTTAGGATGAAAACACAGCATCTTCTCCCAGAGAATTAAATATACTCTAAGGCAAGTTATTTAAAGTTTTATTTGAACATTAAAACAAATAAGCATATATTATCAGGTAGAATGCAAAAATCACATGAATTTTGAAACATCAAGAAAGGTCAAACTTGAGGTAAGATAGAATCTATTCAGACTATCAAGTTTCCTGACTCCAAACCAGGGTTCCTAACATCAACAATAATCACTGTAAATGGACTGACTTATTTGTCTGACAAATATCTAGTGAATTATAGCCCTTCCCTGTTCTGGGAGTCAGTGTCCTCACATCAGATATGAGGAACCCAGACAGGGGCCCTCTGAGGCCATCCATGTTAGCACTGCTCCTCACTTACTTGCTATCCGTTCCATACAATGCTGCGATTTTCAGATACATCAACTTCACAGAGAGACCAACATTTACTTCAGTGGCTGAGGTTTTCACAGCAGACACATTTAAGCAGGTGGCCCTTCTGTACTGGGTATCATCTTGAATGTGAGGAAAGAAAGGTAAGTTGGTTCCTTCATGGGTTGAATTGTGTCCTTCAATAAAGACACATTGAAGTCCTAATCCCCAAAACTTCATAATGTGACCTCATTTGGAAATAGGTTCATTATAGAGATAATCAAATTAAAATGAGGTCATTATCGGGGCCCTAATCCAATACGACTGGTGTCCTGATCAAAAGGGGGAAATGTAAATACAGAGACAGATAAGGACAGAGGGAAGACGATGTGAAGAGAGAGGCACAGGGAGAATGCCATATGAAGACGAAGGCAGAGATTGGAGTGATGCATCTACAAGCCAAAGGTTCCCAGCAAACCACCAGAAACTAGGAGAGAGGCATGGAATAAACTACCCCGCACAGACTTCAGAAGGAACCAAACCTGCTGACACTTGGTTTTGGACTTCTAATCCCTCAGAGTGTGAGACAATACATTTCTTTTATGTTAAGCCACCCAGTTTTTGGTACTTTGTTATGATAGCCCTGGGAAACTAATCCAGCTTCTGAAGGCTCAAGAGAAGGAAGGCTTAGTCAGATACAGTCTAGTTTGAAGGATTAAAATGCCTCAGAGGACTTCCAGATAGAGTTGGTAGATTGAATGAAAACACAGCTATTTCACCTTGCTTTTTCCTTGTAAGCTCATGAATAAAAGGGTTTTTGAAACTTATAAATTCACAAAGACAAAGAAAGGGAATCAACCAAGTCAACTAAATATCACGGGTGGAAAGCAGGTGGGGAAGTGGCAATGGCCTTGACTGACTTGAAAAAGCTAAATCCTAACCTAGCAATGGGTAAATCCAAGAAGCAACTCAACTGATACCAGAACCCTCATGTCCATGTAGGAGACTGGAAGAAATGTCTCCTAGGAGTCTCATCAGACTGAAAGGAAAGACTTAAAGATGCTGACACCCAGGGTCGGCTGACAAATAGCCCAGCCAGATTACCTGACTGTGAAGATGAGAGTTGATGAACTCCCACTACATACTTTGGACTTCCAATGACACTTTTAGAGTCACAATCTCGGGAGCAGATGGTCTAGGATCTCCATGTTATGAAGAAATCTTCTTAGATGTAAGAGATGGTGCTATGGTTTGACTGTTTGTTCCCTCCAAAACTCATGTGATAGTATTCACAGTTGGGGCCTTTAAGAGACAGTTGTGTCACGAGGGCTCTGCGTTCATGAGTGGGTTAACCCATTCATGATTAGTGGAGTAATGGAAATGGGTTAATGGATTTATGGGTTATCATGAGAATAGGATTAGTGGCTTTATAAGAAGAGAAAGAGAGACCTGAGCTAGCACACTCAGCTCCCTTGCTGTGTGAAGCCCTACACTGCCTCAGGACTCTGTGGAGTATCCTTATCAGCAAGAAGTTCCTGACCAGATGTAGAAGAAAAGACCTTGGACTTGGCCTCCAGAACTGTAAGAAATAAATGCCTTTTTTTTTTTTTTTTTTTTGAGATGGAGTCTCCCTCTGTCCCCCAGGCTGGAGTGCAGTGGTGTGATCTTGGCTCACTGCAACCTCTACCTCTTGGGTTCAAGTGATTCTCCTACCTCAGCTTCCCAAGTAGTTGGGATTACAGGTGCCTGCCACCACACCCAGCTAATTTTTGTATTTTTAGTGAGGATGGGGTTTCACTATATTTGCCAGGCTAGTCTCGAACTCCTGGCCTCAAGTGATCCGCCTGCCTCAGCCTCCCAAAATGCTGGGATTACAGGTGTGAGCCATTGTGCCTGGCCTAAATGCCTTTTCTTTATAAATTACTCAGTCTCAGGTATTCTGTTACAAGCAACAGAAAATTGGCCAAGACAGAGAGACTAAAACAGATACAAATATTTTGAAATAAATAATTCTGTACCAAGAAAAAGTATGAAAAACAACTATCAATAATATTCTCAGAAAGATAAAAGAAGATATTGCAGTCCAGGTATGTGGCTTATGCCTGTAATCCCAACACTTCGGGAGGGTGAGGCAGGAATTTCACTTAAGGCCAGGAGTTTGAGACCAACTGGGGCAATATAGTGAGATCTTGTCTCTACAAAAAATACAAAAATTAGTTGGGCTTGGTGGTGTGCCCTTGCAGTCTCAGCTATTTGGGTGGCTGAAGTGGGAGGATCGCCTGAGCCCAGGAGTTGGAGGCTGCAGTGAGGTGTGATCATGCCACCACACTCCAGCCTGGGTGACAGAGTAAGACCTTGCCTCAAAAAAAAAAAAAAAAAAAAAAAAGTCAGCCATGAAACAAACAAACAACAAAAAACGGATTGCTATTAAACAAAGAACTGTTGGGATTTAAAAACATGTGATATAAAAGTAAACATTCAATAGAAGGGTTAGAAGAAAAATTTGATGAAATCTTTCAAATGGTAGAAGAAAAATTCTAGTAATAGAAAATTGAAGTGACAATATAAGAAAGTTATAGGACCAGTATAGGAGGTCCAATATCCAAATAATAAAAGTCAAAGGAAGAGAGTATAGAGATAGCAAAGAAGAATACATTATTAAATAAATAAGAGAATTTTTCAGAATTAAAAACTTGATTATACAGATTGAGAGGTCCCACTGAGTGTCAAACACAATGAGAGAAAATCAGCCAACTCTAAGATGCATTATAAAATTTTAGAACACTGGGAATGAGGAAAGATGCCAAAAGCCTTTAGAGAGAAAAAGCAGGTTATGTTGTGAGGGTCAGGAATCAAATAGTATTGGAAATCTCAACAGTGACACTGGAAGTTACTGTAGGATATAAAATAAAACATCAAAATATTGAGATGAGATGACTTTGATGCCCACTTGTATCAGTCATGGTTCTCCAGAGAAACCAATATGATATGTCCAGTGGGATATACAGTCAGCCCTCCGTATCTGTGGTTCTATATCTGCAGATTCAACCAACCCTGGATCAAAAATGTTTAAAAAAATCCCCAAAACCAAAAAAACCCCTCACAACAATGAAAAGATACAAATTAAAAATAATACAGTATAACAGCTGTTTATATTGCATTAGGCGTTATATGTAGTCTAGAGATGATTTAAAGTACAGCCATGCATTGCTTAAAGCTTGGGATATGTTCTGAGAAGTGTATAACTAGGCCCTTTTGTTGTTATGTGAACATTACAGAATGTACTTCCACAAACCTAGATGGTATAGTTTACTACTAGGCTCTATGGTACAGCCTATTGCTCCTAAGCTACAAACCTGTACAGTATGTTATGTACTGAATACTGTAAATAATTATAACACAATGGTATTTGTGTATCTTTTTTTTTTTTTCTGAAATGGAGTTTCGCTCTTGTTGCCCAGGCTGGAGTGCAGTGGCATGATCTTGGCTCACTGCAACCTTCGCCTCCCAGGTTCAAGGGATTCTCCTGTCTCAGCCTCCTGAGTAGCTGGGATTACAGGTGCCTGGAACCACACTCAGTTAATTTGTTGACAGTGTTTATGTATCCAAACATAGAAAAGGTATAGTAAGGGCATGGTATTATAATCTTTTGTGTAAGTGGTCCATTGTTGACCAAAATGTCATTATGTGGTGGTGTGCTTAGGTTATATGCAAATATTATGCCATTTTATATAAGGGACTTAAACATTCTCAGATTTTGGTATCCCAGGAGGTCCTGGAACCAATCTCACATGGATACTGAGGGATGACTGTGTATGTAACATTATATATGTAAAATATATACAAATAGATTTATTTCAAGTAACTGGCTCGTGATCATGGGGGCAGGCAAGTCTAAAATCTGTAGGGTGGCTGTAGACGCAGGCAGGAATTATTGTTGTAGTCTTGAGGAAGAATTTCTTCTTTTTCAGGAAACATCAGTTTTTGCTTTCCAAGCCTTTCAGTGGATTTGATGAAGTCCACTCACATTATCGAAGATAATCTTAATCTCTTTTGCTTAAAGTCAACCGATCATAGATGTTAAGCACATTTACAAAATACCTTCAGAGCAACATCTAGATTTGAGTTTGATTAAGTAAGTGGGTACTATAGCTTAGCCAAGCTGACACATAAGACTAATCATCACAAAAACTGAACTATCAATTAAGTGTGCCAGTAGAATAAGATGTTTTCAAGGATAGAAAGCCTAAACAATTTTATATGCCATACACCCTTTCTCAGGAAGCTACTGGAGGACATGTTCCAACAAACCAAGAAATTAAATTGAGCAAAAGGAAGATATGTGTCTCAGATGGTCTCCCTCGAAGACTTTGAGACATTGATTCTTGTGCAAGTGATTTATTAAAGAGACCTATAAAGGAGTGGAGGAAGCAGGACAAAAGAGAGAGGAAGTCAATCAAGTTGTGATTCCAGGCAGCGTTTCATGGAGGGTGACTTCTATCTGATCCTGGAGAATTCTGTGGTATAAATGACTTCAGAGTTGTCCCAACCTGAGGCAAGGGAGTTGGCTGGCATATTCCCAAACTAGTATAAGAATCAATTATACTAGTCAATGTTCTGGAGGGTGGGGGCTGGGGGATAAAAATTCCTAGGCACTTGGTTCTCTGGCTTTAGACAAAGCACTTCCAGTAGCCAAGGGCAGTCTTCTGAAGAAGGTCTGTAGGTGCTGGCTATTGGAAGCAAAAGCACACTGAAGCCAGGAAGTGTGCGTGTGTGTGTGTGTGTGTGTGTGTATGTGTGTGTGTGCGTGTGTGCACCAGAAGTGGTGAAATGGGGTATAATACTACAAACTGGGATAGAGGAAACAGAAGATCCAAAACAGGAAACAAAGCTATCCCTAGGATGATGGTGAAGGGAAGCCTAAAAACAACAGCTGTGCAAACAGTTCAGATTGCCATAGTGGATCAGAAGACCAGGAGATAATTATTCAAGAAGGCAAAAATGATTAGATGCTGAATAAGTTTGAACGTAGTAAGAAGACGTTTACATATATGGGGAAGACTTTGAGGTTGAATTAATGATAAGGATATAGAAAACTTAACAAACGAAAGACCAAGACAAGCGTAAACTCAAGGGAAAACAAACTGTATTATAAAGTAATGTAATCATAGCTCACAAGCTTCACAAGTAAGTTGTGAATAGCATTTACATCATCATAATAATGTAAACACTGAATGTTTTGAATTTAACTAAAATTATGAATCAATTCCATTGGGAGGATCAGGATAGGAAGTAGGTGTGTGTGGTGTGATTGCAAAGAATGGTGAAAAAGTCGCATTTTTCATATTGGGAAGCCAGTGGATGGTGCAATGAAAAAATAGAAAAGTAGCAGTATCAGCACATTACTTATAGATAGGGGCAAAAATGTCCAAAACATCTTCTAGAAGTTGAAAGTTGTTTCCTCTGGTGGTGAAACTGGGGGGCGGGGAGGGGATGGGGCAGTGTATACAACTGCTATTTTTCATGCAAGTCTTACAAAATGATCTGACTCTTGAAACTGTGTGCATGCAGAACATTTATTAAAAATAAAGAAGTAAATTAAAAAAGGAAGCAAGTCCTGAAGGCAGAGATGACAGAGATGTCGGAAATTAGGAAGAATAGGAGCCTGATTCAGATATATTTTAGCTGTATTAGTTTGTGTTCTCCCACTCCCAAGCAGGGCCCCAGTAGATAACAATGCCAGCAAGGAGGCTTTGATCTTCAGACTTTAGGAACAAAGAATCTTAGAATTTGAAAAGTTAAACTCATAGGGTCATAAAAGTTTGCAGTTTTACATGGACTGAATCTCATTATGACTCATTTTCTAAAACTCCGCTCTGGCTATAGCGTGCCATGATTGCACCTGTGAATAGTCACTGCACTGCAGTCTGGGCAACATAGTGAGACCTTGTCTCTAAAAAAGCAAAAATAACCCTCCACTCAGGTGTTACTTCCTCTAAGAAAACTTTACTGATCCCTCCCTACATCCCCAAGATGCCTGGGTTTCTTGCTATCCAGCACTCATCAGCCTATAGTAGCAGGTTGTTTACTTGCCTTCTCCCTCCACTGATGGCAGAACATGTGCTTGCAATCACTTCCAGGTAAATGCAGTCATTTCCAGAATGAACACCATTGTTCAGGAACTCCCACTCTTTCCCTGGAGCAGCATTAATTTACCTCAGCTTTGTGGAGAGCTCCTGGTGTC
Source organism: Pan paniscus (assembly GCF_029289425.2). Taxonomy (NCBI): domain Eukaryota; kingdom Metazoa; phylum Chordata; class Mammalia; order Primates; family Hominidae; genus Pan; species Pan paniscus. The sequence continues at coordinate 134,973,816 of NC_085926.1, forward strand.
TGGTCACAGCAAAAGTCCCTGCTGGCATCTGAGATGTGTAACTGTCTTCCTCTGGTTTGGTTCCTGGCATCCATCCTACTGACCTGCTGAGATGTCTGTGCCATTGGTCTGTGCCTTTCTTGTCTTGACCACAGGGACCCTCCTTATCTTCTGTTCGTCCTAAGCCACATCCTTGAGCCCCCTGGCTGTACTCCTGAGCCTCTATAAGGCCGAGGAAGACTCAGGGTTGGCTATGCCAGGCTCTGTTTGCTCAAATGTGTCCTGCTACCATTTTGCTCCACTACATCTGTACCATATTTGGGGCTATGAAACTCTTAGGAACCTCACTTACCCAGCTGGATCTTTCCTGGGAATGACAAACATCCCTTCTCCTACAGATCCCTGAACTAATCTGTATTAGTTTCTATTGCTCTACAACTATGTTATCGCAAACTAGAAAAACATATATTTATTATCTCATGATTTCTGTGAATCAGAAGTCTGACCACTGCTTAGCTGGGTCCTTTGCAAGGCTGCAGTCCAGGTGTTGGCCAGGACTGAGTTCTCATCTGAGGCTCAACTGGGGAAAAATCTGCTTCCAAGCTCACATGGTTGTTAGCAGCATTCAGTTCTTTGCAGGCTGCCAGACTGGGAGGGGGTCTCAGTTTCTTGCTGGCTGTTCATTGGAGGCTGCTCTCAGTTCCTTGCCACATGGTCCTCTCCATAGGTAATGCACACAGCAACTGGCTATTTACAGCCAGCAAGGAAGAGTGTCTCTTTGCAAGATGGGCACTATAATTGTATGTAGCATAATCACATGCACATAATCATGTACATCTCTTACCTTTGCTGTATTCTATTGGTTAGAAACAAGTCATAGGGTCCACCTACACTCAGCAGAGGGAATTAGGCAAGGATGTGAATTCCAGGAGGTGGCGATCATGGCGGAATACCTTAAGGTTTGCTCCCTGCGAGGTCTGGCTCCTGGACCTAAAACTCTCACCTGAGGGTGCAGATTCCCACTTCTGCATTAATCTCTGACTCTCCCTGAACATCTTTGTTTCCTCCTGGCCTGTGGAGTCTTGGGTGGCAAAATTAACTTTCTCTTTTCTCAGGCATGTCTTCTAAATTCTACTGTTTGTAGAAGCCTGGCTTTTTGTACTCAGAAACGAGGATTTTGAGATTTTTATGCTATGTTCTCTGCCAGAAATTTCAAAACTTAAAAGCCAGAAACTCATTTTTGTTCTTTATTTTTTATGCCTTTCCTTTCCAATTCAGTAAGCCCAGACTGCCCTAGCTATTGCCTGAGAAGTGGGGAAAGGTCATGGGCAAAAGTGAATGACTGAGAATAATATCACTATGCCCTGAATAATACACAGGATCTGCTGGAATGAACACAGACGCAACACCAGAGATCTGGGTACAAATCTTGGCTCTACCACTTACTAGGTTTGTGATCATGGGCAAGTCATTAATTTTCTATGAGCCTCAGTTTCCTCACCTGTGAAATAGTGATAATCATACCTACTCTTATAATGCTGAAAGAATGATCGTAAAGTCAGTAAGATTCTTTTGTAAATTATAAAGTGTCATATATGTATGTATTACTATTATAGTTGTTGGATTCTCTGATGGGTGGTTAAAATTGACACAAGTATGCAAGAGACCCCCTAACAGTGATTGTAGATCAAACTCAATTATGAAAAGGCTTCTTTGTAGTTCTGGAGTTGGCAGAGAGGCTAATGCCTTTGATAGAGGTGAAATGTGTGATAGCAGATGCTGACTACACACTTGTCACTATGTCTTGGGCAAGCTCTAGTTTGACTTGAGATTTTACCAAATCAGCGTCATTATACCAGATGGTAATATTATGTGTGTGGATGCCTCAGGTAAATTATAGAGATGGAGTGAATGAACAGTCGGATTCCTAAACCCAGACCTATCCACTCCTGGGAGTGTTATTCCAAATGCTGTTTGGATACAGTTTATTTATTCTCTGCACAATGTTCTTTCCATCACATCCATCACGTTCCTCATCCCAGGCTCTGTGCAGGAGAGAGTTACATTATGCATAGATTTGCAGAAGTATTTTCTTCTCCTTTGACTTGCTCAAACAATATTAATTTTAATAAGCATTTATGGAGGCCCTGCTGTCAATGGGTGGTATGGAAGACACAAACAGGCTATAAAATTCTTCTAACTTTTTCGCAAAAATCTCATCTTCTGTTGCCTAGTAGCTCATCTTTTTCTTGAAGGAAGAAATTGATACCTCACATTGCAGACTCAGCTGAACGCCTATAAAATGAGGGAATCAGCCTGTTACATGGCTACGAAATTAGAGTCCTACTGATGGTAGAAGAAACTTCTTGAGAAGGCTGTCACAATCTGGCCATAGAGGTTTTGAATTTGTCTTTCTGGACTCAATCTAAAGATCTTTGTCTCCTTGTTGGGGTCTTTCTGCATTATCTCTCTTTAGGCAAGCTGAATTGAACATGCAATGTCTGAGTAATGGCATTATTTATTTAATATTCATAGCAGAGTGAATGCAGTTTCATTTTGACATGGGATAAAGAAAGAGAGAGGGTGATTTAGTGATCTTAAATGCTGGTGTTTTGGGCCAAGTGAGACAAAGGGTGTGATTAACAAAGGGACTCCCTGTGGGTGTCAGAGTGAGAGGCCAAGCTTGCCTGACTGTACAGAGAAGAGATACAAGAGTGGGGTGTCAGTGTCTGGGAGGCTTCACCAGCCTTAGGGCTACCAGGGGATTAAGCGCGGCTCCAAGGTTGAGAGTGAGTGTTTACTTCCTGCATTCTTTCACTTTTCTTGCTCTAGCCCGCAGGTGTTAACTCTGAAAGGCATAGACAAAGGCAGGTGGGGGTTATTAACATTTGTGAGTCCTTACTATGCTCCAAGCCTAGGGTTAAGGACCTTACAGAAGGAGCCTCATTTAATCACAATAAGAACTGTGAAGCAAGTACAATGACTGTGAGTTTCATAGTACAATAAGACTCAGATGAGGAGAAATGAAACTAAAAATTTCTCAAACATTGAATTCAGTTTGCAAATTCTTATTTTTGATTCTAGAAGAACGTGTAGTCTAGCAATGTTTCAAGACTTTTAGCCCAACATATTAATTCCTTGGTTATTTATAGTTCAAAATGTAACCATTTCAAGGTCTCTGCCCCTCATGCTCATGCATTTTATTCAAGGGAATCTTCAGAATCAAGTGGCCTTGGGGTAGCAGGTGTCTGGCCTGTGGTTGTCTCACCAATGTAGCATCTGCTGCAGATGCTCCTCTTTGTCTCTTGTCCCATCTCAGTCTGGGCACGCTGCTTATTCTGGGAGCAGGGAAATTTTCCTTTGTTGACTTGGCCCCACTTTTGCTCTTGTGTTGCTGCTGACACCCTGAGTTCATTTGCAGAGACTTTTGTCTGATCTGGCTGGGCAAGCATTGCCAGCCTTGGCTCTCAGGTTCACTTGCCTTGTGCTATGGTTACCTCCAGGCTGGCTCATGGGTGCTCATTCTCAGTGACCTTCTGCTCTCCAGTTAGGCCCACACAGACTCCTGGGGATCCTCCATCCAGGCCCATTACCTTTCACTGTCATCTCTGCAAGGCTGCTGGCTGATTTCAGGACTCTAGCATGAGCAACAAGTCCCCTCCACTCTCAGATCCTCTCTGCCCAGCCTGGGCTTGGCCCAGAGGGGAGAGGCAGGGACTTGGGCTCCTCCAGAGTGTATTCTTATTTCTTCTCTCAAAACTCTCTTCCTTCTCCTCCAGCTTTGAAGTCTTCCATTTTCTGTGGAGTACAAGGATATACCTGCTCTCTCTATGGGCATCCCCATTTCAAATTTTTCCTGTCTCACACCTAGAAAGTGTCATTTGACCTTAAAAGATTGAGAATGCAGCACTTTTGTTCTCAAAGTTAACTGTTTGTTACTACATCAGGATGTCTTTCCCTTTAGTTGCAGAGCCTGGGTAGGACAGTGCCTATATAGCATCACATCAACTAATGCTATGGAATATAATTTTGCTGTACTAGTGTTATCCCCATTTCACACATGAAGAAAATCCAGAATTGCCTTAAAGCAGATGATTTCCCCCTGAAATCATGCTCCCCAGAGAAGTTCAGTGCTAGGTTCTCAGTGGGTAAAAGACGTGCCTTATAAGGCATTACAGGCCCCAACGTCACACTGGAATTGTTGCTCTTGAAGTGCAAGACACAAGAGTCATCATTGGAAGACTGGCTCTGCTAGATGGGGCTATGAGAACTATGTCAAGTATACAGGTAACGGGCAGGTTCCGGCAAACAGGCCCCTTATGTTTTGGCCAAAGCAGGAAGAAGGAAGTGGTTGAGTGCATTCCCAAGTATGCTGACTTTGCTATGCATTCAAGGAATCAGAGAAACCAATAAGAACCCCCAAGTCGGTTCTATCCAGTAAAGATGGCTTTGGAGATAAAAGAGTTAAAAAATAAGGGGATATTCTTGACTTCTGAGGGCTGTTTCACCAGTAGACATAAATGCAGTGTTGGGGAGACATAGAAGACACATGAATCCCCAACTTCCCAGAAAGAAATATTAATTGTCAGAAATGCAATAGAGGACCTCTAGCTGAAGATGGTAGACTGAAGTATGCCCTTATTTCTACTTCTTAGCAGATCTCACTGAAATGACAGAAGAAATAATAAAAATACAAGCCCTCCAGACAATGAATACAAGACAGACTATACCTTCAGACATGCATATTTGAAAGTCCCCTCACAAAGTGCCTGGATCACCACATGATCCCCTGCTGTAAAGCCCACCAGCCAATAAGGCCCACCCAGGCACAGATAGCTTTTAGGACTTCATTTTTGGATAGAAAACCAAAACAAACCAACAAAACAAATAAACAAACAACCAAAAACAATAACCCTACCCAAACCCAAATAGAGAAATCCCAAAGATCATCAGGCATTTGAAAAACATCTCCTACAGGAAAGACAGTGAACAAAACAAGCAAATCAGACAAAATATCTCTGAGGAAACACAAGAAGGGGAGAAGAAACAATACAAAACAAAATGTGTTCTATAAAATAGGATCTACAAAGATCCTCATAGGGAGCTAAGAGGTAATATCATATGGATATTTTCAGAGAGATAAAAGGTGATTTCACATGGAAGTGCTCCTGAGAATTTAAAATATGATAAAATAATATATTCAATAAATGAGTTGGAAGTTAACATTGAGGAAGATAATGTGGAAGATAATCTCTCAAAAATAGAACAAAAAGCCAAAGAGATGGAAAACAGGAAAGTTAAAACTGGAGAATCAGTTCAGGATGGCAACATTGAGAAATAGGAGCCTCAAGGAGAACACCAAGGAGAGGAAACAATCACAGAAATAATACAGGAGGAATTGCCAAAGCTGTAGGACAGGAACCTCTGAATTTAAAAGCCCAGCACAGTAAATTAACAGAATTTGACCACGAAGCTCATCTTCATGTAATTTCAAAATATCAGGAATATAGAGAAGAATCTACAAGCTTCTAAGGAGAATAAGCAGATTACATACAATTTATCAGAAATCAGAATGACATGGAATTTGTTAAAAGAAACCCTGGAATCTGGAAGACAAGGAGTAATGCTTTCAAAATTCTAGGAAAATGCACTTCAATCTAGAATTCCACACCATCAATCACGTGTGAAAGTAGAATGAATTTGCAGATGTATAAATTCCTAAACATGTATCTTCTTTGCATAATGTTCAGAAGGCTTCTGGGTGTGTGCTCCACAAAATAAGATTGCAAACCAAGAAAGAGAACATCAAGTCAGTGCAGGGAAAGGCAACACAGAAGAGAGGCAAAGGGCATTCACAGGATAATGGTAAGAGAAGTTTCAGGATTGCAACTACTCACTAGGTCTAGAGAGTATCAGTTAAGATTTGAACAGAAGGATGGAAGGCTCCACTAGGAATGTCTCCAAGAAAACTACTGGAATTGATAGATGAGCCAATATGTTTGATGGTATTTAAATGGTCCATATCTTCTACAGGAGGAAGTTGACATATAAAGTATAAAACAGAAAACTTAAGATCTCTATTAATATGGCTTAGAAATATGCAATCGGAAGCAACGTTTAAAAAATAACCCTGAAAATAGTTGGCTTTGAGGAAGGAGATTCAGGGGTAAAGAAAGAGTGATCCTAAGGACTGATGTTTTCATTTTAAGTCCGTAGTTCTATTTAAAAGTATATATATGGGCCAGGAGCCGTGGCTCACATCTGTAATCCCAGCACTTTTATAGGCCAAGGTGGGTGAATTGCTTGAGTTCAGGAATTTGAGACCAGCCTGGGCAACATGGTGAAACCCTGTCTCTACAAAAAATAGAAAAATTAGCTGGGCGTGATGGCATGTGCATGTAGCCCAGCTGCTTGGGAGACTGAGGTGGGAGAATTGCTTGAGCCTGGGAGGTTGAGGCTGCAGTGAGCCAAGATTGTGCCACTACACTCCACCCTGGGCAACATAGGAAGACCCTGTCTCAAAAAAAGTATGTATATGTATTATTTTGAAAAGATTATTTGGAAATTTGCTGATATTTGGCAGTTTGGCCTATGAAAATTGCAATTTCACATGGTTCAACTTAAAATTAAATTAAATAGATGTATGAAAGAATCATTAAGAGTAATGCTATATACAGAAGGACATATACTGCATGGTCTCACTTAGATGTGGAGTGTAAAAAAGTTAAACTCATAGAAGCAGAGGGTAGAATGGTGGTTACCAGGACCTAGGGGCTGAGGGGGGTGGTTGGGAAGATGTTGATTAAAGGATACAAAATTTCAGTTAGATAGGAGAAATAAGTTTGAGAGAACTATTATACAACATGGTGATTATGGTTAATAACAATGTATTGTGTTCTTGAAAATTGCTAAGAGAGTGGATTTTAAGTGTTATCACCACAAAATGATAAGTATGTGAGGTAATGCCTATGTTAATTAACTCATTTAGACATTCCACAATGTATATATGTTTTATTTGTCAATTACATAAAAAATAAAATTTAGAATGAAAAAGGGCAATGCTATACATATATATTTATTATACTTTAAGTTCTAGGGTACATGTGCACAATGTGCAGGCTTGTTACATATGTATACATGTGCCATACTGGTGTGCTGCACCCCTTAACTTGTCATTTACATTAGGTATACCTCCTAATGCTGTCCCTCCCCCCTCTCCCCACCCCACAACAGGCCCCCAGTGTGATGTTCCCCATTCCCGTGTCCAAGTGTTCTCATTGTTCAATTCCCACCTATGAGTGAGAACACGTGGTGTTTGTTTTTTTGTCCTTGCGATAGTTTGCCGAGAATGATGGTTTCCAGCTTCATCCATGTCCCTACAAAGGACATGAACTCATCTTTTTTATGGTTGCATAGTATTCCATGGTGTATATGTGCCATATTTTCTTAATCCAGTCTATCATTGATGGACATTTGGGTTGGTTCTAAGTCTTTGCTATTGTGAATAGTGCTGCAGTAAACATATGTGTGCACATGTCTGTATAGCAGCATGATTTATAATCCTTTGGGTATATACTCGGTAATGGGATTGCTGGGTCAAATGGTATTTCTCATTCTGGATCCTTGAGGAATCACCACACTGTCTTCCACAATGGTTGAACTAGTTTATAGTCCCACCAACAGTGTAAAAGTGTTCCTATTTCTCCACATCCTCTCCAGCACCCCCCTTCTTTAGCTGTCTACAATTTCAGCCACGGTTGTAGTTTCTTTCTTAATAAATGCTTATTTGAAAACAATTCATTGGCAATCCCTTGATGCTCATGCTTCCTATCTATCTAACCATTTATCTCTATCCTTTGCACCTCTTTCTCCCAACACCTTCTCCTTCCTCACTTTGTCCAGATTTCCTGGGAGAGGTTGCACAGTACTCAACACTGTACTAGGGTGCACGCACAGTGTTGGGTTAGACCTCGGACAGCAGCCAAATACACTCTGCCCTGGGAACTGCTTGCAAATTCTGTACTGCAGGATGTATCTATCCCCTTAGCAATGGCTGATTGTGACAGAGATAATACTTTACCCAAGCTGGGACAGTCAGATTCCCTCCTCTAGGATTTTCCATTGAACTTGAGGGACAACCAGTTATTTAGCTTCCTTGTGTAGCTGCAAAGTCATGCCTCAGGAACTGTGGGGTGTGCAGTCTGTTCCATGGGCTAAGGATCAGGAAATGCCAGTCTACAGAGACAGACAGTAAAGCAGATGTGCAGAGAGGATCAGAAATGAGAGACGGAATTGAAATCATGGTGACTTTTCAGTTCTTTCTTGAGAAAGACTGCATTATTCCCACTGGGTTCTGTTAGACAGTGTAGTGGACTTAAATAAACTTCTCCTCCCTTTCTCTGCTTGGGCTAGATTGAGTGGGTTTCAGATATTTGCAACCATGAGAATATTAATGCGTACATGTTAATCTCCAGAATTCTATAATTCAATGACCTCTAGGACTACTTAGGTTTTCAGGGGATGGGGAAAACGGGAACCATAAGTTCTGGGCAATTAGGAAGCTTTGGTGGGTATTTGGAGGAGTTCTGTGTGGGTGAATTATACCAAACTTACTGAATATGTTAAGAAATTTCTCTACTTCATAAGTATACCTAGGAGACAGCCTGACTAGACTAGCTAAATATTACTTTCCTTCAAATTTTGATGTTAGTATTTGAAGTGTAGCAGATAGTTTAAAAGCCTAAATGAGTCCAGCTGGTATTTAACTGTGGTAAGGGGAGATGTCTTTTTTTGATGAAGATTTTCCTTTCTGATCTTCAGTGAGTGTAGTGGGGAATCCATTTTAGATAGCTCCTGTCTGTATTAATTTCTTCTCATGCTCAGTATTTTTCTAACTTCCTCTGCTCTGTCTGACCTGATATGATGTCATTTGGGCTGTATTAAACATTTTTTTGAAAAAGAGTGAACATTATACATTTCATCCAAAAAATGCTATTTCTGGGTCTACAATTCATCTCTGCCACGGCATTTTCCTTGTTCCTAAAGGACTCTGGTACAGACGTACCCTCTCCCCCTCCTCCCTTTCACCTTGGATTCAGCACTAAAAAATGTAAAAGACGTTAATAAGGCAGGAGGTGCTTTATGCCACAGGGTATAGATGATACTATTGGAAATGAGGAATCTTCTTCCTGAATGTTGTCAATTTGTTACTTTTCTGAGTCCGCTGGTGGCAGCTCAGCGTGGGGCCCCGTTATCTCCCAGCCCAAGCAGCTGGCTTTGGGCACAAGTCTGGACTAGGAGAGATTGCTTTGTGGCCCCAGTGGGGCATTTCACAATTTTCTTTTCCTTGAGAAACTTTAAAAAGCCATCTAGGCTTCACTACCTGTGTACTTCATTTAGAGCTTCTACCATGTGACTCAGTTCAGAAAATGCAGCAGCCTGATCCCCTGCTATGGAGAGGGTGAAATACATCACCCTGCTGTGGGCTGGTGCCTTGGACCCAGGGTGCAGTGGGTCTGCAAATCAGGCCAGTTAGGCTCAACAAACACTTATTTGATACCTACTGTGTGTGAGCAATTATGCTAGGCCTCAGGGTACAGAGGTCAATAAAAGGTGGTCTGTGCTTTCAAAGAGCTGAGAGTTTAGTGATGAAGATGGAAAAATAAACAACTATTACATAACAGGTGAAGTACACGGAGAGAAGAAATATATGAGCAAGAGGATGGGGCATGTTGAGCTTGAAGTTGTGGAAGGGTGAGGAATGGATTATGGAGGGAGGTGGCCATTTCATTTGAGTCTCAAACAATAAGTCAGTTGGGAGTAAAAGCTGGGAAAAAGCACTTGAGGAAGATGGAACAGCATGAACAAAACATGGAGGTATAAAATTGCTTGGCCTATCTGAGGGACAAGTAGATTTCTAGAGTGTTCAGGAGAGGAAGGGGGATATAAAAGACAAGTCTGGAGAGGTAAGCAGGGCCAGGCAGTTGCGTACCATGTTGTGGGGGAGGGCGATTGGACTTTCTCCTGTAGGTGCTAGGGAACCATCACAGCTAGGGTGTGCCTTGCACAGGCTTAGGGGCTGCATTTCAGGAGTAACCTGATGGGGAAGGCTCAGGGCCAGGAACCCTGGGAGGGATCTGGTGGTAGAGGCAGAATTGAAGGGCAGGCAGCAGGGGAGCTGGACACCTTCAGATGCTGAGGGTCTGAGCAGGACCAGGGCAGTAGGGGACAGCCAGGTGGGCAGACGGGCAGGGGAGACCCAAGCTGAGTACACAGTCCTTGAGGGCTCTGGATCTGAAGTTTGCACAGTGAGGTCAAGCTGAGAGACTGAGGAAGGTATGGAGCATCAGAATAAGCCTAAATAGGGCAGAGTAGGTCAGAAGTTAGAGGCCAACACAGCAGCTGACACAGGAAGGATCTGTCAGGAGTTGTGACCCCTGCTTCTTCACCACCTGCCCCTAACCACTGCCCAACACCTGATATACTGGAGGGGACTAATAAGAACCATGCCTGTCTATTAGATGGGGCTGATAGGGTTCCAGTTGATACATATGGTGGCTTGGGCCAGGCAGTGGCAATGGAAGGAGAGGAAGTGGTCAGACTGAGATGTATTTTGTAGTCTGAAGCAAGAAGGTAACTTAGGACTGACTTTAGATTTCTCGCTTTTAGCTACCAGAGGTTGGGGGAGTGGTATCAATTGTTTATATGGTTTATTAGTTTGCTAGGGCTGCTGTAATAATTTTTGTGGCTTAAACAACAAAAATTAATTCTCTCACAGTTCTGAGAAATCTGAGATTAAGATATCAGGGTTGATTCCTGCTGAAGGCCCTAATGGAATAATCTGTTCCATGCCTCTCTCTTGCTTTGTAGATGGCCAGCTTGTCCCCATGTCTTCACAGGTTTCCTCTTTCTTGTAAGGGCATCAGTCATATTGGATTAGGGCCCACCCTAGTGACCCCACTTTAATTATTTCCTTAAAAGTTCTATCTCCAAATAAGGTCACACTCAGATGTATTGGAGGTTAGGACTTCAACATATACATTTTTGGAGGAACACAATTCAGCCCGTAACAATGATAGTAGTCAAGAGTGGAACAATTTTGTGAAGAAACTCAGGAGTTTATTATTGAACATTAATTTTGAGATGTCTTTGACATACACAAGTGAAAATGTCAGGCAGGCAATTGTATATACAGAATCTGGGGCTTTGACATGAGATCTGGGTTGGAGATAAAATTTAGGAATTGTTGGCAGTTTTAAATTTTATTTAAAGCCATGGGAATTGGCTCTGTGTGTGTATGAGGTGAGGTGGAGTGGGATTTGTGGGGCAGAGCACTTATATACAAGGAACAAAGAGTCCAAGTTGTATCCTGTGAAAGTCCATAGGAGGTCTTCCCATCTATAAGCTGGGGTCCATGTCTTCAGGCCTGCCACACAGTTAGTCCTACAGGTCAGTTACAATGTAGGAATTAGCTCAACAAGAATTGTGGACTGAGGCTGGGTGTGGTGGCTCACACCTATAATCCAGGCATTTTGAGAGGCCAAAGCAGGAGAATCACTTGAGACCAGGAATTTGAGACCAGCCTGGGCAACATAGCAAGACCCCATCTGTTAAAAATAAAGAATTTTGTAATTCCTGGCAAAGGATTCCCCGACTGTGAATAAATATTTATTTAAAAAAAAGAATCTTGGCTATAATATTTGGCAAATTAGAGTATGATAAAAAAAGTAAAAAAAACCACTCCATATTGGACATTTCATATTCTGTCTGTCTTAGCCCTTACTTCAGCCTCTACTATGGCAAACTGCTTTGTGCAGGCATTTGAACTCCTTCCATTGGCAGTGCCTTGGCTCAAGCTACTTATCCTGAGGGTTCTGTGGTATCATGGCATGGGATGCCAGTGAGAGTCTGCTTCATGTTCACACATGCACAAACTTGAAGTGAAGGTTGAGTGCACAAACTCAATCAATGGGATGGAAACCAGTGGATAAGTACTTCTCAATGTTGATCTTTGGGGCAGGGGAATAATTCTGAGATACCTTCTGTATATTTCCTAAGGAGAACCTGGACAGATGGACCACCAGTTGCCCATGGTAATGCCCAATTTGATAGTATCCTTGTGTTGGCTTTTCTTCCTTGTCTGTTTTACTCCCCTTAGTCTGTAGAAATCACTTCCTGAATAAATCATTTGTGCATTAACCTCGTCTCAGGGAACCTAAGCCAGGATATACCTCAAATACCCAACCCCCAAATAACCATCCTCAATATAAGCAACGTTCCAGAATCTCTCTATGCACATACACAGGGCTGATAGTGGGTTGAAATAAGTTTATAGAAATGAGACAATTTTGGATGGGTGCAGCCCAGTACAGCCACGCCTGTAATCCTAGCACTTTGGGAGGCTGAAACGGGTGGATCACCTGAGGTCAGGAGTTTGAGACGAGCCTAGCCAACATGGTGAAACTCTGTCTCTACTAAAAATGCAAAAAATTAGCCAGGCATAATGGTGGGCACCTGTAATCCCAGCTACTCGGGAGGCTGAGGTAGGAGAATCTCTTGAACCTGGGAGGCGGTAGTTGCAGTGAGCTGAGATTGTGCCATTGCACTCCAGCCTGGGCAACAAGAGAGAAACTCTGTCTCAAAAAAAAAAAAAAAAAAAAAAGATAATTGTATACATCTGTGAATAGTATTTTTTAAGGATATCAAAAGGAGATCCTTAAGAGAAGCCAGGGCTGGGACTAGGATGAGGTGATTGAGACTTGTATGGCACAAAATTTAAGAAGGCATTCATTCTCAGGATCATACATATGTAGGGTCAGCCTCTCCTGTCTCATCCTAGTCCCAGCCCTAAGAAGTTCAGTGAAGTCTCTTGATGACTACAGTCCCAAAAGCTTGTTCAGGGAGGGGCACAATGCCTGCTGAGTAGGGGAGACATTTGGGGGCACAGCATTCTCCTCCTTTTGCCACTCCTGTGGGTAAGGACGGCAGTGTCTAAGTCTCAAAGAGCGCAGGCTTTGGGGCCAGATGGGGAGGTCTCAAATCCCTTCTCTGCCATTTACTAGCTGGTTGGTCTTGGGCACCTGCATGAGAATTAATCTGTTGGAGAGTGGTAGGAAAAGCATGCCACATTGTTTGGAGTAGTGTCTGCCCCACTGGAGGTATGATTAGGACCCTTATTCACGAGATGGTTGCTCTGGAAATCTCAGAATGATGAAAACAACTACTGTCCTGGGGAACTGGAGAAAAATATAGTAAAGGAGAGGACCACTAAGTACTTTTCAATTCAGTAAATAATTATCAAGGATCCATTATGTACAAGTCATTGTGCTGAGCTTTAGAGGAATAGGATGGAGGTGTAGTTAAGGCAATATGTACCCTTAAGTTCTCTTGATGGGGGCCATAGCTGGTCTTGCTAGTGTATTCTGCAGAGGTGGCAGGCCAGGGATTTTGTCCTTTATCTGGAATTGGTTTGAATGCTGAGCTTAAGGATGCTTTTCAGAACTGGTGATACAGCAGACGTAGCAGCGAGGAGGTGAATTAAAAAACGGAGTCTGAATGGGAGAAAAAAATAAGGAGGGTAAGATACAGATAGTGGATCCAGGGAAAAGATTGCTGGTGGATGACAGTAGGGTATGGGCTAACAGAATAAATGTAAAGAGGGGCATGAGTGAATCCTGGAGACAGAAGCTGCTTTCCAGCTTCATGGCATGGTTTGTGGCAAAAGAATGGGGCAGGTGCCAGTCACCTAATGTGAGAGTCATCTTCCTGCTTCCTTTCCTAGGCTTGAGTGTCCTTAAGGAGGAATGGCTATATTTTCTGGGGACACAGAGACTCTGAGTTTGGAGTTAATAATCTGAAAATTCACAATGTTTTCATTTTCCTACAAATCAACCTTCTTTGGGCATCAAGTCAAGTTTCAGTCCTCTGTTGCGCCAAGTCATCTCCTTATTCTTCTTGACTTTGCTGTGGCTGATGTTTGTCAGTCACAGAGTTTCAGCCACACACGAGTACGTGAGCTTGCTTAGCAGAAGTGCTGGCCATGCCTGCTGGTTGCCACCCCACAGGAAATCATGCTCATTTTTCTCTGATATTAAACAAATACCCTTCCCTGATGCATTCTAACCACCTTGACCCATTTCTCTCCATTCCCTCCAAGCTCTTTGAAGATAGTCTACTTTTATAATACACTCTTTCTCTTTTATCCCTTTTTCCTCACATGACTGCAACCACCTTGTCTTCACCATCACTGCACAGACAATTTTTCACCCCGATCCCCTCTGGATCACTACATCCAATGGGTCTCTTTCAGTATTTACCTGAAGTTCTCACTCTCTGGCAGTGGATACTGTTGACCATGCCTTTCTTTTCGGTTTCCTCCTTTGGCTTCTGTATTACTACTGTCTCTTGTTCTCTTTTCATCTCTCCGACTGTCCTTGGTAGATTCCTTTTGTTTCATCTCCCCCTCAGATGTTGCTATTTTTTAAAGTTTTGCCCTGGTCATCTTCTTTCCTCTTTCACTCTGAGTGGTGAAATTTTGACTGTAATCTATCCTATAATTCCTATAATTTTGACTGTAATCCTATACTTTTGACTGTAATTTATCTATCAATCATTGATTCTACATCTATGACTACCATTCAGAACTTGTCCATGAGGTTTCAGACCTATGTATTCAACTGCCTACAGGGTGTCCTGAAGTATTTCAAACTTGAGGTGCCCAAATTTGACTCATTTTTTCCTAGAAAGCCCGATCCACTTAAAGTATTACCTTTCTCAGTAAAAGTAAACCCCATTTATTCAGCTGCCAGGGCCTTGGACATTATCCCAGACACCCCCTTCTCCTTTGTCCCTCACATGCAATTCATTATCAAATCCTGTTCTTTCTGCCTCCTTGACATCTCTTCTATTTATTTCTTCTTCTCTATAGTCTTCTAATTGGTCTCTGTGGCTCCAGTCTCACCACACCCAAAGTATTCTTCAAACTCTTGTCAGTGTGATCTTTACAAAATACAAATTCAAGCATTTTACTCTCTGGCTTAAAACTAGCCAAAGGCTTCCCACCACCTGGACTTCTAGAATAAAGGCTAGACCTCTTAGTCTGGCCTATCTGAGCCTACATAATCCAGCTTCTGTTCATTTTGCCAGCCTCATCTTTAACAGAGTTCTCCTCACATGCTGTGTTTAGTGAATGAATCCATCATTGAAGCCACTAATAAACACAACAGGTGTACTGAGCAGCTCAAGATCTGTTTTCCTGGAAGCCTACTCACCATATTGATAAGCCTATGGGATGTCTTGAATAAAAAGTTTTAAAATAAGAAGTAAGATTTATTCTCTGTGACTCTGGAGGGCAGTAACATAGAATTTCAGGGAGATAGGTTTCAACTCAGCATAACATTCTGTAAATGAGAGCTGGCCACAAAGGGATGGATTTCCCTGAAGTAGTGAGCTCCCGACATCTGAAGGTGACCAAACAGGCACTGAATGACTATGACAGGCAGGTTAGAGGAGGGACCTCTGTTCTGTGTGGAGTATTGGACTATAGGAACTCTCATGTCCCTTCCTCCTGTAAGAAGGAGAAGAGGAAGGGGAAAAACTAATATTTATTGAGTGCCTATTATGTACCTGGTACTTAATATATATTGGTTCATTTTTTCCTCACAATTACCCCAGGGAAAATTGCTACTGTTATCTCCATTTTATTGATGAGGAATCTAAAGCTCAGAAAGGTGAAACATCATTCCCAAGCCCACTCAGAAGGTAAATGATAGAGCTGGGCTTAGAATCCACTCTGAAAGCGAATTCCCCAACCAGCATCATCATCAGCATCACCCGGGATCTTCTTAGAGATGGAAATTCCCAGACCTCATCCCAGATCTACTGAATGAGAAACTCAGGGTGGAGACCAGTCATTTGTGCTTTTAAGCAAGCCCTCCAGGTGATTCTGATGCCCACCAAAGTTTAAGAATCCATTATATTTGATTATAGATAAGGGAAATATTAGAAAGAAAATTCACTTCAACTTTTTTGAGAATTAAAAAAAACTGCTCTTAGTCTATAAGGCATCAACATTTAATCTGCTGCCTTCTAGTGTGGGGCAGGCCAAGGGACTTCATGGTAGGCCTAAACATCCTGCAGCTCCCAGCAGATTACAGTTCTGCAGATTCAGTTTGGTAATTCAGAAACAAATTTTCCCTGAGAATAGCTTCTTGTGGCTTCATATATTGTTTTGCATAAGGAACAATGTGAATCTTGGTAAAAGAAAAACAAAGCAAAACATTAACAACATAGAACACTTTCCTATTTAAAATATGAAGAAGATGCCACAAATCTCCCAATCTTCCTTTTATAGAATTTAATAAAAGCAAGATAAATTTGGTGTCTTTTTAAAAAGCCAGATAGAACTGCTGGTAGTATGCTATTATTTATTTTGTTAATTCAGCAATATTTCGAGTGAGATCCAGATACTATAGCATTTAAAAATAATGCAACCTTGCTCCCAATGCAAGCGGCAAGAGCAAGAGGTCTCCATGGAGCTTTGCTAAAGGGGGAAAAAAAAGAAATTAAAAACCATCCACTAATGTACTGGCAAGTAATGAAATAAGAATCTGACACTTGGTGCATTGAAATGCAAACAAGATGTCCCTGTGTTACCCTAGCAATTCATCATAAAGGCCGGTGCATTTCTGCTTATTATACATGAGGTGCAGTGAATTATTACCAGGCTGGTTCTTCTAACAAACTTTTCAAACTATGAACATGATAGGGTCAAAAAGAGATTTATATATGTGTTTGTGTGTGTATGCACTTATGCCAGGATATACACACAGAAGTGTGTGTTTCTCTGCTTGTGAGTACATGGGGAGCCAAATATTACAAATGAGAAATTTAGGTGATGACTCAGGTATTTAGAACCATTCTATCTCTGTATGTATATATGTATACATACACACACATATATATACATATCTATTTTTTTATGTGTAAGCACTATGCAAATGTGTTATCTCTAGATAAAATGAAATATATTGTCAAGTAACACCAACCCAAACAGGGTTTTGAGAAATGTGTCACAAGCAGAGTTTTGATGGGTTAAGATGATCTTGAAAACCTATTGTTGGAGGTATTGCATCTTTATACCTAAAGAAAGAGTTGGAAAAGAAATGGATACAAAGAGATTTAAAAACAAAAACAAGACAAAAACTCTAGACGTGATCACTAGGTGCTTGGGATTTTAGAGAAAATGTTTGGATCACAGGTATATCTGCCTGAACATGCGTCAATCCATTCCTAGCCACAATGGGAGGACAGCCTTTTGTTGGGAGAAGACTGCAGAAAATAAATGCTTTGACTCTTTTTATTATTTTATGTTTTAGTTAAACAAAACCCTGAAACTTTAATGTATTTGTGGGGTGGTGTGTATGTGTATGTGTAAGATTAGAGTTGGGATTTGGGCATGCGTCTGGCAACTACTTGCAGTGAGGTGAGAATGTATGTCAATGAGAGCATTACAGGAAGGAAAGCAGAAATTAAATTTTACAGGTGTTACTCATCAAAACTCTATGGAGTTGGTACTCTTGTTAACATCATGGCATAGATGGGAAAATTGAGGCACAGGAATATTAAGCGAAGTACCCAATTAGAAAGTGGTAGAGCTGGGATTTGTGTTAAGTGTCTGACTGCTTTCAAAGCCTTTGCAGCTCCCAGGGAGGGAAGAATTAGAAGACAAACAACACTGTGGGCCATGAAAGAAAATTCAGTAATGGCTCCCAGGCAGGTGGATTGGGATTCAAGGTGCTCCCTTCTGCTTTCAGTGGGAGTGAAACAGGGGATGGTGAGTGCTATGGTTTCAATGTCAATTTCAACTCATGTCAAAACTTAATTGCCATGTAACAGTATTAAGAGGTGGTACCTTTAAGAGTGCTTAGGTCATGAGGCCTTTGCCTTTATGAATGGATTAAGGCTGCTATCTCGGGAGTGGGTTAGTCATAACAAAAGGGGGGATTTTGGCCTCCATTTCCTCTGTCTCGTGTGCCCACTTGCCCTTCACCATCTTGTGATGGAGCACGAAGGCCCTCTCCAGATGCTGAAGCCATGCTCTTGAACTTCCCAGACTCCAGAACGGTGAGAAATAAATATCTTTTTAAAATACATTACCTGGTCTGTAGTATTCTGTTATAGCAGCTAGAAAATGGCCTAAGACAGTGTGAGTGAAAGAAACAGGAAGAAGTTGGGGGGGAGGGGGTCACAATGATTTCCCTAAGAAAATACCTGGTCACATTTCCTAAACCAATTTCATTACAGGATCTGGCACAAGGTTGGCACATAAATGAAATCAACAAATGGAGATTCAAATGGAATACACAGAAAAATATCTGGAAGGATATACAACCAAGTTCCAATAATAGTTATTACTGGGGAATGAGAATGTGGCGAGAGAGAAACAGGAGGTTTTTTATTTACGTTATTTACACGCCTCAGTTTTATTTGCAATCTATGATAGTTCAAATAGGGTTGGAGTTTCCATTGTTTAGTTAATATTTTTCTAAAGCATTGATTCTCATACTTGGCAGATCACTGGAATTTCCTGGGGAGCTTTTTAAACAGGCACATTCCAGAGCTGAACAGGACCCAGGGAATCAGAATCTCCATGGTGGGTCCAGGGATCTCTGATTAAAAAGCTCCACATATGATTCTGAGGATGAGCCACATTTGGGAACAGTTGGTCTACTTAAGATAAACCGTTTAAAGCACCTTCCAGCACTTTGGAAAGACTTAATTCCATATAAGCAGTTGATACACTAATTACAAATTTGCCTTATCTAGTCATTAATTTAGGTTCCCTAAGGACTACTCTGAATCCCTTGGATTAAAGGAGTAGTTGAATCTAGTTAACCTAGTTCTGATTAGTATATAGCTATAAAATAGAAAAACATATTTTCTTAAAATATTCTACAATTAATTTTTATTACCAACGTAAGACTAGTCTTTTCTAGAATTAGTGAAAAATGCTTTATTTTTGCTGGTAGATTCCATGATTTAAACATGAGAGAATGGAATCTCAAAGAAATGAAAAAACTTGCTTAAGAATATGTAGCTGGTTAATGGCTGATCCAGGACAAATGCAAAACCTGCACTGTGATAGGCACTGGTGGGTCAATGACAAAAATATGGGGTTCCAATGTTCCAGGAACTTAGGGTCTAGTGAGGGAGTCTGACAGGTGTTGTGACCACGACTTTCAGTCAACAGATCCAAGACACCTGCAGCCTAGAGTGGGTAACAATAGAAGTAGTAGGTTGATATCATTATACAACCTGGTGCCCAGAAACGAACCTGTCTTAATTTTTCCAGAACAGAACTTAATTTCTATTTTGAGCCTTATTCTGATAGTAATTGAATAATTTTAATCAATACAAGTAATCTTGCTCAGTTCAGGATTTTCTGCTCCTCCGCTTCAATGGGGTTGCTGTTGAGTTCTGGGGGTCTGAAGAATGCTGAGATATTGGGGGATGGAGAGATCCTAGTGTCAACTTCCACCTTGCATCTGCTGAGCATCTTATTTCCATCTGGTTCCTAAGGGCTGGTTTATATAGATTGCAGCTGTGCCTTTTTATCCTAACCACAAGGCTTCTTCAAGTCTGGGTCATCCTTAGCTACTCCCACTGCTCTTCTGATTGTCCCCAGACAGTTGGTGGTTTTCCATGCACTGTGCTAGAAAGCTTCAGGACTCCAGGAGATGGTTTCAGACCTATCTGCTGGGAACCCCACTTGGCCATTTTCTACTTTTTTTACACGATGCTGGGCTTACGGAAATTCTATGAGTTTTGCCAAATACTGCGCCCAGCCTGGGAATTGAGCATAGATCTTCCTTACTCTTGTATTCCCAAGTCGCAATGAGAATTCTCTTAAACATACTGCTTCCAAAAGACTTGGCTTGATGTGTGTGTGGGTGAGTGGAGGTGGGAAAGTAAATGGCTTGGGAACTCCTCTCAGGGACCCACCAGGGGTTAAATTTCTTCCTTCCCACTTAGTGACAATGATACTGGCTTTTGATATCCCAATATTCTTGTAGGGGAACTTATTTTTGAGCAGTATGATGTCAATGTGTTTCCCTTTGATCTCTGCTGCTCTTTGCCTCACTTTCCCAGACTGTAGATTATACAGAATAGTATGCAGCTTGCTGTGGGTGGGGATTAGAATAAAATGTCTTTGCATGACCACATGCATTCTTTTAAGTCTTTCAATGGCATAATCTATGCCTTGATTCCTTCGGAGTTTTGAATGTCAATGCCCTCCAACCAAGACTATCCAGAACACATGTATAGTTGAATAAATTGGGTTTATTACTTGGTGCAGTGAGCACATACCATAGGGAATTGGGACGTTGTTATTAAGAAGGTGTTAGAAAGGACTTACAGGATTTGGGTTTGTGTTAAGAGATTTTGGAAAGGGTTTAAGGAAATAGAGTTTTGCTCTGGATTGGATGCTGCCAGGAAGTAGGGTAATTCTATGATTGGGCATCTTAATACATTTTATCTAGAAGGAGGGAAGAATAGACGGAAGCTAAAGCTCTAATTGGTAAAGAAGCGGCAGACACTCATATTAGCTAGGAGAGGGAGATGGGTATTTTTGTGGCTTTGACATGTTCATGTTTTGTCTGTGTTCAGACATCCTTATGGAATGGTCTTGTTTTTGTCTGGATGCAACGTGGTCATCAGAGTAGCCTTATATTATGTTGATGTGCTATGAAATTATTTCTGTTTAATGGGAGGACACCCAGACCTACGTGTGGGTTCCAGGCCAGCTCCTAGCAAAACCAAGGTCAGGTTTCATAATGTGCCAATAATATCAACCTAGTTGATAGCTCCCAAAAGTCAGGGCTGCTTTCTTTTTTCTCAGTATATGAAAGCTCGAAAATCCAGGTTTATGTTTCCCAAATGGTTTTTTGGAATGCAAAAGCCAAGAATGAGTCACTTATGCTTTCCTATGTTCCTAAAGTCTGGCTCCTCAAAGAGAAGAACTTTGAGGTATCAGGGAATCCTAAAGAAAATCTCATCAATTAAAATATTAAAACATTATCCTATCTGCACAATGACATTACCAGATGGTTGGTGCGATGATGGAGGTAGCACCATGAAGGAGGACTCTGGCATAGCCTCCTCCTGGAACAGATGGCCTTTGAGATGTTTTTTTCTGTCAGAGAAAGGGAGATGGAAGAAAAATATTCTATGAAGAAAGAAAAGCATGCATTGGCCGTGCTGGGGAAAAGACAAACCAGTCATAGTGCTTGCTTTGCTCACAGTCTGTCCTAAGTAAAAGCAAGAGATCTCATCCCTATTCGAAGCTGATTGGCCCTGAAGTGCCTACTGACTCACAGGCAGACACTTAGTAGGTGGGTCAGTAACCTGTGAGTTTGCCCTGCACATGAAGAGGAGCTGGGCCAATCAGACTGCCTCTTTCTCAGGAATGTGGGCTAGGAAATGCCAGCAGAAAGCGGCTGTGAGGAGCGAAGTTTGAAGCTGAAGTGCTGTGTGCACAGGAGCCTTGAGGAAGAGTGGAAGCTAAGAGGGGTTGTGGAGAGTCAAAGTTATGAGGAAGCAGGGACTGGAGGCAGAGAGATGGCAGGTTGAAAGAGTAAGTGGTGGGGTGGCTGTAACAGACAAGTCATAGAGAGAGAAGACACTTAACACAGCAGAGTCTTATTAGCCCGGAGTAGCAGAGTGGCAATTACTCACTCCTGTGCCTCCCCTTTTTCTGCTGGCAGGGGCTGACTTGACTAGAATCTCTGTTCCTGAACTTCAGGTCCTTTCCTCTTCCTCACCTTCACATACATCCTTACAGTTCTCTTCACCTCCTAACTGAGACTTATTTGAGTTAGTTGAAAGAGCTCAACTAAAGAAAGAGTAGAGAGAAGCAGGGACCAGACCTAGGTTAGTGCCATCTGCTAAGACCCGGGATGTATAAATACCCTGTCAGAGCTCGTTCAATTTTAAGTGACAGAAAACCCAATTCGATTTGTTTTAAGACCAAAAAGCAATGTATTGTCTCACATAGCTGAAAAAGCCAGGGCCAGTTAGCTTTAGCCATGCTGGATTCAGGGGCTCAGACAATGTCAGCAAGAATGTCTCTGTCTGTGTCTCTGTTCTCTTTTTCTCTGTGTTATCTTCTGGCTCTTCTCTAGGTTTATATCCTATGGACAGTGTCTTCTTCCTAGTTTCTCTGGCAAAAGTCTGGGGAATGAGGATTGGACCAACTTGAATTCCAGACCTGTCCCTGAACAAATTTCCATGGCTGGCAGGACTTGGTGGATTGGTGGGACCAGCCTTTTCTGTCAGGGATAAGACCAAGGGCAGATGCTGGGTGGGCAAATTAGCAGATGTCCACCACACTGACCATAAATGTGCACACGTGCATTTGAAAGCATTCATTATTTCCAGCCACCAGGAAATAAGGAGTCTAGAGAAGAAGGAAAAATATACAGTTATTATCTGGACATGAATACATATTTAAACTTGAATAAAAATTAGTTTGGAAGCCAATATATATTTAATTTGTTTTCATTACTTTTTTCATCCTTCAAAATAACTTTGGAACTTCATATAATTGTTGGTATGCAATGATTTGGGGGAAGGAGGTCATAGGATCATGAGAAAATTGACCTGTATGCACCTATGTTATGGTATAGCAGAATAGGTCCTAAAGTGGAAAGGGTTAAATCTGATCATGCCACCTACCAGCTTGAGTCATTTAATCCCTCTGGCCTCAGAATCTAATTGGGGATAGTCATCTTGCAGTGTTGTTGGTAAGAGTTAAATGCAAGATAAAATATTTGGCACATGGGAGGTGCTGACAATAGTAGCTGGTTTATCAGGAGTCTGCTTCATGGCTACATGGATCAGCACTCCAAGATCTTCACGCTTTCAGGCAATGCACATGCCATCATTTCAGACCCTCTGTCAGATTTCTCTTCCTGAGTCTACATTCAACCTATTTTAGGTAAAGAAAAATCCTGGTGGAAATTAGTTGACCATGAGCACTTTGAAAACTATAGGTTGAATTGGGCAGATAGCAAGTCAATAATTAGCTGGGTCCAAAACAGTCTGATTGTGATTAGAGAAAATATATGTCAGAGAGAATTTAACATTTTTATTTTCCAAACCAGTCTGTGCATGTGATTATAACCTCCTGTTATAAATGGCATTCTAAAACCTTATACCTAGGCTTTTGTAAAGCAGCCTTAGAAAGAGTGTTTGTGCATGTATGCATATGTATTTGTGTGCACCCTTGTTTTGTGTGAGCAAGAGGAACAGTGGCATTGCTGAAGGGGCCATGAATCTGGGAACAGAGGCGTATGAGGGCTCTGGACGGTGATAAGATCCTTACCAAACCCATGACTGGTACCTGGGAATGACTGAGGGTCTTGGGTACCACTTGATGCTGCCCTTGCTGTGGCTGTCCACCATAGAAACAAAGCCCAAAGAAAACGTCTAAGTGAGGGAATTCACAAGGTAATTTTGAGTAGAACCTTGTAGCCACCAGTACTATAAGAGACAGTCAGTGGGAACCTGACTTTGTAGCTTGTGAGCTAAGCACAGGGCTGGAGCTCTGCTGCTGTGTCGTCTATGCAATAATACCTTTCCTGACTCATTCTTCCAAGCCAGGTGAGGGATCTGCTGGGTAAATGGGCTCCAAATCAAAGCAGTTTTATTTCTTCCCTCCTGATTTGTATGCACTTTACTCCCTTTTCTTACCTTATAGCGCTAAATAGAAGTTACAGAATTGTTTACTAAGAGTGGTAAGAGCAGATGTTCTTGCCTTATTACTGATCTCATGGGGAATGTGTTCAGTCTCTCACCATTAAATATGCCATGAGCTGAGAGGTTTTTTGTTTATGTTCTTCATATGGTTAGGCTTTATGTCCCCACCTAAAACTCATCTTGAATTGTAATCTCCATAGTCCCCACGTGTTAAGGGAGAGACCAGGTGGAGGTAATTCAATCATGGGGGCAGTTTTCCCCATGCTGTTCTCGTGATAGTGAGTTCTCATGAGATCTGATGATTTTATAAGAGGCTCTTCCCCTTTTGCTTAGCCCTTTTCCTCCCTGCCACCTTGTGAAGAAGGTGCCTTGCTTCGCCTTTGCCTTCGCCATGATTTTAAGTTTCCTGAGG
The DNA here is from genome assembly GCF_029289425.2 of Pan paniscus. Classification (NCBI taxonomy): domain Eukaryota; kingdom Metazoa; phylum Chordata; class Mammalia; order Primates; family Hominidae; genus Pan; species Pan paniscus. The sequence goes on from NC_085926.1 coordinate 134,997,964, forward strand.
CTTCCCCAGCCGTGTAGAACCGTGAGTCAATTAAACCTCTTTCCTTTACAAAGAGGAAAGTTCTTTATAGCAGTATAAAAACAAACTAATTCAGTTCTTTATCAACTTGAAGAAGTGATCATCTCTTCCTGTTTGTTGAGGGTTTTCTTTAAAATCATAAATGGGTATTGGATTTTTGTCCAGTGCTTTTTCTGGATTGATTAATATGATCATGTAATTTTTTTTCTTTAACTTCTTAATGTGGTATGGTTTTATACATACGGTGGAAATCACATTACTTAATTTTGAATTTTGAAACAGCCTTGCATACCTGAAAAAAACCTCTCTTGGTCATGTATATAATTCATTTTATATAATACTGAATTCTATTTACCAATGGTGTGTCAAGGATTCTTGCATCTATACTAATAAGGAATATAGGCTGGTCATTTTTTTGTATTGCCTTGTCTGGATTTGGCATCAAGGTAATGCTAGCTTCATAAAATAAATTGGGAAGTGTTCTCTCCTCTTCTGTTTTCTAGAAGAGATTGTGTACAACTGGTATTAATTCTTCCTTAAACATTTAGTATAATTCTCCAGTGAAATCACCTGGGCCTGGGATTTCTTTTTTTGGTAGCTTTAGAAATTATGAATTTAATTTTCTTAAGAGTTATAAGGCTATTTAAATGATTTATTTCATATTGAATGAGTTGTGATAGTTTGTGTTTCTTGAGAAAGTGGGACATTTGGTTTATTGCCATATGCATGTTGTAGAGTTGTTCATAGCATTCCCTTATTGTTCTCTTGATGTCTGCAGGGTCTGCAGTAATATTGCCTCTTTAATTACTGATGTTCGTAATTTGTACATTCTTTTTTTCCTTCTTAGTCTTGATATAGAATTGTCATTTTAATTGATCTTTTCAAAGAACCAGCTGTGTGTTTCATTAATTTTTTTTCTATTTCCAATTTCATTGATTTCTGCTTTTATCTTTATTATTATTCTCCTTGCTTTGGGTTTAATTTGCTCTTCTTTTTCTAAGTTCTTGAATTGGGAGCTTAGATTATGGATTTGAGACTTTTCCTTTTTTCTAATATATGCAATTAATGCCATAAAATTTCATTTATGTACTGCTCTAGCTGTGTCTCACACATTTTGATATGTTGTGCTTTCATTTTCATTTAATTCAACTTATTTTTCAGTTTCCCTTGAGACTTTATCTGGGATTCATACATGTGTGTTCCTTGAAGATTTTCTTGTTACCTGTTATTAAACTTTAGCTGATTCCATTGTAGTTGTAGAACATATTCTTTATGACTTCAATTCTTTTAAGTTTGCTGAGGTTCATTTTATGGTCCAGGACATGGCCTATTTTGGTATATGTTCCATGAACACTTGAAAAACATGTGTATTCTGTTGTTGTTGGGTGGAATGTTCTGTAAGTATTGAATAGATTCTATTGGATAAATGTGTTTTTGAGTATTTTATATCTTATTTTCTGTCAGTTGTTCTATTAATTGTTGAAGAGGGGTGTTGAACTCTCCACTATAATTGTGGATTTGTCTATTTATCCTTCAGTTTTGCTTCACATATTTTCAGCTCTATTGTTTGCTTCATATACATTTAGAATTGCTATGTCTTCTTGGTGGATTGACCCTTTTTTCATTATTTAATATCCTTTCCTGTTGCTGGTAATTTTCTTTACCCAGAAGTCACTTTATTTGATATTAATATCACTTCTGATTTCCTTGATTAATGTTTGTATGATACAAGGATAAAAGGATAGTTTCCTACCCTTTTACTTTCAACTTGTCTGCATTATTACATTTGAACTGAGTTTCTAGTAGATAGCATATAGTTGGGTCAGGTTTTTAGGCCACCTCTGCCTAAGAAGCATACAGTTGTGGCAGAAAGTGAAGGGGAACCAGCATGTCAAATAATGAGAGCAGAAACAAGAGACAGAGAGGGGAGTTGCCACAAACTTTTAGACAACCAGATCTTGTATGAACTCAGAGTGAGAACTCAGTCATTAGCATGAAGACAGCACTAAACTCTTCATGAGGGATCTGTCCCCATGATTTAAATGCCTCTCACCCAACACTAGGAATCATACCTCAACATGAGATTTGGAGGGGTCAAACATCCAAACCATATCATTGACCTTTGGGAGTTTGATTATTAAATATCTTGAGGTAGTCTTATTTGGATTAAATCTGCCTTGTGTTCTATAACTCTCTTCGCTTATTTTTAAAAACTTTTTATTTTTAATTTTTTGGGGTACATAGTAGGTATATATATTTATGGGGTACATGAGATGTTTTGATACAAGCATATGATGTGAAATAAACACGTCATGGATAATGGAATTTTCATTCCCACAAGCGTTTATCTTTTGGGTTACAAATAATCCAATTACATTCTTTTAGTTATTTTAAAATGCACAAGTAAGTTATTGTTGACTATAGTTACCCTGTTGTGCTATCAAATAGTAAGTCTTATTCATTGTTTTGAACTATTTTTTTGTACCCATTAATCATCCCCCTCCCCCCTAGCCCCTCCCAGTACCCTTCCCAGTCTCTGGTAACCATCCTTCTACTCTCTACATCCATGAGTTCAATTGTTTTGATTTTTAGATCCCACAAATAAGTGAAAACATGTGATGTTTGTTTTTCTGTGACTGGCTTGTTTCATTTAATGTAATAATCTCCAATTCCATTCATGTTGTTGCAAGTGATTGGATCTCATTCTTTTTTATGGCTGAATAGTACGTTATTGTGTATATATACCACATTTTCTTTATCCATTCCTCTGTTGATGGACACATAGATTGCTTCCAAATCTTAGCTATTGTAGACAATACTGAAACAAACATAGGGGTACAGATATCTCTTAACACACTGATTTCCTTTTTTTGGGGTATATACCCAGCATTGGGATTGCTGGGTCATATGGTAGCTCAATTTTTAGTTTTTTGAGGAACATCCAAATTGTTTTCCCTAGTGGTTGTACTAATTTACATTCCCACCAAATTTTCAAGGGTTCACTTGTCTGCACATCCTCACCAGCATTTGTTATTGCCTATCTTTTGGATATAAGCCATTTTAACTGGGGTGAGATGAAAACTCATTGTAGTTTGATTTGCTTTTCTCTGATGATCAATGATGTTGAGTACCTTTTCATATTCCTGTATGTCAATCATATGTCTTCTTTTGAGAAAAGTCTATTCAAATCTTTTTTCCATTTTTTTGTTTGGATTATTAGATTTTCTCCTATAGGGTTTTTTGAACTCCTTATATATTCTGGTTATTAATCCCTTGTCAGATGAGTAGTTTGTAATTTTTTTCTTCCATTCTGTGGGTTGTCTTTTCACTTTGTTGTTTGTATCCTTTGTTCTGCAGAAACTTTTTAACTTGATGTGATTTCCTTTGTCCATTTCTGCTTTGGTTGCGTGGATGTATTTAGAACCATAGCACACAGTGTTATAATTTTTGCTTCAACCATCAATTACAATTTAGATAATACAAGAGGAGAAGAAAAGTCTGCTGTTATTTCCCATGTCCTTTCTTCTTTCCTGCTGTTCCAAGGTTCCTTAAAAAACTCATTTCCTTTCTCTTCAGAAAATTTTCTTTAGCCCTTTTTTAGTATAGGTCTGCTGATGACAAATTCTTTTACTTTCTTTCATCTGGGTGTCTTGATTTTTCCTTCATTCCAGAAGGATATTTTTGCTGAGTATAGAATTCTATACTAAAGTGTATAGGTTGACAGTTTAAAAGAACCTGGTACTCCTAGTTATTTTTCTTGATCCTCTCCCTCCTCCCAGCCTCCATCCTCTGTGAGGCCCCAGTGTGTCTTGTTCCCCTCTATGTGTCTATGTGTCTATGTGTCTTCGTCATTTAGCTCCCACATATAAGTGAGAACATGCGGTATTTGGTTTTCTATTCCTGCGTTAGTTTGATGAGGATAATGGCCTCAAGATCTATCCATGTTTTTAAAAATTTTAATGGCTTTTGGGGTACGAGTGGCTTTTGATTACATGGATGAATTCTACAGTGGTGAATTCTGAGATTTTAGTGCAACTGTCACCTAGTGACCACTGATTTTAAATAGGCACTGGACATTGTCTGAAATCTTGTTCTCCTTCCTAGTGGGTTCAGTTTCCACTCTCTCAGATGACTTTTCTTTCCTTCTCAAACTTTTTGAAACATCTCTCTTCCTTTTCTTTTGGTTAGTGACCTCACTGCCTCCTTCAGGAACACTGTTGTTTCTCTAGAACCAAACCTCAAGCCCTGTAATGACATTTTCTGTCTTCTATTACAGTGGAAGAAGCATCTCTCAATGTGTGCTAGAATACTTCTCCCCTCAACTTTGTTCATGCGACCACTCTTTTTCTCCTCCCTACATCTTAGTGTCTCTCTTGCTGCTAGATAATTCCTTAAAGCCCATGTACACATGCTCAAATACTTTGCATCTCAAAAATGCAAAAAGCAAAATAAAACCCATGCCTTCCTTGATAACAATTCCCTCTCTAGTCACAATTCTATCTGTGCTCCTTTACTGAGCAAAACTTGTTGAGTTGCCTACTCTTGCTGTTCTTCATTTTCTTATTTCCCATCTAAGAGTTAATATTAAAAGAAAATCAAGGCCGGGCGCGGTGGCTCATGCCTGTAATCCCAGCACTTTGGGAGGCCGAGACGGGTGGATCACGAGGGCAGGAGATCGAGACCATCCTGGCTAACACGGTGAAACCCCATCTCTACTAAAAATACAAAAAATTAGCTGGGCGTGGTGGCGGGTGCCTATAGTCCCAGCTACTCAGGAGGCTGAGGCAGGAGAATGGCATGAACCTGGGAGGTGGAGGTTGCAGTGAGCCAAGATCGTGCCACTGAACTCCAGCCTGGGCGACAGAACGAGACTCTGTCTCAAAAAAAAAAAAAAAAAAAAAAAAAAAAAAATTAAAATTAAATTATGTTATGAAACATTTAAAATAAATGGAGAGGCTTTTTCATTTTTCAGTCTACTGACTTTTGCCTCCATCCCTCTATTGATACTATTCTTGTCAAGATCACTGATGACTGTGTTGCCAGCTTTAACATACCTTAATCCTCATTTTACTTGTTTCTCTGCTAGTTTCTGTGACACCATTCTTTCCTGGTTTTACTTCTACCTTTCCTGCTCTTCCTTCACTGCACCCCCCAGATCTACCAGGAGTTCCCCAGGCTCAGTCCTGCCTTTTTTTCTTTACATACTTTCTCTCTTCACAATTTCGTTCAGTCTTATGGCTTAGATACCTTCATATACTGGCAACTTCCTAGTTTATATTTCCATTTCTGACCTCTCCTCTGTGCACTAGGGTCAGATATCTCATTGCCTGATTGACCTCTCCACTTGGATATTTAATTGGCCTCCCAGACTTAACAGTCACAATTTAGTTAAACTCTGGATCCTTGACATCCTTCTCTACCACCTCTACCTCTATAACATTCCTTAATCAGTGTTCGGAATCTCTGTAAATGTTGTCCTCTGAGCTGCTTAAGCTTCAAACCTAGGAGTTACTTTAATTCTTATCTTTTTCTCACCCCCATTCAAAACATTAGTGAATCCTTTAAAATATGTCTTGAGTGTGTTGGCCTCTCTCTGTCTTCAGTGACTTCACCCTAATCCAAGGCATCACTTCTGTCTCCTGGACCACTGTCAACAACTTCTGTGGTCTCTGTGTCTACTCTTGCTCCTCTGTGAAACCAGAGTCTTTGGCTTAATATGGACAAAGATTAAAACCATAGAAATCTACAGTAATAACAAACTGATATACATCTCCTCAAATGAACAAATGCTAACATTCAAGTATTTTTATCAGATTTATTTTTCTTGAATAAATAAAATAATATTAATTGAGCTAAACTCCTTTTTGTACCCCTCTACCTAACGTCATTCCTTTTCCTTCTTTCTTTGATGCAACCACTATGATGAACTTTGCGTATGCCTTTCTTGCCCAAGCTTTTATACTTTTATTTCCCATATTTGTATCCAGTGTCTAGCATTGTTATGTCTAATATTGTTTTGCCTATTTAAACATTTATATATTAGTAGAGATCAAATTCATTTCATTACTGAATAGAATTGCATTAGACAGACATAGCTTATTTTACTTATTCATCCATCAATACTTCACTGCCTTTAATCTTTTATTGTTACTCACAGTGCCGCAATGTGCAGACTTAGACATGTCTTCTTGTGCAATATTCCAGAATTTCTGTGGCAGAAATGCAGGAATGAATGGAACTACTGGATCATATGGTATATGCATTTTCACTTTTACCTGAAATTCTCAAACTGCTCTCCAAATGACAGCTCATTTTCGCCAGCAGTCTGAGTGTTCTCATTTCCCTATAGTCTCCAACACCTGATATTGTCTGACTTAAAAAATATTTGATAATCTAAAAGATGTGAAACAAATGATCTTTGAAATTAAAAACATTAAAAGGATTATATAACATCCCACCACTTATACCCCCGACTCCTCAGTGGGGTTGTTACACTTAAAATAAAATCCCCACATTTTTAAAAAAACCATAGCCTATTAAGGTCATGCATATCTGAATCTCCACCATTCCTTCTTTCCTTCCTCTATTTTACTCCAGATGCCCAGGGCATACTTGAAGCCTTTACATTGGCTGTTCTTTCTGCCTGGGTAGTTCTGCTTCCAGCTGTTAGCTTGGCTGTCAGCTTATCCTTGAGGCATCAGGATGAGGGGTTAAATGCTACTTCCTCAGAGAGGACTTCCTAGGTCATCCTGTCTAAGGAAGCCAGCTAGCTATTTAGTGCTTCCCTTTCCCCATTTGATTTCTATCAGATCACATCCTCTCAAACCACAATCTGTTTATTTATATTTACTTGTTCATTATGTATAGACAACATAGTGCTGCTTTCCTTCCAAAGACAGCTTGATGGAATCTCTTTCCAGCAAACTGTCTTTGGTGTTCCATGCTAACTCAGAATTATGCAGGAAGAGGCATTTTGGGAACTGTAGTTCCAGTTCAACCAGGTTGATACAATACAAATATACCATAAATCCAGCATTCTTCTTATCAGTTAGGAAGGGAACATGTATTTACTGGATGTCTTTTACAGGCCAGGGACCAAGCTAGGTGACTTACACATATTCTTACTTAATCCTCAGAACAGCTTTGAAGTAGATGATATTATTCTCGTTTTATAGAAGACTGAAGCTCTAAGAGGTTAAACAGCTTGCTGCATGTCATATAGTTACTAAGTGATGTCATTGGTATTTAAATCCAAGCCTTTCCATTTCCTAAACCTATTCATTTCAATTACATAGTCCCAGTTTTAAAATTATAGATAATTTTATTGCTACTTATGCCATTTTGGCAGATTAATTTTGCCTTTAAAAACTAAGCTGCCAGTGATCATTGCTTTTTATCTGTATAGGGGGAGATAACTGATTGGATTGTCCACTGTAGCCAAGATGATTTTACGGGGCAGCGGGTCTCAACGATTAATGGGCATAGGAATAAACTTGGCCTCAGAAAACGTATTCCTCACAAGTGATTCTCAAGCTTGCTTGAGGGTTAGAATCACCTGGGGTGTTTGTCAAAGCTACATATTTTCAGCCTGATGTAGTGGCTTGCACTATAATCTCAGCTAGTTTCGGGGGCTGAAGGGGGTGGATTGATTGAGGCCAGGAGTTCAAGACTAGCTTGGGCAACATAGTGAGACCCCCCCCACCCAACCTCCATAGCTAAAAAAAAAAAATACATATTTCCAAGCTACTCCCCAAGTGATTTGATACATCAGGTTTAGGGAGGGATTGGGAAACCGTGTTTTTAAACAAGTGCCCCCAAACAACTTGTATCGTAAGGCAAATTGGGAAACACTACCTTAAAAAAATTTTGAGGAAGTAGCAGCTAACTTGAATTTGAAAAAGAAGGTCCCTGGAGTTTAAGTAAGAATGGCAGGGGTTCAAGATATGCTTTGCAGATGCAACCAGCTTTTATGAGCAGATGTTATTTATACAACTGAATATAGGCAGAAATGTGGGAGTATTCCAATAGTCAGGTTTGAAACAGGAAAAGAAAACACCTCTGTGCATTTCAAGAGTTGGTAGTAAGGGTGAAGGAAGGGCTGGGAAAACAGTCAGGGGAAGGCAAGGTTATGGAAAGAGTTGTAACTGCAGGAAACCACTAGCATCCCAGGGCTAAGAAGTAAAAGGAGAAACTGAGTGATTGAGAAGCAGGAGGCTGCTGAGGCTCCTGCTCTGGAGTGGATTTCAGGCTTAGCTACTCAGAGCCATTGATGGAGGGCTGCTGAAACTAGAGGAGGGGTAGGGAGAGAGAGAGAAAGAGATAGAGTGAACAATGGCTTCTGCCTTCTTCCTGCTCTTTAGTTTCCCCCAGCGCCTCCCATTGGCTGAACCTGACTGGAATTTAGCTGGGAAGGGAGTGTGGGATTGTAGTTTCCAGGTGTCCAGTGCGCTGTGATACAGAGTAGAACGCAGATGGTGCACACAGGCCTGAGAGCCAACAGGTGAATAACCAGCTGGAGCACCCAGAAAAAACATGGTCATCACGTGAGGCAGCCTGTATGTGGGAGGAAAAAAAAAATCACTGTTCAAAGTAGGGACTAGTTAAAGTTTAGGTTTGTAACAGTAGTGTCCATTTAAATTAGAATTATTGGTTAACACTTACCCTGTATGATATAGTTTATGACTTAGCAAATGGAAAGGGAGTCTATTGTCATTGCCTAAGTCAGGAGTTGAAACTAGCAGCCCTTGGGATGGGTCAAGAGCATAGCCCTATTTTGAAAAGCCTACACATTTTTAAAAAGTTTGAATTGTTTGTCAAATGTGAAAATCATATTTCACATAAAACTTAAAAATTTCAGCTTCTCTTGAAATATTAGAATATTTGGAATGTTAAAATCTCATTCTAACATGGCAACAACCAGCTGGAAGAAGTAGAGTGGCAGCCCTAGATAGCATATATTCTTCATACATGTCTTCCTCACATTGTGCGGTCTCAGTGGGCATTTTCATTTGCCACCACTGGTCTTAACATATCTTTACATTTTTATTTGTAAATTTATAAAGTTTTAGTTTATAAGTTTATAAAAAATGTGAGAAAAGAGGTTTGTCTATGCCTGAGGTAATTTATTACTTTTTGTGTACCATATTGAGAAGGAATATTGATGATGAGGTTGATAATGATGATGATGAAGAAACTACTAATCACCAGGTGGCAATATCCAGATGTGAATACTGATCATCTGGGAAGATATTAAAAATCTTCTCTAGCCCTGCAAGCCTAGCCTTTTAATGTGACCCAAACGTCACATTAGTGCGGCATTTGTTTGTTTCTAAAAAATTGGGGTCTAATGTTAAACTCCCTCTGGATACTTAATGCCTAAGTCCCTTCACATCACATCCTTATAGGGAAGAGAGGGATCACAGATACCTATAATCCTCTTTTCTGTTTCCTCAGTAAGCAAGTAACTATAGAAACACACTTAAGCAAACAGCTTGGTGACCATCCTGAACTCTGAGAAACTTCAAAAATTAACTTGCTGCTGGACAGAAACTTTGATTAGGAACTCTTCAAAGATGTTTTCCTTCACATCAGCTTAAAATTATTACCTGGTTTTGCTACTAAGGTTTTAAGAACTGTTTAAGCATAGTTCTACAAAGAACAAGGATTTTTATCCAGTTGACACTAGGTCAGTATCTTGTCTTTATATTTGCATGTGAGCCTTATAAAGGAACGGAAAAATGTATTTGTTGTATCATTTATGTAAAAATGGGGACCAAAGCTGGAAATTTCAAAGCTGTGTGATTTATTAAGACTAGTAAGGGAGATGGACAGTTAAAGGAAGTCTTTGACTTAGGTAGTGGACTCCAGGGACTGTTTCCTCCCCTCTTCCCACTTGCCAGCATTCCTGTTGCAGTGATGAAAGTCTTGGAAGTTTCAGTCCCTGTTGGGAATTCCAAGTGGACTAAGAGAAAGGGGCTTCCAGATAATCAGCTTTCCTAAATGTCTTCCCTCCCATTATCTGGAAAAGAAATAGTGGAAGAGATGCAGCAGCATTTTATTAGAATCTATTTTATTAGGTAAAATATAAAACATTTATTTATTATAAGTCAGTAAGAACAGTAAGTCTGTTTTTATGAACACAGGCATTTGAAATCAATTTCCGGATGACCGCTGTGGCTTTATAACCTCAAAATCCAGTTCATGTCTGAATTTTGTTTTGGCTGCAAATATTGAGAAAGTTCCAGTCCACATGAAGAAGTTGCAACTGGATAAAAGATTTTAAACAGCTGTTTTTGCAACTTAGGATATGTTTTAATAAAATAGAAGTGGGAGGAGATTATTCAGAATTTTGCACACAAATAAGTAAACATTGTAGCATGAGTCTGTGTTGGTGCCACCCAAATGTGTTAAAATTAGAAGTATTTAAAAGTTAAATTTGGCCAAAAAGCATATGAAAAAATGCTTAACATCATTAATCATTAGGGAAATTAAATCAAAACCACAATGAGACACCATCTCACACCAGTCAGAAGGACTATTATTAAAAAGTCAAAAAATAGCAGATGCTAGTGAGGCTGTGGAGAAAAGGGAAGACATATACACTGTTGGTGGGAATGTAAATTAGTTTGGCCACTGTGGAAAGCAGTTTGGAGATTTCTCAAAGAACCAAAAACAGAACTATCATTTGATCCAACAATCCCATTACTGGGTATATACCCGAAGGAATATAAGTTGTTCTACCACAAAGACACATACACATGTTTGTTCATTGCAGCACTTTTCACAATAGCAAAGACACAGAATTAACCTAGATGTCCTAGGTGGATTGGATAAAGAAAATGTGGTATATATATACACCATGGAATACTATGCAGCCATGAAAAATAACAAAATTGTGTCCTTTGCAGCAACATGGATGTAGGAGGAGGCTATTATCCTAAGTGAATTAACACAGGAACAGAAAACCAAATACTGCCTGTTCTCAATTATAAGTGGGAGCTAAACACTGAGTACACATCAACACAAAGAACTGCAGCTTACTTGAGAGGGTGGGGGTGGGAGAGGGTGAGGATCAGGAAACCACCTATCATGTACTATACTCACTACTTGGGTGATGAGAAACCACCTATTGAATACTACACTCACTACCTGGGTACACACCTACCCCTAGTGACATGCAACTTACCCATGTAAAAAATGTGCACGCGTACCCACCGAACCTAAAATAAAAGTTGGAAGAAAAAAAGTTAAACTTTTGGGTGGGTGCAATGGCTCATGCCTGTAATCCCAGCACTTTGGGAGGCCGAGGCGGGCAGATCACATGAGGCCAGGAGTTCCAGACCAGCCTGGCCAACATGGTGAAACCCTGTCTCTACTAAAAATACATAAAATTAGCCAGGCGTGGTGGCAGTCGCCTGTAATCCCAGCTACTTGGGAGGCTGAGGCAGGAGAATCACTTGAGCCCTGCAGGGGGAGGTTGCAGTGACCTGAGATCATGCTACTACACTTTAGCCTGGGCGACAGAGTGAGACTTTGTCTCAAAAAAAAAATTAAGCTTTTAAAAATTAATTTTTAACTATAGTAATATCTACACATAGTTAAAACATTAGATAGTACAAAAAGCTTATAATAAAATGTAGTAGTTCCTTTCCGCAGCATTCCCCACCCATGATTCTATCCCACTAAATACAACTACTTTCAACCACTGTAGCTGTTTATTTTCTTTCTTTTTCTTTTTTAAAAGTGAAAACAAGTTTATTAGGAAGGTAAAGGAATAAAAGAATGTCTTCTCCACAGGCAGAGCAGCCTGTAGCTGTTTCTTTCAGTGTTTACCTCCATGTCTCAAATCTTATTCTGTACTTTCTTGACTTACCTGTTGTGAACATTATCTATTAAATTTTCTTCGTGGTAGTCGAGGATTGTGCTCTCTCTCTCCCCACTCTCTCTTCTCTCCTACATTATCCTCAGCCCCCATTTTCCCATTAGTGAAGCTTTGGTTAAACCATAGTCAGTGTTTACATGAAAATGGTGATGTAAATATCATTATCTTACTGCCAGCCAGATAATCTACCATGATCATTTCTGTTACAACTTCCATTTTTCCTTGAGTTGATAATTGCTTTATTTTTTTCTCATTTGTTTGGTTTACTATATGATTATTACGGGCTAAATTGTGTCGCCACAAATTTCAGATGTTGAATCTCTAATCCCTAGTACCCCAGAATGTGACTATATTTGAAGACAAGAACTTTAAAGAGGTGATAAAGTTAAAATGAGGCTGTTGGGGTGGGCCCTAATCCAATGTGACTAGTGTCCTTATAAGAAGAGGAAAAGGCACCAGGGATGTGTGTGCACAGAGAAAGACCATATGAGGACATAGTGAGAAAGCAACCATCTGCAAGCCGAGGAGCGAGGCCTCTGAAAAAACCAAACCCACCAATTCCTTCATCTTGGACTACTAGCATCTAGAATTGTCAGAAAATAAATTTCTGTTGTTTCTGCTTGCAGTCTGTGGTGTTATGGAAGCTCAAGCAGAAGAGCTGACTGTTTTTTTCCAAATGGTCCTACGAGCTTATTCATAATTTTTCCAAACTCTCCAAAGCAATTCCAAACATTCTGTCAGTTCCACCCCTCCTTCCCTCATCTCCCACAAGCCTTCTTTCAGGGATGCCACAAGCTAATATGGAACCTTGGCTCATATGGGGTATAACGGAGGGCTTGGGCACTCAGCCCTCCATGAGAACACCTAGCTTGGTGAGCCATGCACGGGCTGGGCTTCAGTCCCTGCTGATGTGAGTGGTGTGTCTGTAGGCAGAACATAATCCAGACTTAGTGCCCTGCCCACTGTCCTCCTGCTGTGTTCTCTCTACCTCTTCTCTAATCCCTCTCCGTCATCCCCAACCTTCCCTTTACCACATTTGGTTCGCCTGTTTCCTGGTTCTTACGTTATTCTCTTTTTTTGTTTTATTCCCTCCTTTTGCTGAAGCAAAACTTCCAGTGATTTTCTAAAACCAATACACAGGAAGTCAATTATTTGAGTCCTTAAATGTCTGAAAATGTTTTTATTGTATCCTTACACTTGATTATCAGTTTGGTCAAGTATAAATAATTGGGATTGAAAATGATTTTTCCTCAGAACTTTGAAGTTATTGGTCTACCATATTCTGGCGCCCAGTGATGAAAGCTCCAGAACCTTTCTGATGATCTGAATAATAGTATTGATATAAATGAGGAGTATCTTGGGAACCAAAAGGAAACCCATTTAAATATAGTAATTTGCAATTGTATATGCAAGATTATATAAGAGTACATGTAATGTTACATTATGAAATAATACATTTAAAAGAGCTTAGGAAACTCTGAAGTGTTAGACACACACAAAAAAATTTTAGCCACAATTTTGACCTCAGTTGTATATACGTTTGATAATATGGAAGATACCACCGCCCTCCCCCTACCCCAGCTTATGTATAATTCAGTTGACTTTTATTTTAGGTTGGATCCAAGTTTAGTTCTAAACAATCATTTAAGAAAACAATCAGTTAAAGAAATATAGAGAAAAGGCCTTCTTTGTGTGATATGGAAGGAGGCCTCAAACTGAGATAGGCCATAAAATTATCGTTGGGGAAAATGTGCACTTCTGTCGTTACAAGCACATTGCACAATCTAAAATTCATTCAACAAATGTTTACTGGGCAGTGCGCTGTGCCAGGCCCTGTGCTGGGTAGGGGGCAGAGAGGAGTGAGCCACTTGGACCTGGCCTCCACTCTCCTGGTGTCCATTTTGAGGGGAGGAGACGGACATGAACAAATTAGAATGTGTGAAGCAGTTAATTACACTAAAGTAAAATGAGTTTTGTAACAGAAGGAATGCAAAGGGCAATGGGAGCCCCTGGAGGGTGGGATCCTAACCTGGGGAGTCATGTGAGCCAGGCCTCTGGGGGAGGTGAGGTTTAGGCTGAGAGTAGAGAATGGGAGAGGTACTCAGCACTTTGGGAGGTGGGAGGATCGCTTGAGTCCAGGAGTTCCAGACCAGCCAGGGCAACACAGTGAGACCTCCTCTCTCTCTCTCTCTCACACACACACGCACACGCACACACACGAAGGGGTGGAATGAGCCATGAGCCACGTGAAGTGGCCAGAAGGGAGGAGAGCTCCAGATAGAGAGAATAGTGTCTCCTAGGTATAGGGGAAAAGTGCCGTTTTAAGAACTTAAAGAATTTCTGTGTGGCTGTACCATGTGGGGAGACAGGTGGTGAGACAAAGCTGGAGAGTTTGGCAGGGGCTCAACAGCGGAGAGGTTTGGTCTTCATCCAAATAGCAACTAGAAGGCATTGCAAGGTTTTGGAAAGGGGAGTGACACGATCAGATTTGCCTTTTACAAAGAATGCTTTGCGTGGGTGGGAGAAAGGATGGAGGCTCTAGTCACCCAGGAGAGAGACAAGGTGGTCTGAGTATGTGTTGGAGGTTGAGAAAAAAGCAGGAAGATTCTGGGAGACAGAACTAAGGTGCCATTTTGTTTTCCTGGAAGAGAGAACAAGTTCTGTCAGGGGCTGAGAGCTATGGCTGGTAGGGGAAGGTAGAACAGGGATGGTGCGACAGTGACCAGGCACAGAGTGTCTCCAGAGTCACACAGTTCCTGCGGGTCAAGGCCTATAGGCATATCCACCCAGGAAAAAAAATCAGGAAACCCTGTGGCAAACGTCCGGGGTTGAGCAAGTTTCTGAAGGCAAGCAAAAGTGTGAGAGCAGAACATTGTGAAGACAGGCAGTTGGCAAAAGTCAGGTACTGGCCACCTAGACATGAGATGACCTTGAAGCTGATGCATGATTCTGGTCAGCAGGGTTTTCTGAGCTCTCTGTGAGGGTAGGAGTATCCTGCAGAGTGGTGGCCTCCCAGAGAGGACAGGTACCCGCAGGTAAGTGAAGGCTCCCATCAGTTCTGCCAACTCTGCCTTCAGGATGCAGAAGTAGATCAGACATGGCTCCTCAGAGGTGACTCAGGCATGCCAACAGGACAAAAAAAGCAATACTCTCCAAGAAGGGGATATAATATGTTCCATTGTCCCAAAGTATTTGTTCACAGAATGCCTTTTCTATGGAGCATCTCATGGAATGTGAAGTGAGTTCTGTTGAACTCACTTTGGCAAGTGTGCACTTGGTTAATTGCCATTATGGAAGTGTGTATGAATTATGGAGGACCACAAGATAAGGTACAGCCAAGCATACCCTGGGAGGTCAGGGAAGGCTTCCAGAAGTGATGGTATTTCAGCTGCTACTTGAAAGGCCTGACAAGGCAGCAACTGGGGGGAAGTTCAGAAAGAGGAGAAGACTCTTCGGAGGGTAGAGCTAGTACTATAGTAAACTCAGTGGGACTAGCACACTGCATATTACATAGGACTTCAATGTTTCACCATGACGAGAATCACCACTGTGGATAAAAGGGTTTTGGGCCCTTGCAGCAGGTGTGGTTCTGAAAGATAACTTCTGAGTAAGGACTGAAGGAGAAATATGGAAGGATGCAGATAGGATGAGTCCATGGGAACTGGATAACGGCTGGCAGCAAGGAATTCTCAAGTCCTTGCCGCAGTAGTGGGAGAAGGAACATCACCTAAGTTGGGCCTGTTTGGGTTTGAGGTTTGGTTTTTGATTGGTTGAATGAATGGTTTATTGGTATTCTGTAGAAACAGATTAACGTGAATTTGTTCACGGCTTTTCAGACTTGGAATAGCTAAGTTCCTCATTAGGGGATTTATTCTTCACTAAAATGCGGCCAGATGCTGTGCTATAATAATAAAGTGACCATAAGAGGGCGCCAAAGACAAAAGTATGTTGCTGTTTTCGGCAGAATAACTTCAACAGAACACTGAAAATAGGACATAAAAGGAAAGGCAGAGATCTGAAGGGGGCAAGGAAGAAAAAGAAGACAGGATGAACTCACCAGCAGAGGGTTACAGATTTGTTTATCGTCTTGGTAGCAAAGTATTAAAATTACAGAGCAAAACAAAATCTACCCACTTTGCAACTAGTCTGCTTTAGAAAGGGACTTAAGAAAATGTATTCTGAAGTACAGTTTGTGTTTTGCCTCCAGACCCTGAAAGCGTTTGTGGGTGAATAGTCCCCTTCCTCTTTCTCCAGGCTCTAAGTGAAGTGAAGATAATCCCTTCAGTTTTCACTCCTCGGAGTGCAGGTCAGAAAGGGCAAAAATAGGCAGGACATTTCTTCTGGCAGTCTCATCCTTGGTTGCTTCTAGGGGAAAGATGAAATTCGATTTCATTGTACTTAAAATGTCCGAGTCAACGTAAACAGAAATACTTGTTTTTTGTTTTCCAAATGAATGAAGCCAGTTTGGAGCTCCTCTGCTTTTCTTTCTGCAATGCTAACATATCCTTGTGTATACCCAATACCCATGACTTGAAAGAGCTTTAATAGAGTCACATGATTTTGAGACTTCTTCAAATTGTTTAGAAATACTCATTTGAATGGTAGAAAATTAAATCTTTTTGCCCCTTCCTTTCCTATATTTTATATTTACAAACAGCTAAAACGCTAAGCTTCTTTAAAATAAATGAATTTCAAAGAATTCTGTGATCCATAATAGACTATTTGGAATTATTATTAAATAACAGAAATTTATCTTGAATTTTGTTTAAACCCAGGAGCATAAAGTAAGAATTGTTCTTTTAAGGAAACAGAGATCTTTCTATGTGGTGCAAAATCTCCCAGTGACAGCTGAAGAATTCAGCTTATAAATAATCATCCATAGGAAAGTCCAGAGGGCCCCTAAAACCTTGGGGTGGCCAGTCTTCCCTGGACACTTAAAAAACTCAAAATAGATTCACCAGAAAGTATAAAATCGTCTCTCAGAATAGGAGCTTGTGTGCCTCACTAATCATACATACTGTGTATATTATATATTTTTCTTTTCTTTTTTATTTCTTTTTGGTGAGAGTATTTTTTAAAAAGTTGTGTGGCTGTGATACAGGTAATTGCTTAAGCTTAAAAAAAACTACACTGAACAACAAATCTCTGATAGTGTTTAACACTGAAAGCTGTTACCATGGAATTGAGGAAGCAGTTTTTATCCTAGAGAAGAGCTGGGCACAGAGACAATGAACAAGGTTAGGAATAAATGGGTATCTTGTGAATAGAGAAGTGCTAAAAGTGGGGACCTCGTGGGATCGGTGTTTTGTGCATCTGTAATAAATGACCAGAAAGAGATGAAGGACAATAAACTCTTCCGGTTTGTGGAGGATACCAAATGCACAGAATCCTAGCTGGGCTGAGAGTCCAACATACTCAGAAGGGAGGAGAGAAGGCAGAAACAAGTAGAGAAAGAGAGAGAGAGAAAGAAAGAGAATGAGAGGGTGGGATATTGTGAATCAGGAGTTTATGCCAAGTTCAAAGTTACAGAAGAAGAGTTGCAGTAGGGTGTGATGATAAAGCCAGGGCTTGGCTGTGTGGACTGTGTAAAAATGTAACTCATCAGTTATCCATTATTGCCAAATAGGGGATCTACTTAGCTTGGGTTCCAAAGGACTGAAGATTAACGCCTTACATGCTAAAAGTTTCACATAAGCCTTTTAAAATGGATACTTTTAAATGAAAGGAAATGTTCTTCTGCCTTGATGTAAGAAACACAAGAGAACATTTTCTTTTTCACTAGGTTCACAGTTGTAGGGATGTGTGTGTTACTCATCTCTGAATGCCCTGCAGTGTTTGCATTTGGAAGGGGTGCAACAAATACCGGTGTCATTAGTGAATGTCAAATGGGTACCACTGTCTGTAGGAGGCAGGTAGAACGTGTCTAGAATCCTGTGCTAGGTTGTTCAAACTATTTCATCTCTCTCTGTCTCTCTCTCTGTCTCTCCGCCACCATTGCGTCTTCTCCTTTTTCTTCCTTCCCTCTCTTTCATGAAGTATATCAAACATACAGAAAAGAATTGAGAACAATTTAATGATTATTTCAGTGCCAGTATTAACGTAACATTTTTGTAACAATATTAACATTTTATATGCTTGTGTCAGAGTATTTTTTAAATATACAAAACATTAGATATCCAATTGAAGACTGTGGATTTCTCCAAATCCTTTTCTCTCCTTTCCTCCCTCCTTCCTTTCTCCTTTCCCAGAACTAATCACTTTCTCAAAGTCAGTGCATATTTTTTCTGTCTGATATATATTTACTACATTACATATGTTTGTTTCAATAAGCAATGTATAGCTTTTTTGAGGTATTTTAAAAACTTTACCTAAATGGTACACTGTATTAATATAATTCTGCAGATTGCTTTTGTCATTCGACATTATGATTTTGAGGGATAGATCAGTGATGTATTTAGATCCAATTTATTCATTTCAATTGCTGCTTTGTATTTTGTTATTTAATTTAGTAAAATTAAATTATCTATTCACCTTTTGATGGACATTTAGATTGTTTACAGTTTTTCACTGCTAACAAGCAATGCTGTAATGGATGTTCTTGTACCACTCTTTGTGACTCCCTTAAGCATATGGCTGAGAATTTTCTACCTATACACTAGCCACTGGAAGTGTGGCCAGCCCAAACTGAGCTGTGCTGTAAGCATAAAATACATTGGATTTTGAAGACTTAGCATAAGACAAGAATACTAAAAAATCTCAATAATGTTATCATATTGACTATATGTTGAAATGCTGATACTTGGATATATTGGGTTAAACAAAATAAACTCTTAAAATTAATGGTTATCTGCTTAAAAAATTTGTAGTGTGGTTACTAGAAAGTTTAAAATTATACATGTGGCTTTCATTCGTGACTTACATATTGGACTGTGTTGCTATTAATATGTTTCTCTAGGATTTGGGTTTTAAGTATTCTTCTCCTTTTCTTTTCTATTCCTTCTTTTTGCTCTTAATGGCATTTGATTTTTAGAGCCATTGCTTACCTATGAAGGAGTTCCTTCCATTGCAAACCCACCAATCATGTCCCTCCTTCTGTAACCTTCACTCTTAGATTCTCCCTGGCTTTTTAATTTCTGCCTGTACAGGGTGGCTGCTAGGGACACTTGTGTGTTTTCAGATGCTCTGGATGGCTGAGGGTGTTTGATGCTTGACTAGCGGATAAGAGAGGTGTGACTTCATTATTTATGGAGTTTTGGGGTTATCACAGCATTCCATTATGCCTTCTCAAAATTATTGGTTTGAGATTCTGCTTAAGGACACAGATTTAGCTCTAAGCTATCACGCCCAAACTTATAGTATCTGTGAGTCAGCTTCTCTACCCAAGGAACTGAATAAATCTCTGAAATGCTAATCCATCTTTAAGGAGCCCAATAGTCAAGGTTTCAAGGGAAAGGTTCCCCTCCCTTTCTCCCCCACGAACCCCTGCCATTATTCTCTCTAAGAAGGCAGGGATTTGAGACACTCTCAATCCTGCTTGAGACAGGGATTGGGTATGCACCATTCTCGCTGCTATCACAGCAGCCTAAAAGATGGCAGCTAAGCCAAGCTGGAAGAAGCTTCTGTTCCCTATAGTGGTGGCTCCCCCATGTGTGACACGGCTCTGCTCTCTCGGCATCACCATTTCCAATGAGAAAATAAATTGCTTCTGTGCAGTCGCATGCAAAGCAGAGAGCCCTTTTAGCTGGCTGGAGCTGGGAGGTTGATAGCAGGAATTCTATGCACCAATTGTTAGTGGGTAGAGCTAGGGATGATTTTTCATTGTCTGCTGAACTCCAAGCATACCCTCTTGGAGTGGGTCTCAAATTTGAAAACAAATCTTCACAGTGACTTTTCCAACCTGCTTGGCTTTAGAAGGATGGAGCTGTTGCCCAAATTTTTCAAAATCCCACCAAGTTGAGTGACACCACTTCTATTTGAGCAGAAATATTTCTACTTGTCATGTAACACTCCTATCTTCAACCAAAGCTTTGTTTACACAAGCAGAGGGATTGTGCTGCTGTTAAAACGTGGGCTTTGTGGTTAGGCAGAGCTGGATTTTAACTGGAGCTCTACCACTTTTATCAGCCCTGTTGGCTTGGACAAGGTATGACCACCACAAGGCTCACTTTATGCACCTGTAAAGTGGAGACAATGACAGTACTTACTTTATAGGTTACTGGAATTACTATTACCCTGATTACAACTATTATTATAATGTAAGCCAATTTGAAAAGATTCACCTGACTCAAGCAACTGGATGCTTTGGGCTGGTTAGTACGCTTTAACCTGTTGTTTTCAAGCTAACTCTGAGAGGTTTGGTTCATAAACTTGTTAACTCAATTTTTCTGGAAGAGTGATTTTCAAATGGGTACGCTGTCTCCACCTTTAAGATATTGTTTCAGGATTTTGACACAACATGGCCCCCCCAAAAATCTCATTTAATTTTACATTATGGTTTGAATTTAGAAAATTCTATAGAAATAAAACATTTTTATTCCACCATTCTAACTGTGGGCTAGAAATTGTGACAAACTCTTCTTGGCTGCTAGGGCTATGTGGAATACAGATTCTAAAAGTGATCTTGGCTGGGTGTGGTGGCTCATGCCCATAATCACAGCACTTTGGGAGGCCAAGGCAGAAGGAACCCAGGAGTTTTGAGACCAGCCTGGGCAACATAGGGAGACTCCATCTCTGCAAAAAATAAAAAATTAGCCGAGCTTGGTGGTGCACACCTGAAGTCCCAGCTATTCAGGAGGCTGAGGTGGGAGGATAGTTTGAGCCCGGGAATTCGAGGCAGTGAGCCATGATCATGCCACTGCACTCCAGCCTGGGTGACACAGCGAGACCCAGTCACAAAAAAAAAAAAAAAAAAGAAGTGCTCTTCAAGGTGGAGAGAGATGTGTATGTGTGAGATTTTCGTGATGAAGAAAAAAAATCACTAAAACCACCTTAGAGCTGATTTCTCCTTTTCACTTGAACTCCTGCAATTCTGTTACCTGCCACTAGATGTGTGTGAGCTCCATTAAGCACTGCAGCTGTTAGGACTCAGAGATATCAGCATAATACATCTATTCCCAGCTAATCTGGTTTTTCCACTTGTTCTATAAAATATAATTTAATTTTATCTATTGATTGTGTTTATAAGAAATACCATCTGAGGCAAGATGGAGGAAAAGAGAGTTAGTGGGGTTAGGCCATGCATCCTCAAAGGTCAGAATTTACTCCACGGGGGTTAACATTGGTTCTTGGGAGGCAAAATCTAACTCCTCTTATGGATAGAGTGGAGATACTCAGACATTACCTAAATGGATATATGGTATATCTTTGGTTTTAAAATCAAATGGGGTAGAAGTTAGGGAAAAATGCCTAAAACTGCTCCTTAGGCAGGTGTTAAATAGAAAAAGGCTGAGAAATCCAGATTAGGCTTCTGTGGTGGTTCATCTGGTTTTTGAAGATGTGATGGACTGCTGAGGCCCAGATGGTCACTGGGCTTTTCTCAGGGCTCAGAGTCTCCAGATGTGCTCAACTCCCCGACTAGGCTTTCTGCATGGAGGGGCTTGGAGTGAAAATCCTCCAGCAGCTTTTATACTCCTATAAACACATTACCTCAATGAGCTTGCTTGCAATAGCTGCCTTACTGCATTTTCTTTCTGATCTTCAACTTGGCCTTCAAAACCTATCCCTTTTGTATTTTCCCTGATATTGCTGTCTACTTCTAAAATAAGAGAGGGAGAGACTTCCACTGATGGGTGAACCTCTGTTTTGTTTTGCTCCCAACTCTATAACCCTTCACTTTCAGACAATAGGTGGGTGAGTGAGTTACTGTGTTAATCCACATTATAGGCTGCTTTTTCCACTCGTATAACCAATTCCATGCAGGACTTGGCTCCACAGGTAAAGGAGCCTGCTGCTGTCTCAGGGTGGAGGTGGGTGTCCTTCCCTCTCCACAGCCAGGCAGAAACAATCCTGCTTTACTTCCTTCCACTACAGGAGCTTATTTAGGCTTCTAATGGTTTTTTTTTTCTTTTATTTCTCTCTACAGTCATGTGCCCCACAATGACATTTTGGTCAACAATGGACTGCATATACCATGTGGCCCTATAAGATTATAATAGAGCTGAAAAATTCCTGCTGCCTAGTGACATTGTCGCTGTTGTGACGTTGTAGCTATTGTAGTAGCACAACGCATTACTCACGTGTTTGTGGTGTTCCTGTTGTAAATAAGTCTACTATGCTGCCAGTTGTATAAACATCTAGCACATGTAATTCTGTATAGTACACAATACTTGGTAATGATAATAAACGACTATGTTACTGGTTTATATATTTATTGTACTATTTATCATTACTTTAGAGTGTATTCTTTTTACTTATTAAAAAAAAGTTAACTGTAAAACAGCCTCAGGCAGGTCCTTCAGGAGGCATCCGGAAGAAGGCATTGTTATCATAGGAGATGACAGCTCCATGCATGTCATTGCCCCAGCAGACCATCCAGTTCGGCAAGATGTGGCAGTGGAAGACAGTGGTATTGATGATCCTGACCCTGTATGGGCCTAGGCTAATGTGTGTGTTTGTGTCTTAGTTTTTAATAAACAAGTTAAAAAAAGTTATAAAAGATTTAAAAATAGAAAAAAGCTTATAGAATAAGATATAAAGAAAGAAAATATTTTTGTACAGCTGTACAATGTGTTTGTGTTTTAAGCTAAGTGTTTTTACAAAAGAGTAAAATGTTTAGAAAAGTAACAAGTTTATAAAGCAAAAAAGTTACAGTAAGCTAAGGTTAATTTATTATTAAAGGAAGAAAAATGTTTTTAAGATAAACAGTGTAGCCTAAGTATACATTGTTGATGAAGTCTATGGAAGTGTACAGTAATGTTGTAGGCCTCACATTCACTCACCATTCACTCACTGACTCACCTAGAGAAACTTCCAGTCCTGCAAGCTCCATTCATGGTAAATGCCCCATACAGTGTGGCATTAAAACTATTTTTTGTACTGGGCCTGTAATCCCAGCACTTTGGGAGGCCGAGGCAGGCAGATCACCTGAGGTCAGGAGTTCGAGATCAGCCTGGCAACATGGTGAAACCCTGTCTCTACTAAAAATACAAAAAAAATTAGCCAGGCGTGCTGGCGGGCACCCGTGATCCCAGCTATTTGGGAGGCTGAAGCAGGAGAATCAGTTGAACCTGGGAGGTGGAGGGTGGAGGTTGCAGTGAGCCGAGACCACACGACTGCACTCCAGCCTACGCAACAAGAACAAAACTGTCACACACGCACACAAAAAAATTCTTCATACCATATTTTTGCTGTACCTTTTCTATGTTTATATATGTTTCGATACACAAATACTCACCATTGTGTTCCAACTGCCCACAGTATTCAGTTCAGTAACATGCTGTTCAGGTTTGTGGCCTAGGAGCAATAGGCTGTACCTTAGTCCATTTCTCAGAATGTATCCCTGTCTGATGATGCATGACTGCATATGGAAGTGATGCCAGAAATCACACATGGCCCCAAATCTCCATTTCTTGGAGCAAAACATTTTCATATCCATGATTACCTCAATTTCTTTTTTTAAACTAGTAAGTTATGACCCATTGTCTCCAAATTTCAATGAAGTTTAGAAAACCCTCAATTATCAAATAAATAGAGACATTAATGATAAAAAAGTAGATAATGGAAGATTTTTAAAAGTTTTATATTGGGGCTATATAATGATTTTACATTCCCCTTGATGCTTTCTACTTTTTTTTTTTTTTTTTTACAAGTTTTCTTTTTCTGTGCTTTGAACTTCCAAGGTAACACAGCCTCAGCTAAAATGTGCTGTTATGTCCGAGGTTGGCACACAATACATGGCAAAAGGGTCCTCCTAAAGTCAGATGTTTCTGGAACTAGGCCAGGAAAGGAGACTTTTGCAAGAGAAAGGCAGGATGTAATTCCAGTTGCTAGTTCCGTCGGATTCAGGTACAACCAATGGAGTTATTTAATACCACAATATAAACGGATGACTGGCTTGGAACTCATTTATTAATGTAGGAAAAGGTAACAACACCCCAGGGGAAAGACAGACCCCCAGAATCCTAGAAATGTCTGGGACTGGGGAGCCTCCATTGGCTGAACCACTGGACTTTCATGTGTTCTTGTGCTAGGGATGCAGAGAAAAATACATTTTTTAAAAGTCCAGATTTGATGTTTACTTGGGTAGCGGAGAAAAAGTAATACTTTTTGTCATCCATCACCAGGTTCATGGCTAGTATCCCTGAAACAAAAGACAGGTTAACAAGAGACAAGAATAACAAACTTATTTAACATGAGTTTTACATGATGTGAAAGGCTTCAGAAACGAAGACCCAAAGAAATGGGGAAAACTGTCTTTTTACGTTTGTTTGCTACAGAGTAGATCATAGTGTAGAAGTATGATTGGACAAAAGGGGATATGATCTAATGGTAATAAACCAGTGTGGGAGGCAAGGGACTAGCAAGGCCTGTTTATTCAGATTCTTCTTGGCCTCTCTGTGTAACAGGTATAAGGCCAGACACCTGTCACATAAACGTCTTTAAGAGAGAGGTGACAGAAGGAAGCCAGAGGGTCCTTTCTGCTTCTGCAGTTTTCTCATTTTCTTTCAGCTAAAAATACTTAGAATGCCAAGGTGCCATATTTTAGGGTAGTATTTCCCAGGACGCATCATTTGCATTTAAAATTGTTGCTGCTTCCCTCAGAAAGAAATACAAATGGAGGTTTAAATATATTCTCATAGTGTTAGACATTTCACATGTGCTGTGCTTTCCTCATAAAACAGCCTTGCCCCCATGTGTCCTACTGACAGTTTGATGATTTGGTGGTTTGTTGTTTCAATTTACATTTTCCTACTATGCTAATAATATTAGTTATATAATTGTGACATAGGACATAATTCTGGCCAATGAAATATGGGTGTTTAATTTTATAAGAAAGTGCCAAAGAGCCTTGCAAAGTGGTTTACTATTTTTCACTTTTATTAGAAATATATGAGAATTCCAGTTGCTCCACATCCTTGCCAACGCGTGGTATTGTTAGTCTTTAATTTTAGCCTTTCTGGTGAATTTAAAGTGGTATCTCATTATGATTTTACCTGATGACTAATGATATTAAGCATTTTTAAAAAATACTTTTTGGCCATTCGGATATCTTATTTTGTGAAATAATCAATTTTGAAATACTAGAATATCCTTGCATACTGTAAGAAATTCTACTTAGTCATGGCCAATTTTAAAAGTAATTTTCTTTGTTCATTTTGCTAATATTTTATTTAGTATTTTTAACCTTTATTTATGAATGAGATTAACCTATAATTTTTCCTCCTTGCACTCCCTGTTCAGTTTTGATATCAGGGTTATACAAACTTCATAAAATGAGTTGGGAAACCTTTCTTCTTTTTCTGTTCTTTGGGACTTTTTGATAATGTAGGGGCTATCTACTTCTTGAAGGTTTGATAAAACTTAACTGTAGAACTGTCAGGGCCTGATAGTTTTATTGATTATGATTCTAATATAGTGTTCTATTTATTTTTTAGGCAATTTGATGATTTATAATTTTAATTTTAATCTCAATTTTTAACTTGATTGGCATAAGGTTTGCCATACCATTTCCTTTTGATTTTTAAACATCTAGGGAATCTATAGTTAGGTACTTAAAAAAATTTAATATTATTTTTTGTGCTTTCTCTTTTTTTTCTTTTGATCAGTCTTGCCAGAGGTTTGTCTATTTTATTGCTCTTTATCTTTTTCCATTTGTTGTCAATTTTATTAATTTCTTCTCTTTATTACTATTAATTTATTATTTCTGTCATTCTACTCTTTGATTTTTTTACTTGTTTCTTCTCCTAACTTCTTGTGATAGAACCTCAATTTACCTTACAATTTTCTTCCTTTATAAAATATGCTTTTGCTATGGTTTGAATATATGCATCTCCTCCAAAATTCATTTTGAAATTTAATCCCCAATGCGACAATATTGGCCTTTAGGAGGTGACTGAATCATAAAGGCTCTGCCCTCATGAATGGGATTAGGTGCCTTTGTAAAAGGGCTTGATGGAGTGAGTTTGCCCTTTTTTTCATGCTTTCCATCTCTTCCACCATGTGAAGACACAGTGTTCATCTCCTGCAGAGGATGTAGAACAAGGTGTCATCTTGGAAGTGGAGATGGAGCTCTCATCAGACATCAAACCTACCGGGGCCTTGTCTTCTTTATAAATTACCCAGTCTCAGGTATTTTGTTGTAGCAGCACAAGTGGACCAAGACAGCTTTCAAGACCAGAAATTTTCGAATATAAGTATCTCTTTAGGTATATTTCATGAATTTTGATATGTAGCTTTTCTGTTGTTCAATTCTTAAATGTTTTATATTTTGTTGCGACTCATTCTTTGTTTCATGAGTTATTTAAAACCATCTTTTATAAATTTCCAAATTCATGGGTCTTTTTGGGGTGAGATAATATTTTTCTTAATGAGTTCCTATCTTATTGCATTGCAGTCAGAACACTTGCTCTGAGTTGGTTGGTTTGGATGTCACAGGCATCAGCCTTTGACTCTTGGACCTAAACACTTTGAAATCAGCACTAATGAGATCAAAAAGGATGACGAGACCAGACAGAATTAGTTAATGAAACCCCACAGAGGAAGAGTTTTCTGTGATGTTAATTTGGTAGCGAACATGGACTTTGTCCCATGGGACCGAGTTTCCCATGGAGATTTGTTTGAAGTCCCTGGCTTCCTGGGTAGTACTCTTCAGGGATGCAGGCAATTGTGACCCCCACAGTCTGAGTAACTGAATATTAAAGTGGAAGTTTTAGCTGAGACTCAAAGACAATGGTTGAAGATAACACAGCAAGGGGCTGGACCATAATGCAAATTTGCAGAGAAAATATTTAAAAACTGATTTTATGTCTCTTAAACATGCATTTATCTTAGGGGGAACAGCAGTTGTGTTTTTGGAGATTAGAGAGAATTTGTGAAGGGAATTTTTTTTGGAGAGAGTTTCATGGTGAGCAGTCCCCATCCTCAACATGAAGGGGTGAGTTGTGTCTGACTTCATCTCAAGCCTAGGGAGGGGCACTTTAATGGGTCTACTCAAAGTGCTTATATGATCCCTACAGAATAAAGCACACAATGGTCTGGTGTCTGACTCCTCTGACTCCCACTGGGTAAGTCTTAAAAGAGTAAGAGATGGGTTGGCTAACTGCTGGTGGATGATTCAGAGGTGTGGTGTCTGTGCTGGGATCACCCTGTGCAAGGAAATGGGGCATGAGTGTTTCCTAAGGACTGGATACTTGCATGTGCATGAAAGAGCTGAGTCCCAACCTGTAGGGGCTTCTGGTCAATGAAACCTGGTTGGCAAAAACTGGAGGTGAACCGGCTAGGGGCTGTGGACATAGGAGAGTGAGCAACTGGACTAGAGATGGGTTTGCCTGGGTCAAGAAAACTGCAGATGAGAAATCAATAGCAATGGAAATATCTGAATAACTTGTGAAAGTGCTTCACAAGAGAAGCAGGGTGGGATAGTGCCATCCAGGATTAACAACTGAGCTTAGGCTAGTACAAGTCAAGTAAGAACTTTCCTGCTTCCCTCACTCCTTTCTCTCCCTGAGCCCCAGTCCTAGAACGTCAGAAACAGCAGATGGGGAATGAGAGAGAAGGTGAGCCAGAAAGATGGAAGTCAATTACACTTCTTCCCAGGTAGTAAGCCATTGCTGGGGACGGGCAGTAGCTGTAACTTTGAGTGAAGTTAGAAGCATTGACTATTACGTGGGACTGGACATTCTAGCTGCCCTGTTGAAACTGTGCCTGTAAGAGTTTTTCCTGTAAGTAATCAGAGTAGTCATGGGAGCAACTGGAGTTTTACACTGGGTAAGAGTTCTTACTTTACTGAGTAAATTTTAAAAGAATACAGAAAGACAAAATAGGAATGCTCTGTGACTGCATTCCATGAATTGTGCTTCTTCTGTGTATTGATTTTATCCAATATAAAATGGAATTCTTGAGTCACTCAGAAAATTATTGCTTTATGGGGCTTCATTGTGAAGAAGGTGATGACCAAGGAAAATGATGTGGCAGCAGGTAATGTATTGGTCTTGGCACATTCTCTTTCATGCTCATCCTTAGAGGGGTAAACTTTGGGGCATCTGTCTTTTGTTTTTTAAAAGGGATTTTTTGTTTTTTATTTTTATATTTTATAGATTTAGGGCTACAAGTGCAGTCTATATTTTATAGATTTAGGAGAACAAGTGTGCAATTTTGTTACTTGGTTATATTGTGTAGTGGCGAAGTCTGGGCTTTTAGTGTAACCACCAGCCGAATAGTGTACATTGTACCCAGTTTCTCATCCCTTACCTCTCTTTCATTATCCCATCTTTCTGAGTCTCCAGCGTCTATTATTCCTCTCTGTATGTCCATGTGTGCACATTATTTAGCTCCCACTTATAAGTGAGAACATGTGGTATTTGACTTTCTGTTATGAGTTATTTCACTTAAGCTAATGGCCTCTGGTTCCATCTATGTTGCTACAAAAGACTCGATTTCATTCTTTTTTATGGCTGAGTAATAGTCTATGAGTAGTATCCACTCATCCATTGTTAGTTGATTCCATATCTTTGCCATTGTGAATAGTGCTGTGATAAACATACAAGTGCAGTTATCTTTTTGATATAATGATTTCTCTTCCTTTGGATAGATAGCTAGTAGTGGGATTGCTGGATTGAGTGGTAGTTCTACTTTTAGTTCTTTTTGACATCTCTGTACTGTTTTCCATAAATGTGGTACTAATTTACATTTCCACCAACAGTGGATAAACATTCCCTTTTCTCTGCATCTTTGCCAACATCTGTTATTTTTAGACTTTTTAATAGTAGCCATTCTGACTGGTGTAAGATGATATCTCATTGTCATGTTTCTTTTTTTTTTTTTTTTTGAGACAGAGTCTTGCTCTGTTGTCCAGGCTGGATTGTGGAGTGCAGTGGTGTGATCTCAGCTCACTGCAACCTCTGCCTCCTGGGTTGAAGCGATCCTCATGCCTCAGCTTCCTGAGTAGCTGGGATTACAGGCATGTGCCACTATGCCCAGATATATATTTTGTACCTTTAGTAGAGACAGGGTTTTCCATGTTGGCCAGGCTGGTCTCGAACTCCTGGCCTTAAGTGATCCGCCCGCCTCAGCCTCCCAAAGTGCTGGGATTACAGGCATGAACCACAGCCCCTGGCTTCTCATTGTATTTCTAATTTGCATTTTTCTGATAATTAGTGATGTTGAGCACTTTTTTTCATATGCTTATTGGCCATATATATGTCTTCTTTTGAAAAATACCTGTTTTTGTCGTTTGCCCACTTTTTGATGGGATTATTTGTTTTTTCCTTGTTGAGTTGTTTGAGATCCTTGTAGATTCTGGATATTAGTCCTTTGTTGGATGCATAGTTTGCAAATACTTTTTCCCATTCTGCAGGCTGTGTGTTCACTCAGTTGATTACTTCTTTTGCTGTGCAGAGTATTTTTAGTTCAATTAATTCCCATTTATCTATTTTGTTGTTGTTGCATTTGCTTTTGAGGTATTAGTCATGATTTCTTTCCCTAGGCCAATGTCCAGAAAAGTTTTTCCTAAGTTTTCTTTTAGAATTTTTATAGTTTGTAGTCTTATATTTAAGTATTTAATCTATCTTGGGTTAAGTTTTGTATATGTTGTGAGATATGGGTCCAGTTTCTATCTTTTGCCTATGGGTATCCAGTTTTCCCAGTACTACTTATTGAACAGGTGTCCTTCCCCAGCGTATTCTTTTGTCAACTTTGTCAGAGATAAGTTGACTGTAGGTATGTGGCTTTGTTTCTGGGTTCTCTATTCTGTTCCATTGATATATGTGTCTCCTTTTATATCAGAACCATGCTGTTTGGGATACTATAGACTTGTAGTATAATTTGAAGTCAGGATGCAATGCCGCTGGCTTTGTTCTTTTTGCTTAGGATTGCTTTGGCTATTCAAGCTCTTTTTTGGTTTCATAAGAATTTTAGGATTTTTTTTTTCTAATTCTGTGAAGTATGACATTGGTATTCATTTGTTTGTGTCATTCACAATTTCGTTCGTCCACGTTTTGTAGTTTTCCTTGTAGAGATCTTTCACCTACTTGGTTAAATGTATTCTTAGGATTTTTTATATTTTTAAATTTATTTTATTTTTATTTATTTATTTATTTTTTTGTAGATATAGTAAATGGAAGTGACTTTTTGATTTGGTCCTCAGCTTGATCAGTACTGGTGTATATAGAAAGGCTGCTAATTTTTGTATGTTGATTTTGTATCCTGAAACTTTACTGAATTCATTTATCAAATCTAAAAGTCCTGGCCAGGTGCAGTGGGAGCATTTTGGGAGGCACAGGTGGGTGAATCACTTGAGCCCAGGAGTTTGAGGCCAGCCTAGGCAACATGGCAAAACCCCATCTCTATAAAAACAACAACAACAACAACAACAACAACAACAACAACAGCAACAGCAACAACAACAACAACGCACAAATTAGCCAGGCATGGTGGCATGTGTCTGTATTCTCAGCTACTTGGGAGGCTGAGATGGGAGGGTCGCTTGACTCTGGGAGGCAGAGGTTGCAGTGAGCCAAGATTGTGCTGCTGCATTCCAGCCTGGGTGACAGAGCAAGATGCTGATCTCCCACTCCAAATAAATCTAGGAATCTTTTAGAGGAGTCTTTAGGGTTTTTTAATTATAAGATCATATTGTTAGCAAAGACAGATAATTTGACTTCCTCTTTTCCAACTTAGATTCCTTTTATTTCTTTATTTTGCCTGATATCTCTGGCTAGGACTTACAGTACTGTGTTAAATAAGAAGGGTGAAGGTAGGCATCATGTCTTGTTCTAGTTGTTAGGGTGAATGCTTTCAGTTTTTCCCCATTCAGTATGACGTTGGCTGTGGGTTTGTCATACATGGCTTTTATTATTTTGAGTTATGTTCCGTCTATGCTTAGTGTTTTGAGGGTTTTTATCATGAAGTGATGTTGACAAATGCTTTTCCTGTATATGTTGAGATGATCATATGGTATTTGGTTAAAATTCTGTTTACATGGTGAATCACATTTATTGATTTGTGTTTGTTGAATCATCCTTGCATCCCGGGAATAAAACCCACTTGATTGTGGTGTATTTTTTTTTTTGATGTACTGTTGGACGTGGTTTGCTATTTTTTTTTTTGAGGATTATTACATCTATGTTAATCAAGGATATTGGTCTGGAATTTTATTTTTGGTTTTGTCCTTGCCTAGCTTTGGTAACAGGGTAATGCTGGCTTCATAGAATGAGTTAGGGAAGATTACTTCCTTATTAATTTGGGGGAACAGTTTTGGTAGGGTTGGTACCAGTTTTTTGTACATCTGTTAGAATCTGGCTGTGAGTCCATATGGTGCTGAGCTTTTATCTGTTGGGAGATTTTTTTTATTACTGAATCAGTGTTGCTACTCATTATTATGATGATTATTTTTTACGATTTCTATTTCTTCCTGGTTTAATGTTGAAAGGTTGTATGTTTCCAGGAATCTATCCATTTCCTGTAGGTTTTCTAGTTTGTGAGCATAGAGATGTTCATAGTAGTCTTTGATTATCTTTTGTATTTCTGTTATCAGTTGTAATGTCTCTTTTTTCATTTCTGATTGTGCTTATTTGAATCTTCTCTCTTCTTGGTTAGCAGGCGAGAAGTCTATTAATTTTGTTTATCTTTTCAAAGAACAAACTTTTTGTTTCATTGATCACTTGTATTCTTTTTTGGGGCTCAATTTTATGTGGTTCTTCTCTGATCTTTGTTATTTCTTTTCTTCTGTGGCTTTGGGTTTTTTTTTTCTTGTTTTTCTAGTTCCTTGAGGTGTGATGTTGTTAACTTGTGATCTTTCTATCTTTTTGACATAGGCATTTAATGTTATAAACTTTCATCTTAGCACCGTTTTTGCTGTATCTTCAAGGTTTTACTATGTTGTGTCCCTCATTTTCATTCATTTCAAAACAATTTTTAAATTTCCATCTTAATTTTATCATTGACCCAAAGATCGTAGTAGGTTGTTTAGTATCCATGTTTCTGTATAATGTCTAGAGTTCCTCTTGGAATTGATTCTAGTTTTGTTCAAAAGTGGTCTGAGAAGATACTTGATAAGATTTCAACTTTTAAAAATTTACTGAGACTTGTTTGTAGCCTAACATGGTCTGTCTTGGAGAATGTTCCATGCACTGATAAGAAGAATGTATGTTCTGTGGTTGTTGGCAAGAACGTTCTGCAAATGTCTGTTAGGTCCATGTGGTCTACAGTTCAATCTATGTTCAGTGTTCCTTTGTCGCTTCTGTGTCTTAACTATTTGTCTGTCAGTGGGATATGGAAGTCCCCAACTACTATTGTGTTGCTATCTACTTCTTTTTTTCAAGTCTGTTATATTTGTTTTATGAATCTGGGTGCTGCAGTGCTGGATGGATATGTATTTAGGATGGCTATATCTTGTTGCATTGACCCATTTATCATTATATAATAACCTTCTTTTTATTTTTATTTTACTTTTGTTGATTTAAAATCTGTTTTGTTTGATATAAGTTTAGCTACTCCTACTTGCTTTTGGTTTCTGTTTGCCTGGAATATCTTTCTCTTTCCCTTTACCTTCAGTCTATTAGTGTCTTTCTCAGTTAAGTGGGTTTCTTATAAGCAGCATATGGTTATATAAACATCCATTCAACCAATCTGTATCTTTTTTTTCTTTTTCTTTTTCTTTTTTTTTTTTTGATGGAGTTTCACTCTTATAGCCCAGGCTGGAGTGCAGTGGCAGTGATCTCGGCTCACTGCAACATCCACCTCCCAGGTTGAAGTGATTCTCCTGCCTCAGCCTCCCAAGTGGCTGTAATTACAGGTGCCTGCCACCACGCCTGGCTAATTTTTTTGTATTTTTAGTAGAGATGGGGTTTCACCATGTTGGCCAGGCTGGTCTTGAACTCCCGACCTCAGGTGATCTGCCCACCTCGGCCTCCCAAAGTACTGGGATTACAGGCGTGAACCACTGCGCCCGGCCCAATCTGTATCTTTAAGTGGAGCATTTAATCCATTTATGTTCAAGGTTAATATTGATATGTGAGGTTTTGTTTCTGTCATGGTGCTGTTATCTAGTTGCTTTGCAGTCTCATTTGTGTAATTGTTTTATAAGACCTCTGAGTTTTACATTTGCATGTCTAGATCTGTTGCAGATTAAAGAAGTTTTCCTCAATTCTTTCTTCAAATAGGTTTCCCAAACTTCTTGTGTTTTCTTCTCCCTCGGGAATACCCGTTGTTCATAGATTCAGACATTCTATGTAGTCTCATTCTTCTTGAATAACTTGTTAATTAAAAAAATTCTTAAAATTGTTGTCTGACTGGATTAAAAAGTAAAAGCAGAAGATTCTTTCTTCTGCTTGATCTAGTCTATTGTTGAAGCTTTCAACTGTATTTTGTAATTATTTCAACGAACGTTTCATTTCCAGAAATTCTGTTAGGTTTTTTCTTTTTTCTTTCTTTTTTCTTTTTTGAGACAGAGTCTCGCTCTGTCACCCAGGCTGGAGTGCAGTGGCATAGTCTCGGCTCGCTGCCAGCTCTGCCACCCGGGTTCACACCTCAGCCTCCAGAGTAGCTGGGACTACAGGGGCCCGCCACCACGCCCGGCTAATTTTTTGTATTTTTAGTAGAGACAGGGTTTCACCGTGTTAGTCAGGATGGTCTCGATCTCCGGACCTCATGACCTGCCTGCCTCCGCCTCCCAAAATGCTGGGATTACAGGCTTGAGCCACTGCACCCAACCAGGTTTTTTCTTAAACATATCCATCTCTTTGGTAAATTCCTGATTCATATCCTGAATTGATTTTCTGATATTGGTTTTCAGATTTCTCCTATATGGCATTGAGCTTCTTTAACATCAATATTTTGAATTCTTTATCTGGTATTTCAAAGATTTCACTTTGGTTAGGATTCATTGCTGGAGAGTTAGTGTGATTGTTTTGGGGTGTAATAACACCCTGCTTTTTCATGCTTCCAAAATTGTTGTGCTGGTTTCTTCTCATCTGGGGGAATTGTCACTTCTTAATTTTGAATTTACTTTCATTTGGATGGAACTTATTTTTTCCCCTTAAGAATGCAACTATAATATATGTTGAGTAGGGTTGTTAGGCTTTGCTTCTGAGTGCTTTCAGTGGCAGAGACTCTGTATGAATTCCTTGGTTATAGATATCCTTAGTGTAGTGGTTTTCTCAAATGTTGGTTGTAGTACTAGTGTTGTGTTGGGTATGTGTGCAGGCTCATACCTGGGGTGGCAGAGGTCTTGAGAACCATGTCATGTTCTCAAGCGTTGTGTACTTGTGTCAGCAGATTTTGTGCTGAGATATGCAGATCAACATTGCTGCCAGTAGGTGGTGCTTGCAGGTAAGAGCCAGTTGTGGTGGTAGCATTGGGGTTTTTATGCTTGATCTTTTAAAAATAGGAGAAGCTCTCAGTGCCTCAGGCAATAGGTTGGTCTGTAGAAAGCATAGTGGCCTGGCCTCCACATTCAGCCCCTAAGAGAAGGGCAAAGCTGGGCAGAGCCCAAACAGGCAAGCTGCCCTCAGGACCCCTAAAGGCAGTCACAAGCACCAGCTCTGACAGGGGTCTGAAGGCAGAGGGGCATCTTAATAAAAATATTTCTTTGTTCTCCTAAGGCCACATGGAGAGCCAGGTTCACTAGACCATGGCTGTTTTTTTTTTTTTTTTTTCTTCAGACTCTCACTTTGTCACCCAGGCTGGAATGCAGTGGCATGAACACGACTCATTGTAGCCTCAATCTCCTGGACTCAGGTGATCCTCTTACCTCAGCTTCCTGAGTAGCTGGGACTACAGGTGTGTGCCACCACACCCAGCTATTTTTTTTTTTAAGAGATGGATTCTCATTATGTAGCCCAGGCTGGTCTTGAACTCCTGTGCTCAAGTGATCCTCCCACCTTGGACTCCCAAAGTGCTGGGATTATAGGCAATAGTCACCATGCCCAGCCTCATGGTTGGTTCTTGATGTTGCCTAAAGCCCCTGAATCTTTGCCTCTTAGTAGAGTCAGGGTACTGCCCCTGGGTTCTGCATCAGGACAGAAGATTAGGATGACGTGGTTACGTTGAAAAATCCTTATCATGCTAATCACTGCGTAGACCCTCTCCCTTGTGTGCTTGTGTATATATGTCTATCACTGCACTCACTATGTCACATTATAGTTATATGCTTATGTACCTTGTTAGTCTGCTTGGGCTGCCATAACAGAATAC
The DNA here is from genome assembly GCF_029289425.2 of Pan paniscus. Classification (NCBI taxonomy): domain Eukaryota; kingdom Metazoa; phylum Chordata; class Mammalia; order Primates; family Hominidae; genus Pan; species Pan paniscus. Next base: position 135,033,212 of record NC_085926.1, read on the forward strand.
CACAGACTAGGTAGCTTAAACAACAGAAATCTATTTTCTCACAGTTCTGGAGGCTAGCAGTCCAAGATCACGGGCACAGCAAGATCAAGGGGCCTCTAGTGAGGCCTCTCTTTTGCTTGAAAGATGGCTGTATTCTTGCTGTGTCCTTGCACGACCTTTCCTTTGCGTGCACACATGGTGGGAGAGAGAACACTGGTGTCTCTCCTTCTTCTTATATGGAGATCAGCCCAATTGGATTAGGGCCTCACACTTATGACTTATTTAATCTTAATTACTTCCTTAAATCCCTATCTCCAAGTACAACCACACTGAACATATGAATACATAAGAATTTGGGGGACCAATACAATATATAACATGCACTGTTCACTACCATCAGACTGTGAGCTCCTTGAAGACAGAGCTACATTTTTGTATTGCCAGTGCTTAACACGTAGTTAATACTTAATGTTTTTATGTTTGTTGGCCTAATGTCTAGACTTTGTTTTGCCCTCTGTACAACTATCCTTTTCTGATATCCTTGGACCTGTCATGGACAAGTGTGTACCTCAAGTGTAGTAGAAATCACTTCTGCTCACCAAATATCTCTGGCTCCTTACTTTCTGTGAACCTGTTAGTATTGCATTTCTTGGGCTCTTGTGATTGTAGGGGCCTTGGATTAATACTGAACAATGAGTTGTCAGTGGATGTGATAGGAGTCACTTCCAAACTGGAGCATTTATTGATGGTGGGAGACCTTCTAAGTTCTCTTACCTTCTGTCATAGTGGCAAGCAATGTTCCTGATAGAGGCTGCTTCATCATCCTGCATCCTAGAGTGAAAGAGACATGAAGCAAACTTCACAGCCCACTGTGGTGAGCATTTAGTCAAGTCAGACATGTGCTATTGTCTTGAGCTGAGATTTTTGGGGTTCTTTTCTACTATAGCATAAACTAGCCCATTCTAATCAATACATTGTCTTACCCCTTTTAGTTCCCTGTACCATCCAAATAGTAAAAGAGTACAGCTAGCCAACTTTATGTAGTGTTTTATTCAAAGGAGAAGGCCTCCCTATCTCAAACTTTCTATCTGTTGAAATCTCACTCTTAAGCTTAGGTTAATTCCTCCTCCATAAAGCATTCCTCCGCCATACCCAGTTGGAATCTGTTTTTCCCTCTTTAGGGTCTCATGTGACTTTCCACTGTAACCTCATTCGTACTTGAAACGCAATAGTTTGTGTAATAGTCTGTTTCCCCTACAATACTGCAAGCTCTAGTCAATTAGAATTCTAATCCACAGCAGTAATTTGCTTAGGGATGACCGTGTGATTCAGATCAGACCAATTATATTCTTATATAGAATGTTACACATCTGAAATAGATTATTACATGTATTATACATGTGTCTTTCCTCACAGCAACTGGCATACTTGATAAATGATGGTTTAACTGAATTGAAGCTTTCCCTCTACACCCTTCACCACGTTTATTGTCTCCTTGGAGATATATAGTACTGGTGGTGGGTATTCCAGCTTCCTGAACTGAAAAGAGCAAGAGATTTGGATTCATACAGATATAGGTTTTAATTTTTAGATCTGGCATGTACTAGCTATGTAGCCTTGGGGAAGTCACTTATCCTATATGAGTGTTGGTGTCCTCATTTGTAAAATGGGGATAATTCTTATCTTATAGGTTTGTCAGGAAAATCAGATGACGTGTGCCAAACACCAGCAGTCTCTGGCATAGTGCGGGTGTCAGTGCTAACTCCTTTCCTTCTTTAATCAGTGCATTTCGGAAGGCAGGGTTGGAAGCAGAGAGAAGGTGATACTGGAAGATTGTTGAGGAGACGTTCTGGAACACCTTGTCTTTGCAATTTCCTTTCAGAAGACGTCTGATGATCCTGTAGAATCCCTTTTCATTTTTTTCTGTATTTTAAGGCGGCATCAAAGCTCACTCCTGAGCCCATTAGTGAAGGTTAATGCATGACAGTAAGATATTTAGGTGAATTGCATGGAACGTCTTCAAAAAGGTGGTTAATTGTTATTTCAATAGAACATTTCAGTCAGAAAATTCCTGGATGTGGGATCTTTCTTGTCCTCATAAATTTATCTTTGCAAGTAGCAGAAAAGGCCCTTGTATTAGTCAGTAGTCTTTAAGTTATGGTGGGGGTGGTGGGGGGACCGGAGTCAAATTGGCTTAGGCAGGGGAATTTATTGGCCCATTTAACTGAGAAGTCCAGGGATAGCTCTGGATTTGAGCTCAGTTGTATCTATGTGACCAATAACTGCCAACAGAACTTCTTTGATGCAGTTTCTTAGCTTTGCTTCTTTTCTCTCTTGATTTCATTCTTTTCTTTCCCATAACAGACTAGCTTTTCCCTTCTTAGGTAAGGAAGATGGGTGCTGGATCTTACAATCTTACTCCCTCCCAGTATTATGACCCAAAAGGCAAGAATTATTTCTTACAAGCTCTACCAGAAAAGTCCTAGCAAAGAATCTAACTGGTCTGATCCAAGTCACATGATCATCTCTGAAGAAATCACTGCTATGGTTTGGGGGGGTGCGTGGGAATTCAGATTGATCAGACTGGGTTTCAAACCCATGCTTGTGGTGGTTGGCAAGAAGGAGGAGGAAGGAGGAAGTACCCTGTAATAGCCCCTCAGGTCCACATAGACTAGGGAAGAGGTGTCTCCAGAGAAAGAAACTGTCCAGGCAAATAAAACAGGATGCTTTATTACACAGAACTTTTCTATGTTCACAGTCGTTGACCTGTTTTATTAGTATTTTTTTTTTTCTAGAGGACTCTCTCATTAAGTGTTTTCTTACAGGTAATACATTTTCTACAAACTGATTTCCACTGTTGTCTTCTACTTGGAATTTACTGATCTTTTAATTGGAATTAAAGAGCCTCCTAACCTTTCCCCAATATTTAAGTTCTAGTGTTGATCACCCAGTGGATTCCTTGGGAATGTGTCTGTAAGGAAAAAATGAAGATCAAACATCATTAGAACTGTGTGGATCATTAGTTGCTCATCTTTTAAACATTTTCTCCAGGGTTGAAAAAGCATGTTAAGTAGAGCCTTAGGCTTTGCACAGGTAGTGAAGAGACAAACGGTGGTGCTTCTGGGGAGCCCGTGGCAGAGGCTGTGACTTTTAAAACATGATCTTGTGCCTTGGCAACCAAGCAGGAGGACCAAGAAGAATATATCCCGCTCTATAATGTAAACTTGGTGAGACTCGAATCTTATATTTGTTGTCGTGAATCAGATTTGGTGTTGCATGTTGCATAGCATGACCAGAAACTCAGGTGTGCCCAAATCCTGCCCTGACAACCACCCCTATTCCTCAGGACAGCACAAGTGGCTGATGTGCCCAGGTAGGGTTCTCCAGAAATGGTTGGGTTGAAGCATATTGCATGGACCTGAGATCTAAGTAGTTTTTCTTTTTTCTTTTTTCTTTTTTTTTTTTTGAGACGGAGTCTCGCTCTGTCGCCCAGGCTGGAGTGCAGTGGCGCGATCTCGGCTCACTGCAAGCTCCGCCTTCCGGGTTCACGCCATTCTCCTGCCTCGGCCTCCCGAGTAGCTGGGACTACAGGCGTCCGCCACTGCGCCCAGCTAATTTTTTGTATTTTTAGTAGAGACGGGGTTTCACCGTGGTCTCGATCTCCTGACCTCGTGATCCGCCCGCCTTGGCCTCCCAAAGTGCTGGGATTACAGGCGTGAACCACAGCGCCCGGCCTAAGTAGTTTTTCTAAACTCTTCCAAAAACCAAGAGTTTGAAAATTTTCCTACTGTCTGGCCACATGCAACAATAAAATTGAAGAGGTGCTGAGAGATTGATACGGTCAGATCTGCAGAGCAGGCTGGGATGTAACTTCCTCCTCTAGCTGCTTAGGCGGGGAAAAAAGAGAAAAGAGAAGCTACAGGACTCCTTTTGGACACTGACAAAGTTTCTGATTCTTCTGCATTAAGAGGAGGAGGACTCTCAGCTAAGTGAGTGCAGTTCTTTAAGCTTAATGGACCCACTCATGGGAATTACAGCTTAATCAATGTTCTGGACTCTAATCAGATTACTACCCTTTCCTTTGAGGGGAATGGGTAGTGGGTAATTCTGCCCCACAAAGGCAGAATTAGGTCTGGCATGGGAGAAGGATTTGAAGTGATCCTTCCCCAGTATTTTATTTTGTTCCATCTTCTGGCCTAATTAAAAAATCTGAAAACATTGGCCTGTTAGTCATCTCAAACCAGTAAAAATTTACCCATGAAATCTACCCACTGTTATTGTTGATGAGACTATGACATATATACAAAAGAAGATGGTGAGCAAATTCAAACACTTTATCTCATACAGTCATTTCTGCAATGATGTGATATGGACATTCTTGTAAAACCCCACATTATACAAAATCACACACTGGAAATAACGGGGATTGTAGGAAGATAGGGTGAGAAACCTGTTCACTCAGAATGTATGCAACCTCCTCATCAGTTAAAAACCAACTGCAATCCTAGTAAAAAATATTGGCACAGTAAAAAAAAAAAAATCCATGTTAAATCCCTAATAGATGAAAAAATCTGAACTTCACCTCAAAAAAAAAAAAAATGAAAGCATGGATAAGGAAGTGTTGAGGCTGATGAGTTGCACAGACAAGGGTAAAATAAAGACTGGGTGGAACCACACAATAGGCACATCTGAGACAGAGCATGTGGTCTAACCAGACTAGGAGGAAGAACACTGGATGATGGGCATCATGTACAATACCATATTCCTTCACGGCTTGCTGCATTTTCTGTAAAACATTAAAATGTTGGCAAAAATTGTACATGAACTAACATGACTTCTGTGTTAAAGTAACATTGTTTCTTTATTTCCCAGTCATGTATGAACTAATTTGCATTACAGAAACATGAGTTGTAGAAGAAGAGATTGTATATTTCTGAGGCATATGCTAACAAATATTTCATAGTTATTTTGAGTTTCATCTATAAAATGGAAGTAAGTCATTTGCCTCAGCTTTATTAAATGAAATCATGCATGTGGAAGCTTAAGTACCTGATAAATGGTCATGCAGGTATTTGATAATGAATCTTATAATTGTATATTCTTTTTCCACTTACTTGCCTACCAGCTTTGGGAAAGTTACTTAAACATTCTGTGCCCCAGTTTCCTCATCTGTAAAATGAGGATAATATTAATGTTTACCTCATACCATCTTTTTTGGGGGGGGTTTAATCCCACTTTCTTCATCCTCCATACATTTTGTAATCTGCAGCTCTCAGTCTCTTTTCTCCTTGTGCAAAAATAGAAGCTGGCTTTTATCATGCACAGTTGAGTTTCCTCAATTTTTATTTAATCCATCAAATACTTACATACACTGCTTACTAGGTTCTGGGCACGTTCTAAGCACAAATATTAACTCATTTAATTCTATGAGATAGGTGTATCATTATCTCCATGTTATAAATGAGGAGGAGACTAAAGGACAGAGGGGTTAGGGCACTTACCCAAGGCACCCAGCTTGTGAGTGACATGAATGAGACTGAATCCAGGTCTATCTTTTGCCCAGGATGGTGATCCTAACCCTAGCCCATGCTGTGGGGTGGGTTCTGTAACACTGTTGATTGCTTTGATCACCTCCTCTGTCCCTGGCATATTTAGTGAGTTTCTTGGATATATGCGCAGATGGACTCAGTGCCATCTAGCTGGCTTCAGTCTGCCGGGCCCATCCTCGGGGAACTCTGGGAAATGGAGTCTGACCTTGCAGGAAGTAAGCACAAAGACAGGCTCTGAAATGTTTCCCCTCACAAAACAACACTTACCTGGGCCAATGAAATCATTTTTAGAAGACATATTATCTGTCAAGAAGTTATAGGTATAATCATTTAATTCATTCAAACTACATTCTGTGAAAGGATGATTTCCTGATCCTAGTTTTCTTTTTTTCTCCTATCCTCAAAAGTTGGTTTCTTTACTTCCAAAGGAAAAATTTATTATGCATTTTCCTTCATTTAAAAAATATTTAACAACTGATTTGTGTGTTGCATGAAAGTTACACATTTCCTAAGATGCATTTGCTATTTTATTTTCTTTCATTCAAAAATGTGTCAGTAATCTTTTTGTTAACATGAAGATAAAGGATTAGTAATGCAAGATGCAGTTTTCTTGTAACCTTCTTGAAAGCAGACTATAGTTTCTTATCTGGCTCCAACATTCATTTTCCTGAGTAGAAAAAAGGTGACTTAAAATGAAATAAACCACATTTGATTCCTAAGAGCTTCACTAGCAGGGAAATGTACTGAGAAAGGCAGACTTTCTCGGATTCCTGAAAGCCCCTCTGCTCCCAAGTGAGGGAGTTGACTAATTTTGCATTTTAAAATAGAATAGCAATGCAAAAAGAATTGTGAATTGTCTCTCATTTGATCACCAATCAGAAGATATCAACGATTTTTTCCTTGAAAATTCAGGCTGCTGAAAAAAAATCACTGAGGTGTAAATCTTTATGATTTCATTTTAAAATTATATTTATTTATTTTTAGAGATATGATCTCACTCAGTCACCCAGGCTGGCATGCAGTGGTGTGATCATAGCTCACTGCAGCCTTGAACTCCTGGGTTCAAGAGATCCTTTTTCCTTAGACTTTCAAGTACCTAGGACTACGGGCATGCACTATCATGCCTAGTTAATTAAATTTTTTTTGTTTTTGTTTTGTTTTTTTTTGTAGAGCTAGAGTCTCACTGTATTGCCTAGGCTAGTCTGGAGCTCCTGGCCTCAAGCAATCCTCCTGCCTTACCTTCCCAAAGTGTTGGGATTATAGGTGTGAGCCACTGCTCCTGGCCTAAAATCTTATTTTATTTACTGCGTGCCCACTCTGAGCAAGGAACTAAGCAAGGTGCTAAGAACATTCAGAGAGAAAGAAGAAAAGCCTCTACTCTTGATGAGTCATATCCACTCTCCTTGGCCCTTGATGATGGAAGAGGCATATGTGGGGAAGAAAAATACAACACATGGTTTTCACTCCCAACTGCAATGTTCAGGCATGAGTAGAGGAAATTTATAGGTCTTTTATGTTCTTTTATAGACGGTTGAGTGAGCTTGCCTCAACCTCCTGTCTTGGTGCGTGTGTATGTAGAGGCGAGGACTTTAGCTTTTGCAGTGTCACCTGGGTGTAGAGAGGGACCCATTTCCCCCAGAGTCTCAGAGGTCAACTGATCAGGCTGATGGGGCTCCTGAAGCCTGTGGTGAACCCTCACATGTGCTGATTCCACAACAGTAACATCCAGCTTGATGGACGCTCATGACTATGTCACCACACAGTGTCCAGAGCAAGCCCAAGGCATTTTAAAGTATGAACCTTCAGTTCAGCATGGCATGCAGCTGGCCTCGCTTGTGCTAGGCTCTGGCCTGGGCCCTGGAGGAACACAGGTGAATGAGGCCTGCTCCCTGATCTCCAGGAAATACTTTCACCATATAATAAATGTTAGTATGGAGGTGAGTACTGGCCCTCCCATGAGGGCCAGAGGAGGGGCACATGGACAACCTGGAGGCTCAGAGAGCGTTTCTTGGAGGAAGTGTTAGTTGAAGTGTTGAAGGTTGAGTCAGAGCTTTCCAGGCAAGGGAGTGAAAGGGGCACTGCAGGAAAACAAAATAAAATGCGGCAGAAAGTTCCACTTTGTCAGGCCTGGAAAGTGCCTGTGGTATTTGGTGTAGAGGCTGGCAGTGTGCTTTATGAGCAGTTCTGGGATGTGATGTGTGTGTCTCTTATCCAGAGGATCTGCAGGTGCAGGAGCTGAATGTTGAGCTGATTCACTGATTGGCTCCATTTTCTCCACTAGGGAGGTGAGGCTTTTTGGCTAAGAGGAGTGGGCGGGAGAAGATGTTGATGGAATGGGTGAAGACCAGTCGAAGGAGTGCAGACCAGGAAAAGGGGGATGTTGATTTGGATGGGAGGTCAGGCTTCAGGCAACTGATGAGACTGATTAAGTCTCATTAGTCTCATCAATTTTGCTGGCCAGGAGAAATGGAAGTGCAGGAAGCACAGGAGTAAGGAGCTTAATGAAAGGGGTTCTGATAATCAGCCTGTATTCTTCCCAGGGTAAGGCAGGAAGTGAGACCTGTAGAGGGTTAATAAGCTGGAGAAGCCAGAGGGATCAAGGCCCTCTTGGTCTTCTTCAAAATGCAAATATCCATGAAAGGGGCAACTGAAGAAGCCCCTAGTATTTTTAAACTTGAGTCCACTAGGACTTTTTTTCTGCAGGCTTGGAGAGTCTGGAGCCATTGTGAAGCCTCTGGTAAGGAAGGGGAAGGGAGAGAGAGTGTGATGGTGATGGCCCTTCCTCCCTGCTGAGTCCATTGAGCTGTTTGTTTATTTATTTATTTATTTCTGGATTTAATGAAAGTGTTCTCTGTTACCTTGAAATGAACCAGAAATTGTCTGGGAGGCAGCTATGTTAGGCTAGAAACAGCTCTAAGTGCTGATCTGTTTGGGGCAGGAAATGCTCAGACACGAATAACAAAGCAGACTGGATCAAAGAGATGAGACCAGGGAAGGAAGTTAAAATAGGTGGGTCTTGAGAAGAGTATTTCAGAAAAGAAAGTGGCAGGTACAGCGTAGGTGTTAAGTAAAGATTCATTGAATTCAATGCAATTCAACTGTAGGCTCCCGGAGGAGGTTGGAGTGCTTCTCAGAGAGGGCAAACTCATAGCAGGAGCTGTTCAGCAGAAGCCTCAGAACCTGAGACAGGATCCCTGCCTTTGCTGTCACAGTCATGGGCTGCTCCTCTGCACACACCTCACCCTTATTAGACTGGGCCTTCTGAGGCCAAATGCCGTCTATTTTGTTCTCTGTCCCCTCAGCACCCAGCCTGACACCCATTCATAAATAAATGCCTCACCCAGAGTAGGTTCCATTTTTGAGAAACCGGACTAGACACAGGCGGAGAGAGGAAGAGAACAAGACCCTTTGCTTGGGGCTAGAGGAGGGCTGGCTGGAGAGGAGGGCAGAGGCCGACACCTTGCGACTTGTCCATCATGCTGTAGCTGGAAGTATTTCGCCCGCCAGGGAAGGAGCTAATGTAAGCAGGAGAGTTATTTTGAAATACAGAGAGGCAGTATAGTGGGACAATGGATATTTATCAAGATTTTTTTCTCCCTTGCCCAGTGGTTCCCAAACCTCTCTGTCCCCACTATTTCCACCCTTCTGCCCCATGACCTTTCTCCTCTCTCCTGCACAGTCTGCCATATTCATTAAAGGAAATATACAAAGGAACACAGAAAGAGTCAAGCCTTGGATGTTGTTTCAAATACATTTAAAAAAACTCCTAACAAAGACAACATTCGTGAGAGCCAATGCTTTCAAATATATATATGATATATATTTTATAAAATATATATCAAAAGAGCAGGTCCTAAAGGAAGCTGGAAATACAATTCATCACAAATCAGTGGTTCTCAACCCCATCAAACCCAGCAGACTCCCTTTTTCTTTTAGTTCAACCTTTCTATTACCAAAAATTTCAAAAATCCACACCAGTTGACTGAATAGTAAAATGAACCCGATGTAGCCATCATCCAGCTTCAACAATTACTGATACGTGCTACCTTTTGTTTTATCTCTACCTGACCCACTCTACCACCCTGATGATTTCAAGGCAAATCATAGCATTTTATCTGAAAATACTTCTGGATGTAATCTTTTAAAATAAAGTACTCGTTTAGAAAACATAACCTCAATATGATTATTACACTAGAGATAATTAATAATAATTCCTTAATTACCATGTTCATACTTCCCTGAGTAACTTATACATTTTTGACAATTTGTTTGAAACCCCTTTTTATAATGGGTACTTTGCAAAGTCCCCTTTATTATCCTCAAATAAAACCAATAGGTAAATCTGATCTACTATGTAATTTAAAGTATCAATATAACACCCTAACAGATATAAAGGAAAAACAAAATAAAAGCTACTTAAAACATATGTTTCAACATTTAAGTGCTTAGACACCAACCGCTACAGTAGAGGATATAGTAATGTAGTTCTATGCTTGAACGTGAACATTGAGCCACAGTGAATATCACGGCCTTGAACACAGACTGATCTAGAGGTGTTATGTGGTGATTTAAATATCATAAATGGTATTGCCATTGGTACATACTTTTTCTGAAATGAATAACTCCTGAGAAAGTCTCTAAAAAAGAGGGTTCAACCTTTTCCTGATTTATATTATTGTTGCTGTCCTACAAAATTCAGTGTATATTTTATGTTTAAAGTGTGCAAAAATTTCTGTGTGTTTATATGTAAAATGGAATTAGGCCCTGAGTGCAAATAATTATAAGTGATTTTTAAACCTATATGACTGTCTGGGAAAAGTACTCAAGTCATGCAGGATGCAGAACAATTCTTTATTGGTGAGACCATCCCAAGCATTGTGAGATGTCTTTTATTCTTAGCTCCTGCTCACTAAGTGCCAGAACTATTTTAGAGTAATAGAGATTGAAGAGACTTGAGAACTAAATTCAATATATGATCCTTAATTGAATCCTGGATGGAACTATAAACCAGCTATAAGGAATATTACTGGGATAACTGGGGACACTTGAATAATAAATTATATAATAGATAATAGTATTAATGCTAAACTTCTTTACTATTTGGGTAATTATAGTTGGATCTATTCTTGCAACTCTTCCATAAATTTGAAAGCTTTTGAAATAAAATGTTTTGGGGGAAATACCCTCACAAATTTTCAAAATTGCCATGAGGGCCATACCACAAGTGGTGGCATAAGTAACAGATCCAGAGGGCAGGAGGTTGATTTGGGAAAGGGGCAAGAGGATTAGAAATGGAGTGAGGTTTCTTCCTCATGCCCTACCTTGGGCTGGATACCAGGATGGATACCTAGAAACTCCTTTAAATTTGGGTTTCTGAGAGTAGTAATGACTTGTAACCTACTTACCCTCTGGAATGTAAGAAGTAGCAGTCTTGCTAATATTCCCCAGGGCCACAAAAGCATGGGAGAAGTAGATTGTCACAAGCTGCAGAATGTTGATGGAGAGCATCAGAAAGCCCCCACATCCCCAGGAGACATGCACAAATGGCTGATAAAGGGTGAGGAGCTTAGGTCAGCAGATACTACCAGAGAGCTGAGGGTGGCTATGGCTCAGAGGCTCCCTTAGTGCCTGCTCTCATGTCCTGGACTGGGGTGCTGTCTTTGGAACTTAGCTGTTCCCCTTGCTGAAAAGGCAAGTATGGAGCAGGGGTGGAGTGCAGGACAAAAGACACACAAAATTTGACTGAGTGAAACTTAAAATGTCTGAGTAATCACTAGTGTGATTGAATTTACCTGAAAGTGTTTTCTGCTGTCAAATGGAAATGAGAATTCAAGGTAGAAATTGAGTAGAGTTACAGAAAATTAAGCTCCATTTCTTTTGGTAAATGTGATTTTGTGGCTTGTGAAAATTTGAGTCTGCTAAAGTAGTTAGATCAGATGTGTTCATGGAATACAGTATTCAGTATAGCTGAATATATAGAATGTATCAGAAAGATGACAAGAAACTGGACAGACGATTGTGCAAACAGAAATACCATTTTGTTAGTGGATGGGAGCTGCTAGGGGAGAAGTTGTATCTGAAATTATGAGTATAGAAAAGCTCCAGAAGTCCTGGGGGGACCTTTTTCCCAGTTCTCTAATCCAGAAGAGATGAGGAAGACAATGTATTCATTTAGTTCAAAAAATATCATTTTAAAAACTGTTTGTATTCCTAAATGAGGCCCTTAGAGAATGCATGGGTCCCCTGTGAAATAAAACCCTTGTGACTTCAGCCCGGCTCCCTTTGTTTAATCAGAGGATGCCATAGGAACAGGCAGGGGCAGATGGCTGAGATCCTATCGCAGCAGCCTCAGGACTTAGGAACATTAATTTTAAAGGGGGATTAAAGCACAAAAAAACGTTGTTAAAACATCATGCATTTTCATAAGCACCTAGACATGCTCGCTCCCTGCTAGATGTTTATGTGACAGGTCTTTGGAACATAAACTGTGATGGAAGCAAGGGAGCTTTTATGTTGACTCTGTGTATGGGGAAAATCAGTATTTGTCTTGCTAAAAGTGCTAGGAGGGGTTCCTCCCTTGTCTCCTTTTTGGTTTCTTGGCTCATGGAATGGAGGAAAAGTCTGGTATCATTCCAGCTTGGTGGATAATGGTGACTGGGAATTGAAGCCTCTCCTAAGACACTGCAGCATACATGAGGGAGCCCTCAGCATGTAGGAGCAGTGAGGCAGTCCATGCCTTCTAAACCAGAACTCTAAAGTTTTATTTCAGTGCATTTTAGACATCAAGCCATTCTGGTGTTATGGTCTTCAGACTGGTGAATGCATCCCCACTGGTGAACCCACAGACTTCCCAGGAGGCGTGAGGGCACACAGATGGTTTAGATCCCCAGATTCCACATGTCTTCTTTCCTAATATTTATCCACCTGGGGACATGCCTGAGGTCTGCAGATTCTTCTTTTCCATCTGCCTTCATACTCTCCCATTAGAAAACAGAGGCATAGACTGGGCGTGGTGGCTCATGCCTGTAATCCCAGCACTTTGGGAGGTCAAGGTGGGTGGATCATCTGAGGTCAGGAGTTTGAGGCCAGCCTGGCCAACATGGTGAAACCCCGTCTCTACTAAAAATACAAAAAATAACCTGGGTGGTGGTGGGCATCTGTAATCCCAGCTACTTGGGAGGCTGAGGCAGGAGAATCACTTGAACCCAGGAGGCAGAGGTTGCAGTGAGCTGAGATCATGCCATTGCACTCCAGCCTTGGGTGACCAGAGCAACACTCCATCCACCCCCTGCATCAAAAAAACAAAAAACACAAAACAAAACAAAAACAAAAAACAAAACAAAACCCAAAAAACAGACACACATTTCTCTCCTGACCGTGGTGCTTTGCCTTGGGATAGATAAATCCCTAGGGGCAACAAACAAAAGGTGCCATGTTGGAAAATGATTGGGTCACAATTGTTCTCTCTACTCAGTTGGTTTCTGACCCTGCTTTCATCAAAATGGACATGTGTCCCTTGTCCCTGCTCTGCATCCCTGCTCGCTTTACCCAGGGTAGCATTACAGGCATAATTATTATTTCTATCAGAGCTTTAATTATGCATGGATTCAGGATGTGTCTTCTAGTCAATGGGATCTTACAATTCCTTCAGTTGAGTCTCAGTCACAAAGTAGTTTTATTGCATGGCAATTTTAAGAAAGCTTCAACATTAAACTTGTAGAATGGTGTCTGAGGCTCGGAAGAAAATCCCAGAGGCAATAGTGGAGCACTCCCAGGAAATGTCTCTTCATCAATGTTCGTGATGGTATATTGGGTAGAAAACTATGATCATTAATGCCTTGATGATGATATTGGGTAGAAAACCATGATCATTAATGCCTCAGTTGAAAAGCAATTCAGAAGAGCTGGACTTAGAATATGAAGATGTTTTAGAATTATCATACCAACTTATGAAGATGTTTTAGAAATACCATACCAACTTATTTCACTTATATTCCTATTTTTATGAATGTACAAGAATGACATGTAACTAGAATCTGTGTCGGAGCATCCTTGCTGGGCTTCTGGTGGTCACAGCTCTGCTGTTTGCTCCTAGATTCTGTATTTCAAGGTGGGGAAGAAGTGACTGCAGGTACTAGTGATGGAAAAAGAAGGCCGTGGACAAATTCTGGAACATAAAACAACAAGACTTCTTTAAAAGGGAAAGGAAAGGCTGTGGTGAAGTAAAAATGATGAAGAGGTGTTTTTAGCAAAAACTGGTGACCCTGCTGATTATTTCAAAGTCAGTTATTTTGAACCATTTAAGGTATTAACCTTCTTGCAGACGTGGTGCCCTCACCTACAGAGGCTGAAAGTGTCCAAAGTGAATTACGCAGAAGGCCATTTAGGCTGAGCCTCTTGGCATTCTGAATTGGATGCCATTTTTAAGTTTTATTTTCTCATGGTTGCTGTGTGTGTGTTTATGTTTGCAAAAGCAGTTTAGGCCCTGGAATTGCAAGCTGTTCTGTTAAGGCCCAGGCCGCTTTGCTATCTCCTATCTTTGTTCCTCACTTCATTTTGGAGGATTGTTACACATTTGTAAGTACAATGGGATTATTTATTCATTGTGTCCGTCCACTCTTTTCTGTGCCACAAAAGGAGAAATAGCCTGCACTGCGACTTAAGAGCTTTCTGACCGCTCCAAAGTCATGACATTTCCTTTGCTTTTTGATGGCTGGCTTTGAAAAGCAGGGGAAGCTGGGTGACAAACTCTGTTGGCTCCAAGAGGGAGATGACTTGTCGTTGTTGTGAAAAAACGTATTTAGTCACTTTTAAAAAGCAAATTGTGGACTTAATAGAGCCACACAGTCTTCTTTGGAGATTGCTACAAGGTGGATTGTCTTGATAAAACATTTGAAGTCAGAAATCCATCAAGCGTCAGTGAATATAAGCACTGACCTGAACTCAAGCACACAACATTCTCACCAAGCTTTAGAGTTTTTTTTTTTTTTAAATAGAGAAAGGATAACTGTCCAGTACTTTTCACTGTGCTTTCTTCGCAATTCTTCTTCCAGTTCCAAATCAAATGAAAGAGTTTGATGATGAACTATTTTGAGTCTATCTGAGACTGTATGCATTGGTATCTGTAGGCTCAGCTTTTTGGGTTTCTGCAGAAGCTGTGAATGTGCGCTTGAAGCTAAGCATTTAGCAGGCCCTTTCAAGGCCAAGGGCAAATCTCTACATTAAACAGAACCAACGCCTTCTCAGCATCACCCACTCCCAAGCCCCTTCATGATTATTATGTTTACTATCACTTTTTAGATAATATTGACAGAGCAACCCCAAGTCATGTTGATTTCCTCCTGGACACTTAACTGTCTTTGAGGTAGCTGCTACGAGGTGAGAGTAGAGTCTTCAGTCATGGCTGCACTTTGCCAGATATAGATGAGAATGAGTGAGAGAGAGTCAATTGTTGCTTACATTTTTTCTATTAAAGTAATAGCTATATTAAGTATTATTATGAGTAGTTAACTATGTTTTAATTACTAAGCCCTTTCTCAAACCTTTATTTTACAACCTTAGTATTCTGCTGTTGAAAGAAGGTAACACACCCTTCCTACTTTAGACTTTTGATAAAGCGCAAATTCAATAGACTATGTTGAGAAGGCAAAAAATTTAAGATTTGAAAAGGGATTTTATTAGAAAAAGAAAACATATACTTTGAGAATGGTTGTGTTCTGTTGTGAGCAGTGGATTGAACAAGATGAAGATAAGACTTAGGTTAGGAGGAAGGGCCAACTGGAGTGGGCCAGGACAAGATGGCCCTTTGGCCCAGGTCCTTGGAAAGGCTGTGGTTGCAGCATTTGTCTTTTTTTTTTTTCTCCTTTCCTTCTTTCCTTTCTGGAAAAGAAAAATACAGAAAAATGGAAAGGGCAATGTAAGATCAATGCTTGGGTATTCACATCCTAGAATTAACTAATAAAGTCATTTTTGCTTTAGGTTTTAAAAAATCATTTAAAAGAAATAGAGGGTGGGCATGGTGGTTCATGCCTGTAATCCTAGCACTTTGGGAGGCTGAGGCAGGTGGATTGCTTGAGCTCAGGACTTTGTGACCAGCCTGGGCAACCTGATGAAGCCCCATCTCTACAAAATTAGCCAGACGTGGTGGCACATGCCTGTAGTCCCAGCTACTCCGGAGGCTGAGGTGGGAGGATCGCCTAAGCCCAGGAGGTTGAGGCTGCAGCAATGAGCCGAGGTTGCACCACTGCATTCCAGCCTGGGGGACACAGTGACACCCTGTCTCAAAAAAAAAAAAAGTAACTAAAATTGAAGTCTCCTTTATTTTCTCCTCCCCAGTACAGTTCATATTCCTCTTTCCCCAGGAAAGGGAACTTTAGGACCTTGGTTTATTTTCCTCCCCTCAAGGAAAGCCTACAGTACTGCTAATACCATTATTATTGTTGCTTAAATGCAAATGGTATCATTGTAGTATTTATGGTATTCTCATTGCTCTTTCACTCAACATTTTCTCTTCCAAGTCTCTCTGTGTTGAGATGTGTGTGTTGATTCATTTTAATTTCTGGATAGTATTTAATTTTATGAGTATATGTATAAAAATCTCCTCTTGATATGTTGAAACACATCAGGTATTCTGTCAATGTCACCTTCTTAAAGTGTCCCCTGGGGACCTCTAAACTCCAGTCAGAACTGCTTGCCTTCTACACTGGCAACACATCTGTTATCCTAAGAATTTTCCTTTCATCTTTCCTGTATTGGTTTTCCTCTTTCCTGTATTCCCTATCTTCCTCTTTCTTGGTTTATGCCTTTGTTTTGGCAAAGACTATATTACAGCAGCTTCTGGAGAAGGGATGTATGGGAGATAAACTTTTTGAGTATTTGAATGCCTAAAAATGTCTTTATTTTGCTCTCACAAAATACTTAGGCTGGATGTATAATGTTAGGTTGAAAATAATTTTCCTTCAGAATTTTAAAGGCAGTGTTCCACTGTCTTCTACATTTAGAATGTCATTATTTAGGGCTGTAAAGCTATTCTGGTAACTGTGCTTTTTTTTTTTTTAACCTCTTGCTATTGTCTTTCCTCTTAGGAAGTTTGAAAGGTCTTCCATTGTTTTAAAATTTCATAATTATATGTCCTGATGTGGTTTAATTTTCATCCATTCCCTGAGTAGTTTCTGAACATGTGGGGCAGCTACCAGCCCACCCTTCCAGTGTTGGGAAATTTCTTGAATTATTTCTCTAAAAATGTCCTCCCCTCAATTTTCTCTACTCTCTCTTTCTGAAAATCTTGTTATTTAGACGTGAGATCTCCTAAACTTTTCCTCCTAAATTTTAATCATTTCTCTTCTATTTTCCATCTCATCTTTCTGTTCTACTTCAAGACATAGCCTCTCAACTTAAAAAAAGAAAACTTTTAACCTTGAAAATGAGGTTTTTTTTTGGTCATCATCTTTTTAATTTCCAAAGGTCCTTTTCCTTATTTTAAAAATGGGATCTTTTTATCAGTTTGTGCATATACAGCATCTTCTCTTATGTCTATAATGATACTACTAATAATTTAAAAGTTTCATTCTTCCACATGGAATATGTTTTATTCAAATAACTTTTTTAGCTCCTGTTTTTCAATTACAGGACTTCTTCAAATGCCTGGGATCTTGGGTTGTCCTCTCATAGTTGAGTAGGTTCCTAAGCTAGGTTGCTTCTTGCTAATTATAGGCCTCACTGTAGGGAGATCTGGCTGGGTCTTTTGTTTAGAAACTCCTGCCATCATTTTCTTTAGGTCTTTTTCTTAGACTGAACATAGTCCTTGGAAAAGGTTTTTCATGCTTTTGATTGGAACATAAATATAAGCCTGGCTGTCAGAATTCTGGCAACCCAAAAAAGAAAAATGCTGTGAGCCTCAACCTTTAGAATTGAGACTTCTGACCACAGTGCAATCAAACTAGAACTCAGGATTAAGAAATGCACTCAAAACCGCTCAACTACATGGAAACTGAACAACCTGCTCCTGAATGACTACTGGGTACATAACGAAATGAAGACAGAAATAAAGATGTTCTTTGAAACCAACAAAAACAAAGACACAACATACCAGAATCACTGGGACACATTCAAAGCAGTGTGTAGAGGGAAATTTATAGCACTAAATGTCCACAAGAGAAAGCAGGAAAGATCCAAAATTGATACCCCAACATCACAATTAAAAGAACTAGAAAAGCAAGAACAAACACATTCAAAAGGCAAGAAACAACTAAGATCAGAGCAGAAATGAAGGAAATAGAGACACAAAAAACCCTTCAAAAAATTAATGAATCCAGGAGCTGGTGTTTTGAAAAGATCAACAAAATTGATAGACCGCTAGCAAGACTAATAAAGAAGAAAAGAGAGAAGAATCAAATAGACGCAATAAAAAACGATAAAGGGGATATCACCACCGATCCCACAGAAATACAAACTACCATCAGAGAATACTATAAACACCTCTACGCAAATAAACTAGAAAATGTAGAAGAAATGGGTAAATTCCTTGACACATACATCCTCCCAAGACTAAACCAGGAAGAAGTTGAATCTCTGAATAGATCGATCACAGGCTCTGAAATTGAGGCAATAATTACTAGCTTACCAACCAAAAAGAGTCCAGGACCAGATGGATTCACAGCCGAATTCTACCAGAGGTACAAAGAGGAGCTGGTACCATTCCTTCTGAAACTATTCCAATAAATACAAAAAGAGGGAATCCTCCCTAACTCATTTTATGAGGCCAGCATCATCCTGATACCAAAGCCTGGCAGAGACACAACAAAAAAAGAGAATTTTAGACCAATATCCCTGATGAACATCGATGCAAAAATCCTCAATAAAATACGGGCAAACTGAATCCAGCAGCACATCAAAAAGCTTATCCACCATGATCAAGTGGGCTTCATCCCTGGGATGCAAGGCTGGTTCAACATACACAAATCAATAAACATAATCCAGCATATAAACAGAACCAAAGACAAAAACCACATGATTATCTCAATAGATGCAGAAAAGGCCTTTGACAAAATTCAACAACCCTTCATGCTAAAAACTCTCAATAAATTAGGTATTGATGGGACATATCTCAAAATCATAAGAGCTATCTATGACAAACCCACAGCCAATATCATACTGAATGGGCGAAAACTGGAAGCATTCCCTTTGAAAACTGGCACAAGACAGGGATGCCCTCTCTCACCACTCCTATTCAACATAGTGTTGGAAGTTCTGGCCAGGGCAATCAGGCAGGAGAAGGAAATAAAGGGTATTCAATTAGGAAGAGAGAAAGTCAAATTGTCCCTGTTTGCAGATGACATGATTGTATATCTAGAAAACCCCATTGTCTCAGCCCAAAATCTCCTTAAGCTGATAAGCAACTTCAGCAAAGTCTCAGGATACAAAATCAATGTACAAAAATCACAAGCATTCTTATACACCAATAAGAGACGAACAGAGAGCCAAATCATGAGTGAACTCCCATTCACAACTGCTTCAAAGAGAATAAAATACCTAGGAAACCAACTTACAAGGGATGTGAAGGACCTCTTCAAGGAGAACTACAAATCACTGCTCAATGAAATAAAAGAGGATACAAAGAAATGGAAGAACATTCCATGCTCATGGGTAGGAAGAATCAATATCGTGAAAATGGCCATACTGCCCAAAGTAATTTATAGATTCAATGCCATCCCCATCAAGCTACCAATGACTTTCTTCACAGAATTGGAAAAAACTACTTTAAAGTTCATATGGAACCAAAAAAGAGCCCGCATTGCCAAGTCAATCCTAAGCCAAAAGAACAAAGCTGGAGGCATCACGCTACCTGACTTCAAACTATACTACAAGGCTACAGTAACCAAAACAGCATGGTACTGGTAGCAAAACAGAGATATAGACCAATGGAACAGAACAGAGCCCTCAGAAATAATGCCACATATCTACAACTATCTGATCTTTGACAAACCTGACAAAAACAAGCAATGGGGAAAGGATTCCCTATTTAATAAATGGTCCTGGGAAAACTGGCTAGCCATATGTAGAAAGCTGAAACTGGATCCCTTCCTTACACCTTATACAAAAATCAATTCAAGATGGATTAAAGATTTAAATGTTAGACCTAAAACCATAAAAACCCTAGAAGAAAACCTAGACATTACCATTCAGGACATAGGCATGGGCAAGGACTTCATGTCTAAAACACCAAAAGCAATGGCAACAAAAGCCAAAATTGACAAATGGGATCTAATTAAACTCAAGAGCTTCTGCACAGCAAAAGAAACTACCATCAGAGTGAACAGGCAACCTACAGAATGGGAGAAAATTTTTGCAACCTACTCATCTGACAAAGGGCTAATATCCAGAATCTACAATGAACTCAAACAAATTTACAAGAAAAAAACAAACAACCCCATCAAAAAGTGGGCAAAGGATATGAACACACACTTCTCAAAAGAAGACATTTATGCAGCCAAAAAACATATGAAAAAGTGCTCATCATCACTGGCCATCAGAGAAATGCAAATCAAAAGCACAATGAGATACCATCTCACACCAGTTAGAATGGCAATCATTAAAAAGTCAGGAAAGAACAGGTGCTGGAGAGGATGTGGAGAAATAGGAACACTTTTACACTGTTGGTGGGAGTGTAAACTAGTTCAACCATTGTGGAAGTCAGTGTGGTGATTCCTCAGGGATCTAGATCTAGAAATACCATCTGACCCAGCCATCCCACTACTGGGTATATACCCAAAGGATTATAAATCATGCTGCTATAAAGACACATGCACACGTATGTTTATTGCGGCACTATTCACAATAGCAAAGACTTGGAACCAACCGAAATGTCCAACAACGATAGACTGGATTAAGAAAATGTGGCACATATACACCATGGAATACTATGCAGTCATAAAAAATGATGAGTTCATGTCCTTTGTAGGGACATGGATGAAACTGGAAACCATCATTCTCAGCAAACTATCACAAGGACAAAAAACGAAACACTGCATGTTCTCACTCATAGGTGGGAATTGAACAATGAGAACACATGGACACAGGAAGGGGAACATCACACACTGGGGACTGTTGTGGGGTGGGGGGTGGGGGGAGGGATAGCATTAGGAGATATACCTAATGCTAAATGACGAGTTAATGGGTGCAGCACACCAAATGGCACATGTATACATATGTAACAAACCTGCATGTTGTGCACATGTACCCTAAAACTGAAAGTATAATAATAAAAATTTTTAAAAAAAGAATTGAGACTTTTACTTTAACCCCTGACCTCAACTATGCTGGTGTCCCCCAATCCATGCCTTCTATTTTGCCCTGAACCACAGAGTCAGAAAGGAGCAGTTTCCCTCATGGGCAAAGTGAAGATGGAGATTTGGGGCTCTAAATGCTTTTTAAAACAGGCTTTAATCTGTTTTACTCCATCTTTACTCCCATGTACTGTCCAATGGTACTGATAAAGCCAATTGATACATCTTTTGAATATTTTGTCCATAAATCAGAGGTGCTTCTTGATTACTTCACTGCCAATTTAAAATCTGGCTTTCTTGGGTCTGCTCAGTAAGTTACTACTCACCCATCTGCTTTTCAGATTGCAAATTTTGCTGCTGCTGTTTATTTTTTATTTGTTTTTGTGGTTTTATTTCTAGGAAAGCCATTAATTGTTATTTTGCTGAGATTTAAGGAGGAAGTGAAGACAAAAATATGCATTTGTCTTTCCATCTTTAATAGGAAACCAATTTTTCTTCATTTTCATCTGTAGATAAGTTTTGATTTCCACATTCTTAACTTCGATTCATCTGGGGAATTCATTTTTATGTTTAGTGCAAGATTATTGTTTATTTTTGTTTTCTAGATAGAAAGCCAAAATTTCCAACATTATTAACTGGATATTTTATCCTTTCCCTTCTGCCATGTAAGCCAATCTCTATCACATACCATGTTTCCAGGCTTCCTATTCTGTTTCATTAATTTCTTCATTTATTTTTTCACTAATACTATACTGTTTTAATTACTATAAAGTTTATGATATCTTGATATCTGCCAGAATTGCTATCCTTGTTCTTTTTTAGAATTGTATTGACTTGGGATTTTACTATTCCATGTAAACTTAAGAATCAGTTTGCTAAGTTCTACTCTGTTACAAAGATTATAATCAATCATATTGGGAAAATATTACATCTTTATTCAGGTTCCCATCCATGAACAAGGTATAGCCTGTTTATTCAAGATTTCTTTCTTTTGTGTCTTTTCATAATATTTTATAATTTTCTCTTAAAACCTTTTGTCAGATTTATTGCTAGTTTTTTTTTTAACATTTTTTTGCTACTATGGTGAATTATATGTGCACACACACTCTGTTGCATTTTAAAATTGCTATTGCTGGTTTATAGGAATGTTGTTGATCTTAGTATAATGATTTTGTAGCCAGCAAATCTCTCTTGTTCCTTCCTTTTTTTTTTTTTTTTTGAGATAGGGTCTCACTCTGTCACCCAGGCTGGAGTGCAGTGGGGCTATCATAGCTCACTGTGGCCTCAACCTTCCAGGTTTAAGTGATCCTCCCACCTCAGCCTCCTGAGTGCCTGGGACTACAGGTATGTGCCAGCACACCTGGCTATTTTTTTTTAAAATTTTTTGTAGATATGAGATCTCCCTATGTTGCCCAGGCTGGTCTTGAACTCCCACCTTGGCTTCCCAAAGTGCTGGGATTATAAGCAGGAGCCATCATGCCCAGCCTAATTGCTTCTAATAGTTGGTCTGTAGCTTATCTTGCATTTATAAGTAGAAAAAATATTAATTGCAAATAGTAGCAATGTAGTGCCTTTCTTTCTAAATGTTATGTTTTTCTACCCCTTATCTCACGGCATTGCCTAGGACTCCACAACAATGTTGAACAGTAACTGGGAAAGCAGTCACCTTTATTTTATTTCTGACTTCAATGGCAATGTTTCTAAATTTTTATCACAACGAATAATGTTTGTTCTATGTTTTCGGTGAAAACATTTTTATCACATTAAAAAATTCCTTTCTATTCAGAGTTCACTAAGAGCATTTAAAAATCATAAGTGGGTGTTTAATTTTAATAAATGATTTGTCAGCATCAATTGAGGTTCTTTTTGCTTTACTTCATTAATGTGAGTTACATTTTAATAGATCTTCTGAGGTTGAACTTTCTTTGCCTCTTAAACTGAACCTCAAATGATTATGACATAATTTTAAAAATATACTATCGGATTTGATTTGTTAATGTTGTAGGACTCTTCCATCTATGTTAATAATTAAGATTGGTCTATAATTGTCCTTTATTTCCTTGTACTTTTCTTGTTATCAAGTTTGTTATTAGTTTAGTCAACTTAGTTGACGGCTTTCTCTTTTCCCCTCTTTGAAACATTTTCTGTGAGATATGGACCGTCCCTTCCTTGAAGTTTTGGTAAAAATCATCTACGAAAGAAAATGGTCCTGGTGGCTCTGGTCAGAATTTGACCACTGATTCAATTTCTTGTTTCTCGTTTCTGGAAAAACTCTGAAAGGACTGCTTCATGATCTGTCAAGGCTGGTTTACCATCTGAATTAATAAAAGTAACTAGAAACACGTCTGTAACTAGATACCACAGGAAGATGCTCTTTGCCTGGCAGTTCTGGTGGATATGATGTACACTCTTCATTTTTAAGTATATTGGCTCTACTCTATTGAAAAGCAAGTCTTACCATAAAACCAGGGGAAGGAGAAAGATGCTAATAAATATCAGTGACTTAACAGTGGACCCCACCTGATGCTGGATGTGTTCTCTAGCTTAAATGTGCATTATTTTAAAAAGTATCATCTGGAAAACAATAGTTCCACCACCTTTAAGGTAAAAAAGTGAAACATTCTCCAATGTCATTTGCAGTTTTGGAGAAGATTACTCTGTAGTCTTGCAAACAGAATTGATTCCAGAGCTGCAATATGCAAGGGCATAGTCAACATTGGGTCAGAGGGTTGTTTTTGGAAACAATCTCAGGAGAAGTCAGATTTTTTCTAGAACCACTTTTTTTTTTAATTTGCAAAGTAAATTTTAAAACATTTAAAAGTACTTTTGTTTTTAATCATGTGGCTGCCTCTGTTTAAGTAAAATTTTCACTTGAAATGAATACAGGCCTACCTTGGGAATTACTTTCTAAATCTAAAAGAACTTAGATAAGCGTCCCTCTTAAATTTAATTCTCTTTTGAAGAGAAAAAGTAGTGACTTTCAAAGTAGTTAATGTATTACAAAGGAGTGGCAAGGGGAAATAAATTTCCTTTAATATAACCTTTTATTTTAATAACATAGGTACAGATCTGACTGAAAGAAAGTCTTTTTTTAGTATATCAATTGTATTATCTCAAAACAAGGTTATGCATTGAAAATTGAGTCATAAAAACACAAAATTTATCTCCTGTTGCTAATTCAGCATGCCAAAAACACCTGCTAGAGGAAGGACATCCATTCGTATACATTCAAGTCTCATTAGTTAATTGCCAAGTAAAGCCAGATTTTGTCTTAGCTTGTCATTTTACCCACAGGGAATTAATTCTTGTAAGCAAATAAGTTAATTCTTATAGTCTTTTTTTCTCTTACTGCTTACAGTAGCAAGCCACATGATTGGGTTTCTTGGATCTTGTTTTAGGAGAAATGGAAAAATCTGACCTACAGTGAGATATGCACCACAGTAGCAAAACAAGGAAAATGACCCTCTGCTATTGAGTTTTATCCCCAAACCCCAATATGGATTCCTAGGAAATGAAGCTAATCTAGTGGGGGAACTACATTAGTGGATACTAGCTAGGCCTAAGTGGCCTCAGACCAAAGCACCTTTTTTTTTTTCAGAAAGATAATCACTCTTCTGTTCATTTAAATGAACGTTTCCATCTTGATGGACTCATTCAGAGGTAACCACACTTTTCATGCAGAGTGAAGTAGCCACAAGGAGATACTTGTACAGTTTATTGCAAGAGGTTCCAGTGCCTTCCCTTGGACAGAGTTAGGCTTACAGCTTATGCTAGTATAATCTGGGTACACGCTGGTTCGTGCTCTGGGGAGGCATGTGCCTCTGCTTCCTTTCCATTTGGAATGACTGCTTAGTACTCAATTGTATTGATAGTCTGCTGGTTATTTAACCTCTCTCTAATATCTGGCTTTTTGTTTTCACTTTCTACTTTTCAACAGTGTGTGTGTGTGTGTGTGTGTGTGTGTGTGTGACAAAAAGAAGGAGAGAGAGGGGAAAAGAGAGTCATAGCATCATTTTATTGTAGGGTTTAGGGGTATGATGTGATGAAGGGCCTTACATTTGGAGCTTTGGTGTTGGGTGGCAGGGACACGTTTGTGAGACAGTAATTGCTGAAAACCATTCAATGTCTTGTCTTTCATGAGAGATGTGAACCAGAGTAGTTATGAAAAATTCAGCTTGGTGCTATGCCTAATCCTTTTCAGTAATATGATTGTAACGCTTGTGCCTAGTAGGTGATCGATACATATTCAGTTATTAGTTGATTAGCTCTATATTAAAGATGCCTCAATATCAATGTGAACACTCTAGGTTTCCGTATTTTAGGGTAGATCATGGGGAAGAGGCTCTGCCTTATGTTTTTGTGATGTGGAATGGCTGCGCTGCACCAAAGGGTGTTTATTATTCTGATGCTATAAAATGTGTCTACCTATTTAATAAGTTGCTATTGCGTCTTTTTTTCTGATTTTCTGAGATAGTCCACAATGGTTGCAAAACAGCCATCCATAAAGGAACAAATTCTATTAATCTTGCAGTTTTCTTGGTTTACATTATTTCAACATTATTTTTGTGAGTTCTCCCTTTCCCCTCTCAGTGGGTTGCATGATATTTTAAAAATAAAACCTTGTTGTAGCCACAGTCCTAGAAACAGGGGAAGGGGAATGAGTCTACCTAGAATAGAGGAGTTGTTTTAAATTTAATTTTCTAGTGCCTAGTTGCTAGTGGCTAGTCTGGGTAAATGGATGAACAGTGAATAAAGAGAATGAACAGATAAATCAATATTAATGTTTTCCTTTCTGCACCTCAGAATCAATCATAAGACCATGACTGGGTACCGATTTTTGGCACCAATCAAAATGACAAGTTTGGTTGCTGGGACCATTCTTTGATGCATCTGTTTTTGGAGGGCAGAGATAAACTATGGAAAGATGGAATGCTGTATTTTTCCACCAGAGACATTGTTTGTGTTGTTCTTGTCCTTTTTCCTTTAAAGAGGCCAATGAGTTCTTTTGGTCCAGGGCTATGTGCTAATGTTCCCAGAGTCACCACTGTGCTGCTCAGAGTACTGGCAGACACGGCATTTCCTTCCCTGGGAGATCCCAGGGCTGTTCCAACAGTATCATCTCAGCATTTCGAACAAATGTCCCACCTGGAGAATTCCATTATAAATGTGGCAGCAAGTAAGTGGAGAAGTTATGCAGGACTGGCTGCATAGTTTGCAGGACTCCGTGCAAAATGAAAATGCAGGGCCACTTAAAATTGTTAAGAATTTCAAGACAGTGACAGCAAAGTGTTAAACTAAGCACAGGATCCCTTTTAAGTAGGGACCCTGTGTGACTTCACAGGTTTCGTGCCCATGAAAGCTGGCCTTGCCTATAAGGATGTTTGTCTTCTCAAAAGGTTGTGCTGGAGACACAGATTCTCTGAGGCAGGGGCAGCTGGAGAGACTTTCTCCATGCCTCCTATTCCTTTTTTCTCTTGTCTGGTCTTGTCATGTCTCCCCATGGCCTCTGAGGGCCTTGGCCACAGTCCCGGTTTCATCTTCCTCTCTTTACCTGCTCTTCTATCCCACCTACAGGTCTAGCCTTCCCTGCTCCCATGCTGTGCAGTCATTAGCAAAAAGGTTGGAGGTATCTCTGCCAGTTGCTTATGCCTCTTCTTTTTCTCTCCACATCTGTTGGCTCTAACTTCAGAATCTGACTTCAGATACTCATAATTCCACCACTTCTTTCCATGTCCACCTTGATCACTCTGGGTACTCTCACCTGTATTATTGCAATGCAAAAGCCTCTGAACTACTCTCTCTGCCTCAGCTCTCTTCCCCTGCACCCTTATTCTAAGCTTCAAGAGCAGAACAGGTTTCTCTTCTCTCCAAAACCTTCCAATAGCTTTTGTTTCACTTGTCTTATCTTTCTTTTATGTCCTAATCCTTTACTACTCTCCCTTTCACTCTGTCCTTGCAGGTTTTCCTAGAAAATACCAGGTGTATTTGTACCAAGGTTTTTGTGCTTTCTATTCCCTTTACATACAGTGTTCTTCCTTAGTTCTGCCATGCACTGCTTCGTCAGTTCTTTAAATGCCTACTTTATTTATTTATTTGAGACAGAGTTTCACTCTTGTTGCCCAGGCTGGAGTGCAATGGCGCGATCTCAGCTCACTGTAACCTCCGCCTCCCAGGCTCAAGAAATTCTCCTGCCTCAGCCTCCCAAGTAGCTGGGACGATGGGCATGTGCCACCACATCTGGCTAGTTTTTGTATTTTCAGTAGAGACGGGGTTTCGCCATGTTGGTCAGGCTGGTCTGGAACTCATGACCTCAAGTGATCTACCTGCCTTGGCCTCCCAAAGTGCTGGGATTACAGGTGTGAGCCACTGTGTCTGGCCCCTACCCTATTTAATATTGCATACTCCCCCCACCCCCTACACTTTCTAACTCTGCTCTGTTTTTTTTTTTTTCCTTAGCACTTTTCACCATCTGCTGTGTAATATATTTTATTCATGTATTTATTTATTGCTTGGATTCCCTTATTGGAAAAAGTCCATGAAGGTGGGGGTTTTCATCTGCTTGTTCCCCTGTGAATTCCCAGTACCTAGGATAGTGCCTTGTTGCTCACTTGATGTTGGCAAGTGGATAAATCTCTGTGAGAATCAGGCTTCCTTGGGTGTTTCTTGCTTTTTTCAGAGCTGTCTGGCTTTGGCCTGCTTAAACTAGTTGGATAACACTTCCTGAATATCTACACTTGCTCCTTATTCATTTGTCCTGAAATGTGCTAGGAGCTACAGATTCAGCAGAGAGTCTCATCCCTGGCCTCATTAAATATGCATGAGAGTGGGAAAAAAGTAAAAAAAAAGAAAAAAAGCGTAGTATTTCAGATGATTGTGACAAGGATGTGGTGGCTGAGAGAATAGTAGCCTTAGGTCTGGTGGTCTGGGAAGGCGTCTCTGGGGAGGTGACATTTCAGATGTAACCTTAATGATGAGAAACCAGATTGTGAGAATCTTCTGGAAGAGCTTTCCAAGCTGCAGAAACCAAGAGTGGCCAAGGAGCAGAAAGAAGCCATTGCAGCCGGAGTGTGGAGAGAGAGGTGGCAGCAGGGCCGGGGAGACAGGATGATGGGCTGAACTTGCAAGGCAGGTAAGCAGTTGGGATTTTCATCTAGGTTATTGAGCCTGTAGTAAACAGTATGATCTGCTTTGGCTCTCAGGCCTCAACTGCCTCATACGCTGATGCTTGTGAGGGCTCTGCCTCCTCGGACACAGATCATGGTCTTTGGACTCAGATCTGGGTCCAAATTCCATATCTACTATTTAGCAAGGACATGATTTGGGGTTTGTTTCTTGAGCTGCATTCACTCAACACAGGCTTACTGTTATTTCCTCTGCAGGATGAAATTCCAAACATTTATACCCCAGGAGGCTCAGGTGCCCACCTACCAGGTAGAAGATTTGCTGGAGTCATTGGAGCAGGGCTGGAGTCCCCTGCTATGCTAGGAATTAGCTCTTAATTGCTGGATTTGGGGAGATCAGGGAAATCTCGTAGGAGGGGCTTAAGGCAGTGGCTTGTTAGTAACAACTTGATATCGAGAAATCGCTCAATATTGTAGTACTTTAACTGTGTATTGACAGAGACTAAGCCCAGCAAAGAGGATACAAGATTGGTAAAAACAGTCTCTTCCTACCGGGCACTTAGTCTTGTAATTGGTAGGGAAATGCAAAGCCCTTGATATACATGGTTTGAATGTTTATCCCCTCTAAAACTCAAATTGAAACTTAATCCCCAAAGTGGCAGTATTGAGAAATGGGGCCTTAAGAGATGATCGAGTCATGAGGGCCCTGCCCTCATGAATGGATTGATGCATTCATGGATTAATGGGTTAATGGGTTATCATGGGCATGGGGCTGGTGACTTTATAAGAAGAGAGATACCTGAGTTATTATGCTAAGCTCCCTCATCATGTGATGTTCTGTGCTGCTTTGGGATTCTTCAGAGTCTGCTGCTTTGGAACTCACCAGGTCCAGCCCCTCAACCTTGAACTTCTCAGCGTCCAAAACTGAGAACTAACTGTTTTTCTTTATAAATTACCCAGTTTCAGGTATTCTTTTATAAGCAACAGAAAACAGACTAAGACACATGGTCTTATTTAATTTGCATAGTATTTTGCTTAGGAAGAAGTAAAACATAGTGGTCAAGAGTGTAGGCTCAGAACAGCTCTTTATGTTCAAATCCAGGCTGGGTTACTTGCTTAGATTTGTGATCTTGGCAAAGTTACTTACCCTGTCTGTGTCTCAGTCACTCTTCTGTAAAAAGAGATAATTACCTGAGGATGATACTAAATTTGTAGGGTCGATGTGAGGATTGAATGTGTTTATATAGATAACATAATTGTAACAGTGCCTTAGGTACATAACACTATGCTTTTTTACAGATGGGAAAACTAGGGTTCAACAGTTAATGAAGCTCTACAAGTTCACACTGCCGGAAGTCAGGACTGGAACCCAGATCCTTGGATTTAATCCTGTGTTCTATTTCAAATCAAGAATTCCTGAGGGGGCTGCTAGTGAAATTTTATGTAGAGGTTTATTTGGACAGACAGTTCTTAATACTAAAATAAGATTAAGTTTAAAAATACTTTGAAATTTTATTATAAAAATAATATAATCCTATCAAAGAAAAGTTAAAAAGAGAAAATAAAAAGCTAACTCTCTAGTTGTACTTTGTCACCAGTTGCTCCAGGCAGATAAAATGAGGCCTGAGGAACAGTGGGATGGGCAGAAAATGCTGCTGGGATGGACAGACTCTGTGGCCTGGCACTGATTAAGCTCTTGATTCTAAATATGTTCCTGTGCTTCTGATGTGGGGAACATCCAAGAGGAAACTATTCCCTAGAGAAAGAAGATCCACTTTTGATGGCCATCATCATCTGGAGAAGGGTGGGCAATTTGGGTCACTGGTGTAAGGGTGTGTGTTAAAAGTTCAGGTACTGGGTCCCATTCTAGAAGATCCCAATGCCCACTTGTCATAGTAAAGCTTCTAGGGTCTAGTAATACAGCAGTCTTAAAACATCACGCTTAAGTGAACTGTTCCCAGACTTATTTAGTAATGGATTTAAGAGAATGTATAATACCCAGTAGCATCCCAAGCACTTGGATTCTATGGAACATACTTTGGGAAATGCTTCAATAAAGCAGTAAGAAGAAAATTCATTCTTTTGAGAAAAAATGTTTGGGGATATTAAGTCAGAGGCTTGGGTTTTTTTAAAAAAAGATGGTTTTTCAGATGCTGATTTAGGGACCAAGAATAGGACTAAGGAATGCCCCTGCTAGCAAAGCGTGATGATGACGCGAGGCCATGATAGCCCCCTCCTTGGGTGTAGGTCTGCATGCCTGTGTGGCCATGCTTGAATACTTTGTATCTACATGCACGAATACTCTGCATCAACATCCATGTCCTCTCATCACTAAGAATGTCAGTTTTGTGAGGACTGGTCTGCAGCATGTGTGGACAATTATTTTTTTGGCATTCGTTTCCCTTTCTTGCTTATTAGTGCACTTATTTTCTTTTGGGAAGTATCCTCTTCCCTATTCTCAGTCCTTGTGGTTTAATTGAAACTGACTCGTCTCTAGCCCTTGGGTGGTGCTGTGACACCTAAGGCTTCAGAGGCCCAGTGCTGCAGGCCACAGTGATTGGTCCAGGAGAACCAATGAGAAGCAAGGACACTCTTGCTGGCGATGTTGGGGTAGAACAGTTCCCGCACATATGCAGCGGCTGTTTCTGGGGTTTCTGTTCCATTAATCAGTTTTTTGATTCCTGTGCCAATGCTGCCCTATCTTCAGTACAGTAGTCTATGAGAAGCCATGAGATTTGATAAGACAATTTCCCCAAATTTATTCTTTTAGGCATGTCTTGGCACACTTTGCCCTTTAATATACATTTTAGAATCAGCTGGCCAGGTTTCTTTATAAATCTTGATTGGAATTTGCAATGAAGTCATAGAAGATTTTGGGGATAATTAACATTAAGATTTTGAGCTTTCTTAAATACAAACATAAGGTATCTCTCCATTTTTTTCTGAGTTACCTTAAAACTTTTAATAAAGTTGTATATATTTATTTATAAAGTTTATATATAGTTAGATTTATTCCCAGATACTTTATATTTTTGTTTCTATTATGAACTATATCTTTCTAAAGTATATTTTCTAAGTTTTTCTGCTAGCATATTGAGATACAATTGATTTTTATATATTGATCTTAAATTAGGCACTTGAGTAAACTCTTTTATTAATTCTAAATTTTTGTGGATTGTTTTGGATCAGTGTTTCTCAGCTTTTTTATTATTGCCCCACCTCCAAGGAAACTTTTAGATTATTTTTTTCCTAATTGCCCCCTCACCTGAATCCATCAATTTTGATATCACAGGGTCACTGTGTATCTGTTTAAGTATATCTATGCTTTATACGTAAAAAGAGTAAGATTATTTTGCCTACCAAGAATGGATTTTCTCTCTTTATGGAGTGACATCACCTCATTGAGAATGCATGTCTTGATTAAAAGGAAGATCATTTGAGACCTGATGTATATTTTTTAGAAGTTCCTTGCTGTAGTTCTCTTGGCGGTACACTCTTAGTTTTGTTTATCTGAAAGATAATATTACCAGGCATAGTTCCAGGTTGACTGTCATTTTCTGTCAGTACTTTGATACTATTCTACTAACTTCAGGCTTCCATTGTTGATGTTGAGAAACCTGCTTGCGATTCCTTTGTAGGTGATCTGTTTTTCTGCTTTTTGAATGCCTTTAAGATCTTCTCATTGTTTTCAGTGGTCTGTACTTTCACCACAATATGTCTGAATTTATTTTTATTTATCTTGCTTAGTATATGTTGTACTTTATATTGCTGAAGATTCATGTTTTTCATCAGTTCTAGAAAGTTCTCAGCCATGTTCTTTTCAATACTGCTTCTCCTCCATTCTCTCTAATGTTTCCTTCTGGTGCTCTGGATGCATGTGACTCTTTTGCCCATGTCTCTTAACCTCTTAAGTGTTCATCTCATCTGAACACATGGAGCTGAAGAACACATGGAGTTTCTTCAGCTCCATGTTTCAATTCATGTTTTTTTCAGCTGTGACTAACCTGCTATTTAACCTATTGATTAAATATTGTTGTATTTTAATCTCTAAAAGTTATTTTGACTTTAAAAAATCTATTAGGCCATTTTTATACCTTCTAGTTACTTGTTCACTTTAAAAATTTTATCTTTTTTTTTTTTTTTGAGACGGAGTCTTGCTCTGTCGCCCAGGCTGGAGTGCAGTGGCACGATCTCAGCTCACTATAACCTCTGCCTCATGGGTTCAGGAGATTCCCCTGCCTCAGCCTCCTGAGTAGCTGGGACTACAGCCTAAAAATTTTATCTTTTATTTTGTTAGACATTTATAATAGCTATTTTAAATCCTGCTTTTGAGAATATTTTAAGTCCTTGGGTGCCAACGACGGTTTTGTTTTTCTGTTGATATACACTCATGCTTGCTTATTTCCTTGTGTGAGTTTTGTAACTTTTTATTGTGAGCTCATATTTTGCTTTCCTTAATTTGTGTGAACTCCCAAGGGCCTGTAACAGCGATGTGTTTTTTCATAGAATATTTTCCTTTGTCTCTGCCTGGAGCCAGGGAGCATTAGTGACCTGGAAACACTTTAGCCCTGTTTGAGGGTGCCAGAATAATGCTGGGATCTCAGGTTCAGCACTTTAACGAAGATCAAGGCTCAGTTTCTCAGTAGCAGATCTGATGTTAGCAATGTTAATATTTTTAACCAGGGCAGCACTTTCGTATTTACTTACTGCCCAATTTCCCAACACTGGGTTCAATTTGCTATTTTTTTTTTTTTTTTTTTGAGACGGAGTCTTGCTTTGTTGTCCAGACTGGAGTGCAGTGGCGCGATCTCGGCTCACTACAAGCTCTGCCTCCCAGGTTCATGCCATTCTCCTGCCTCAGCCTCCTGAGTAGCTGGGACTATAGGCGCCTGCTACTACGCCCGGCTAATTTTTTGTATTTTTCAGTAGAGATGGGGTTTCACTGTGTTAGCCAGGATGGTCTCGATCTCCTGACCTCGTGATCCACCCGCCTCGGCCTCCCAGAGTGCTGGGATTACAGGTGTGAGCTACCGCACCCGGCCAATTTGCTATCTTTTTAAAAAATTATCTTTTGGATTTCTCCAACTTTCTGGAGAGTCCAGCAACTAATTAAAATGTTTATTTATTGTAGTTTATCCAGGATCTACTTGTATTTAGAATGAGAGCCTTTCAGAATATCTGCTCTGCCATATTTCTGGAAGTTGGAATGTGTCTCTTGTGTATTGGAGTTTACAATGTACTTTCACATACAATATCTATTTTGATCTTCACAATTTTTAAAATAAAAATACTCAGTTTCACTCATGCTAAAACTGTGCGTGGAATAACTCTGGTGTAAAAGCAGTTCTTTTATGTTCAGAATTATTTTAGCAAAATATTCGAAAGGAAATATGTATATTCCTTTAAGACAGATTTTATGGAGCATAGTTAGTTAAAAATGGTTTAATCTGTCGGTATGAATCATTTTGTTCTCATATAGGAATCTTCAAAAGAGGTGAAACAGTCAAATGAGTTAGAGGAGATAGTAGTGTAAAAATGTGATTGCCAAGTGTTACCTTTTACTTGACTGGAAGAGAGACAAACATGAGTTTTAAGAAGTCAGGGAGAATGACAGAGTTTATCTTCCATTGTGCTTTTATCTTCTAATCTCCAAAGGCAAAGGAAGGAAAAAATAGTTGCCCTTAGCCAAAAGGGTCTTGAGCAAGACTGGAAGACAGGGGGCCTGGATTTACAACTCACAGAGGGAGTTAGAATGAAGGGTTATTAGGTCTGAGAGTGACAGTTGAAATTTACTGAAAGTACCTGTAGAAAAACTGCATGCTTTTCAAGTCTTAAAAGTCATTATCCTTTATGATTTTCTTAATAGTGTCCTTTGATGAATAAATTAAAAATTTTTGATGAGGCACAATTTATTGATTTTTTTTTCTTTTGTGATTAATGCTTTTTGTGTCTTGTCCAAGGTCATGAAGATTTTATTTTATATATTTAAAAAAATCTTTATAGTTAATTTTTTACTTTTAGAACTGTAATTCCTCTCTAATTTTTATGTATAACGTCTAATTTTTAAGAGTTGGGGTTCATTTTCACCTATATGTTCAATTGTTTTAGCATCATTTGCTGAAAATGTTTTCTTTCTCTGTTGAATTTTCTTGGCACCTTTGTAAAAAACCAATTGACCATATACGTAGGCCCTATTTTGAGGCCTTTAATTCTGTTACATCAACATATTTGTCAGTACTCATGGAACTGTAAACCTAATATCTGTATATTTTATTACATGAAAATTATACCTCAATAACAAATGATGTAATGATAAAAAATTACATATTTGAGTTGTTTGACAAAAGTAGTAATTAGTGAATTAGAAAACATGTTTGATCATATTTTTCTATTTTTATATAAAAGTCCATCTACTACCCATCCATTTAATACAGATTTATTAAGAACTAAAACCTGCTTGGCACCATGGTGACCTCTGGGCCTACAGAGCACATAATCCATAGTCCCTGTTCTTGAGGAGCTCATAGTTGAGTAAAAAGAGATGGATGTGAAAAGTATATTGACAACCCAATGTGATGAGGGCTGTGAGATAAATAAACGTAGGGCCCTGTGGAAGCCAGTCACCCTAGCCATCTTACCCTCCTAGAGTGCTTAGATCAGGGAAATATTTGTCAAAGAGCTTAAGAACTGGCTGAGTGTTCAAAGTAAGTGGGAGTAGGCCTGGCATAGGCAAAGTGCTTGCCTGTGGTCCCAGTAATGCTGGGGAGTGGGCAGGAGAGGGCAGTTGGGAAATGCAAGGCCCTAAGACCAGTGATTTTTAAGTGTTTCAAATAGAAGGGTACACATGCCCACTTAACTAAAGAAGTGGCACTTTAATAAAAATAAAAAATTATATTCCTTATTAGAGAAGCAGGGAGCAGGACTTTTGGAGAGAATGACATGTAAATATATACTGCTATGGAGAACAGTGTGAGGGGCAGTTCTTGACATTGGGATTGGCCAAAACAAGTGGCCAGGGCTAGGGTCTGGGTGAGGGAGTAGACACTGAAAGACAGGATGACAGCACAGATGGGGATGTGGTGACAACTAAACACTACGTTTGTTTCACAAGGTAATTTATCCTACTGATGGCATTGGTTCTTATATGGATGAAAAAAATAATGAACTAAAAAATAGCTACTATTGATTGAATGTCACTCTGTGCCAAGTGTTGTGTCCTACTCTTTATGTACATTAAATATCATGCTCTCCATTTATCTGTTATCATCACCATTGTACAGGTGATAACACTAAGCCAGAAGCTTAAGTCATCAACTTGAGTCCACTCAAGCTTACTTAACTGGTAAGTGAAGCATCAGGATTTGAACCCAAGTCATTCCAAAAACTGTGTTCCCATCACTATTACATGTAGCTTATCCCTATAATATTTACCTGTGTTTGGGATACAAATGAAAGTCCCCCCCACCACCATAAAATTATGCTGCTTGTTCATAGTTTGCCAGAAAAGCTTCATTTTAAAGTGAAAACCCATCCCACTACTGGAAATAGTTAATGCATGATGGCATCTGGCTAAACTAGGGCAAGGACTATCTATGCAGTCACTGTTTTATGAGTTCTCATCAGAGCAGGATGCCTCTATGGATAGAAAGGCAGAGAGGGAGTGGGAAGGACTTCTGCTAGGAGCCCAGCCAATAAGCCACAGACTTTCTTTTCACTGGCTCAGTTAAGCATTTTTTGAGACCCTTAACCCCATTTATGAAAATGGAAATGTCAATAAAAATCACATTTTCAACATCGTGTTTCAAAACAGGAGGTTCACTTTGATCGTTCTGAGCAAAATGGCCAATGAATACTATAGAAAAAATATTTACAAAAAGATCATTCTATATATGTATATATATGCATATATGTGTATTTATAATCTCAGTGATGTTACTTTCTGATAGCTACTTTCAAGGCAGACATTTTCTTTTGTAATATGATTGCCATCTTGCCAAATATATACTTAATGCCATTACTTGTTAGAGAGATTTTCTCATTTATCTTTAGACTTTATGCCTACTATTCTCATTTTAAATATTATATTTGTAAGACTTGATTTGAAGAAATTGTCAACTTTTGTAGCTCCATATATTCTAAAAGTATTTGTCTAGGTCCTCACACTGAGTTGGAATTCCCAGCAGTTGTAATATGTACTTTTACATGAGTTATCTTCAAACTGTTGTATAACAGGGCTCAAGTGATTGGGAAGCATTGAAACTTAGAATGAGACTTGCTTCCTGAGGGACAGCAGGTATTGAACATACACCCACATGTTAAGAAAGATCAATTCAGCAGAGAATATAGGTGCGGTGGGATAATGGCCTGATTAAAAGACCAGTGTTGAGCACTGCAGAAGTGAGGGATGTGTTCCACCCAAAGAAATCTGAGTTCTGAGAAGCATGTGGAAAACAGTCCATCGGCCAGGATGCTTTCAGCCATAATACTAGAAAAGCCCAAAACAACAGATTTAAACCAAAGGGAAATTCATTCAGTCATATAACTAGAACTCAGAAGCAGGGCTGACTTCAGGGTTGATTTTATTCAGTGGTTTTGGCTCCATTTCTGTGTGATTTTCTTCATTCTGTCTTCTGCATGCCAGCATTATCTTAAGACTGGTGATGAGGTGATTAACCAGCCCCGGGCATAACGTGGATATGATAATTTCCAGAGGACAAGTGAGAATGTCCCTTCTGGATAGTCTCCCAGCAGAGCAAGGAAACACTTTCCCAGAAGCCCCTAGCAAGTCAATCCTCAATCCTCAATGACTCATTCTTAAACCAATCACTAGCAAGGAGGAAGAGATTTCCTCTGGATTAGTTAGGCCAATCCCTGGAGTTGGAGTAGCTCTCTGCTTCCCCTGAGGCATATGAGCTATCTGGCAGAGGATGCTTTGTTTGCATGGGTGAGGAGTGGATGCTGGGTAGGCTATCTGGTATCTACAACTATGGTGGGATTCAGAAACGAGTGGCCCTCAGAAATTTAGGTATGTTGTGAGCACCAGGAATGTTTGAGAGCAGCTAGCAAAGTCCTAGGCACCAGGAGAGGGCTGGCATTATTGAGAAAACAGAAATTAGGTAATACGTAAAAACCATGAACAGGGTCCATGGGCAAGATGATCATCCAGAGACTCACATAGGAAAAGCAGAATTCAAGTCTGGATCCAGATCAGCACAGGTGTGAGCTGATGGCTGAGCTCAGGATTGGCCCTAGATATGTGCCATGGTTTAGATATGGTTTGTCCCCACTGAAACTCATGTTGAAGCTTGATCCTCAGTGTGGCAGTGTTGGAAGGTGGGGCACAGTGGGAGGTGTTTTGGTCATGGGGAGACATTCCTCATGAATAGATTAATACTGGGAGTGAGTTCTCGCAGGACTGGATTAGTTACCCTGAGAGCAGGTTGTTGTAAAGTGAGGTTTCTCCTTGTGTTTGCTCTCTTTTGCACGTGTTTGCTTGCCTTTTCACTTCTCTGCCATGTTATGATGCAGCATGAGGCCCTCACCAGAAGTCAGTCAGATGCAGGTGCCCAATCCTGGACTTGCTAGCCTCCAGAACTGTGAGCTAAATAAATCTCTTTTATTTATAAATTACCCAGGCTCAGGTATCCTGTTGCAGCAATACAAAATGGACTAGGACAGTATGTATCTCATAAGTGCTAGTTGCCTGGAGTAGCACTGAGGTAGCAGAGTTTGAGAACATCAGTGCATGAATTAGACAAGAGTAAATAAAAGGAAATTACGAATAGGCAAGGGGAACTTTAGACCAAATGGCAGAACGATGGGCAGGACCATCCCCTTTACTGAGGCAGACACACTCAATAAAACCAGGCCAGATGGGGAGTGAATGGGTTGAGATGAGGAAAAGGATACATAAGTGCTGGAGAGTTGGGAGCCAAGAGAGGGTTGTTGGGGTGGGTGAGGAAGGCTGTCTTTATGGTTTATTGCAGCCTCTTTTGTAGCTGTGCTGGCCATGCTTATGTTTAAAGTAACAGCATTC
This sequence comes from Pan paniscus, assembly GCF_029289425.2. Taxonomy (NCBI): domain Eukaryota; kingdom Metazoa; phylum Chordata; class Mammalia; order Primates; family Hominidae; genus Pan; species Pan paniscus. The sequence goes on from NC_085926.1 coordinate 135,071,181, forward strand.
ATTTATTGCTGTCTATTACTGGTAGCCAAGTGGCCTCAGTGGAGGGGTGAGGAAGAAAGCAGAAGCTGGGGAACTAGTTCTGTGTGTGAAAACTGAAAAATTTCATGGTGTTGTTGCATTCCTGGGTTTAGTTGCCACTCAGGTTTCTTAATGAAGTGAAAAAATCTTCATGCTGAAAATCTGTTCTCAGATCAATGAGAAAGGTGACAGATAATATGTTACTAGCTTTTCTGTCGATTATCCATTTACTTTATGAGGATTGTATGTTGAAACACTGCAGATAAAGTGTCTCAATTAAGACTTTAATTTAGATTTAATAAGAGTTATTATGTTAATAAAAGATCAATTAGCAGTTAAATAGCCATTGATCCAGGTACAATAAGTATGTCAGAAAGACATCAAGTTGTCATTGAAAAACTGGAGATTACATGAGCAACATGTGAGCAATTAGATTCTCAATATATTCAGGCTATAATGAATGTCAATGCATTTAATTGCCATTTAACAAGAAAGCTAATGTTAAGTCTCATGCCTATTAACTCACATACCTATTCACAGTTCTTCATTAGATTCATTTTTTCATTGGTTCCTTCAAGAAATATTTAATTAACCACACACCAGGTAAAGTGAGAAAAATATGAGTATGATGCATAATCTCTGCCTTCAAAGAACTTAAAATCTAGTGTTGAAATACGACTCATCTACAAGGAAAAATAAAGGAACGAGGCAGATAGTAGAACATTTTCCACATATTTTCTGATTAAGCTCTAAATATTACCACCATAACTGAAATTTCTCACATGTTGAAAGAAATCTTTGTTATTACAAGCCACTAAATTTAGGGGTTGTTTGTTACTGCATTATGCTGTAGTAAAGCTGACTAATATGGTGAATAGAAGAGGGTTTGACAGGCCAGAGATACATTCTCTGGTGTGATATTGTCATAAGAGAAGCTAAAGTTTTATCATCCTAAATATTGGAGAGGGGCACTTCAGAAATATATCAACTCTCACTAGGGCCAGGAGGCATTGAGAAGTAAAAGTTACTCTTGGTTGTTTGCATGCCCAACCTCCAAAAATCTCATTTTCTCCAGGACCATAGATGGACATGGGAGAGAGGCAGATCAATATCTGATAAAAATGGCTAAAATGGTGAATTTTATCTCAATTAAAAAAAGAATAGACATATAATCTTTGTTACTGGAGTGGGAACATTTTGGAGTGAGTGTGTAACTAAACTCTCTGTTCACTGAGAATCATACTTCTCCCTCTCAGGGGACCCCGGAGGCCATGCTCCTGCCTTCTCACGTGGCTCTCCTGTCACACCAAGGGCTTTTTTTGTTTTGTTTTGTTTTTGTTTTTTTTTTTTGAGACAGAGTCTCGCTCTATCACCCAGGCTGGAGTGCAGTGGTGCAATCTTGGCTCACTGTAATCTCTGCCTCCCAGGTTCAAGCAATTCTCCTGCCTCAGTCTCCCAGGTAGCTGGGACTACAGGTGCCAGCCACCACACCCGGCTAATTTTTGTATTTTTAGTAGAGACGGGGTTTCACCATATTGGCCAGGGTGGTCTCAAACTCCTGACCTCAAGTGATCTGCCCGCCTTGGCCTCCCAAAGTGCTGGGATTACAGGCGTGAGCCACTGTGCCCGGCCACACCAACACCTTTTGGATGTGGAGCCTCTCCGTGAGGCTAGTGCTCCTTCCCTTGTCTCTCTCTGGAAAGTGAGGCAGTGGTCACCTTCTGAGCTCTTTCTTTCTCCAATTATGTTCAGCTCCTCTAGGCTCTGGATCTTGAAAATCACAATTTACTTTCTGTTTTAGAAAGCTAAGCTTTTCCCAGGAGCTTTAAGATCACATTTAGTTGTTCAAAAGATAATCTGTCTCTTTCTCAGCCGTTCCTTGAGTGAAACTGAGGGCAGGAGCTGCCTCAGGGCTTGTGGTGGGACAGGTCCTGTGTTATATGCTATGACCTAATGGACCCTCTTGCCCAAAACTTAGTAACTTTCCTATGTACACCAGTCTTGGCTAGTGTATTACTTGGGGAATTAAAGATAAAGGGCCTGTGTTTCACCCTGAAATCACCTAGAAGCTTAAATAAGAGATGCAGCACAGAAGGTGTGTGTGTATGTGACAGAGATTGAGAATTTGGCAGGGGGAGGAAACTGAAGCTCGTAGTGGCCCTGAGAATGTAAGTCCTCGGATGTTAGCAGGAATCTGACATCTACCAGTTATGGGAAAGAAAGCTTCAGAAGGCTGGAAATCTGGGACACTCATGGAGATGACACCTGAATTACAATTGTAAAATTAAAAAAAAAAAACAAAAACAAAGGAAAAATCTGCTGGAAAAGTGAAAAATTTAGCCAAATAAGATATTTTGAAGATGGACTAAAAGTGTTTCTAAATTCATTATCCTTTCTGCATTTCAATTTAGATTTAGTTAGGTGAATTTGGGTTGAGAGCTAAACTTTAGCTTTGAAAACTACCTTTAAATGATGTAGATTGTCTTAAGGAGTTGCTTTCTAGGGTCTGATTTTACTTTGCAGCAGGAAGAGCTCTCTGTTGAGCACTCAGTATGTGAAGGGGCATGGTAAACATGAGAATGGAAACAATAGAAAAGACAAATGTTAGACCCAAGGGAAGCACAGCAGAGGGTGGCATGTGGAGGGAGAGTGCACAGACATATAAACAAGCAGCTGTTACATAAGACAGGCTCAGTGCTGTGGCAGGCCAGTGTTGAGGGCACCGTGGTTCTTGCTTATGTCCTAAAATTATTTTATCAGATGATCAAATAGATGAACGGACTGTACAGAGTAATTATTTTGCAGTTAAGCTGCGCCCCCTCCCACTTTTGGCAAGTGGAGGGAAGATAAAATAAAGGAACTGAAATGGTAGAAACTTTGTGTGCTTCTTGTTCTCAGACCTTTCTTTCCCCTGGAGGAGTCTGAGCTGGAACAAGCATGACATCACTGAGTAAATTAATCCTGACCATAGGAGGCAGGGAAGCTTCCACCAGTGCTCTACCACATACAAATGGTGGGTTTAAAGGGAGTAAAAAGGCGATTTGAATAGGAAGCACTTAAGAAGCCTCCCTTGTTCTCCACCTCCAGGTCTAATAGCCTCCCAGAGCAGACACAGAGCCTTCTAAGAGAAATGAAAATATCCCTCCTAAACACACGCAAGCACATAACAAAAGCCAAGTTAAGAAGGTTAGCGATTTAGTTGTCTCAGCAACATGTCATCAAGTTGAGATGAGCAGGAAACACAGATAACACGAGGAAGAAGGAATATATCATAAGCCACAAAGAGGGAAAACCTGGGATGCTGAGAAAAGCAAAGCAAAGCCCTTTTCCTTTCTGTTTCATTAAGGGGAACTTAACTTTTAAACAGCCTCTCAAAAAAGCTAAAATAGAATCTGCTTTTGTGTAACCTGTGTACTTGATGTGTGTTAAGAAATTGTGTTATCAGCATTTCCTGTGTAGTACCACCTTCAAAAGCAACATTTTTAGAGATGTCCGTATAATTTCTCAGAGAAACAAAATAGTGTCATGTTAGAATGGGATTTTTTTTATAAGTATTTTATTGGATATTAACAGTATGGGATAAACATACAGAAATGATCAAAGGTAGATCACTCTGCTCACATGAGTTAAAACTCATAATATTACAGCACAAAATGAGACAAATGGACATTTTAGAGACTGATTCTTTCTCTGCTCTTATAAAGTTGTATTCAGAAAATTGCTGACATTTGGTTCCCAGGAGAAATAAATTTGTGATTGTGGAAATGTGAGATCTACGCCCTCAGCTGGGGCTATAAACTTGTTGTTGGAACAGCAGAGCAGGGGTAGGAGGAAAATGAAAGGAAGGCAGGAAAAGAGGCAGGAGAGGATGGAAAGGGCTGGCCTATTCCATTGGTAAACACCTCCAGTTATTTGAAAGTGTGTTCTTATGCTGAGTCAAAAATCTACCTCCAGGTAACTTTCCAAATAATTCACTTAGGAGCCATGCTGAACAAACCAGCTTTCTCTGGGCCACAACACTTCTTAAGATATTTGCATGATAGCACATCTTCACTTGATCTCTTCTCTGAGCAGGGATTCTAAAAGGGTGGTCTCCCATCAGCAATATCAGCATCAGCTAGAAACTTGCTAGAAATGCTCCTCTTTCCCCACCTAGGGGTGGGTCCCAGCAACCTGTGGTTCAATAAGTCCTCTAAATGATTCTGATGGATGCTCAAATTTGAGAACCCTGCTCTAGGCTAAGAATCTGTGTTTCTTCAACTCTCCCACCTTAATTCATCCACTTACATGCACATTCATATATTTAATCATTCATAATCAAGTATTTCTTCCTTTCTCCATAAATATCAGTTTGATATTTGATTCTGTGTTCAGATATTGCTGAGAAAGGGTTTTCTGGAATATGTTTTTCATGACATTGGTTGGTAGAAGTGAGTGACCCTCATTTTTTCCTTTCTGAAAACCTCTAGCATTTTGGATACTTAGCATCGGCTAGGCCTTATACTCAGGGAAGGCGATCTCCTCCCAGAGCTAGAGGATGAATCATTATGTATGAGCCAGTTGTTGTGGTCTCATTCCCCTTGCCAGGATTGGTTTAGACATGAGCACGTGACTCAGTCTTGGCCATTGGAATTTGTTCTTATGACTTTTTTCCTTTTGTATTTCTTCAATGTAAGTTCGAAGGACTTGGGGAGGAAAGGCAGACAGATATACGTGCTTAGTCTTTCATCTTGAACTCAGCTTAGCTGGGCAGCTTTACTTCCAACTTCATCTGGGGTCACTCAGTGGCTGCAGTTACCTGGCAGCTTTGCTGGGGCCAGATGACTAAGACATGTGCTGGTTAGTGCTGGTCGTCAGCTGGTTGTCTGGACTGTGGGGCTTGGACAGCTCCTCGCTGCTCCACGTGGCCTCCGCTCCTCCAATAAATTAGCCTAGGCTTCTTCATATGGCAATCTCAGGGGAGTATTCCAAGGATGCGAGAGAAGAAGCCACAAGGCCTTTTAAAACTTAAGTTCAGAAATCATGTATTATTTCTGCCACATTCTGTTGGATAGAACAAGTAATAAGGCCAGTTCTGGCTCAAGCGATAGGAAAATAGATTCTACCTATTGATGGTAGAGCTGCACAGTCATCTTGCAAGGGGCGTGCACACACAGATGAGAGAATTTTATGACAAATTTTTGCAATTTGGTATTTCAGTACTTAAAACTCTATGAATTTGTTTTTATATAAGTAGTATATGCGGGATTGAAAGTATGTAAGCAAAATAAAAAAAGAGAACAAAAATGTTGTCTCAAATTCTATAGTCAAGAAGTAGCCTAATAACTTCAAGTGAAAATCATTCCAGGTAGCTCCTTAAGTGTATAAATGAAATAAAAAATGCAGAATAAATTAGTAAAAATTGGGTCTTACTCTACGTTTTTAGAAAAATAAAAAGCATTAAATTGAATTTTTCTTGAATTTAACAGAAGAAAAAGAAATCAAAGAAATTATGGAACTTCAGATAATTTTTTTTTTTTTTTTACCACCAGAGATATTAGATCCTAAAAGTTCTCCCTAAGGTTACAAAATGATTATAAAAAAATTAAGAAAGCTGGAGTTTTTTTTTAAAGATCCATGTTTAATTTTAGACATACTGATTGACTCTCTGCTATGAAAGATAAGGAAATTAAAACTTTTAATCTTCCTCTAGCCTTATTTTCCACTCCCCTCATCTTCTGAGCTTTTTAGTAACATTTTTATAAAGTCAGTATAAGGGATTTATATTCTACAATTATAGTTCTATGATTCTATCATTATGATAGTTTAGTTTTATGTCTGTAATTAAGTGAATTTGCTGCTCCCTACCTGTCCTTGTACCACAGCTTCTGCTTTCCTGAATTCTTTATTTTCTAAAATTATGGTTCATTTTTAGTTTGCTGGATTTCCTTGTGAAGTTCTTTTCCAGGTGCACTCAGAGAGTTTGCTCTCTGGGTTCTTGTATACTTCCAAATTTCTGTTGGTTGTCTTCACATTGAGTTGGCTGGGTATAAAAATTTGATGTCCCGCTTTCTTTCCCATCAGACTCTGTGAGCATTGCTCCAATGATTTTGGGTATTGAATTTTGCACTGTTTCTTCTATCATTACTCCTCTATTCATTTTTGGTTGGCTGAATTTATTATTGGTTAGGTTTTAAAAGAAGAACTCTTAGATGTTTTTTTCTCCATGCCCGTTCATGTTGAGAATGTTTGTCTGCTACCTTTATATGTCTGGTATTCATTTTCTTATAGGTGATTCTATACTTTTTTGGAGGGTACTGGATGACTGAATACTTTTTTTTTTAAATAGTGTTGGGTCTTAATAGTGCAAGAAGGTGATATCTTGTTGATAATTCCATTCTGGAATATTCAGGCAGATGGTATTAGTTATTATTTTATTTTATTTTATTATTTTTTTGAGACAGAGTCTTGCTCTGTCACCTGGGCTGGAGTGCAGTGGCTCGATCTCGGCTCACTGCAATCTCCGCCTCCTGGGCTCAAGCAATTCTCCTGCCTCAGCCTCCCAAGTAACTGGGATTACAGGCGGATGGTATTAGTTGTTTTTTATAGCAAGGATTTTTTTTTGTGTTATATGTCCAAGTATATTTTTATTCTGATTTGGGTTCTTTTTCAGGAATAATTTCTGTGTTGGATGACCTTTGTCCATTATATTTATCATCGTCTAAGTGCTTTAAAAAGTCATCTTTTCCCCGAGATTCATTTTTAATCATCTCAATGTCTTTCCTCAATCAGCTATTTATTCTTCAGTCAAGCCTAGATTATTCATTGATGTCTAAAATTGCATTATTAGTTCATTAGTAATGTGACTTTTGTCTTCAGGTTATTTCATAGCTATATAATTTCTCTTTTGGTCTTTTGGTCTCATTCTGTTGTTTTAAAATTTCATTTTCATGTTCTTGATGATTGATTTCATGTTTCTGTTATTTCTCTGTAGCCCAAATCAGTTGTAGGAATTTCTTCTAAGATGGGTACTTTGTCAGCAGCATGTTATATTCCTTTTGCTGTGGTAAATGTATAATTGCCTGCCTCTCTCTTTCTTTCCTTTTCTTCTCTCTTTCTCTCTTTTTCTTTCTTTCTTTCCCTCCCTCCCTCCTTCCCTCCCTTCCTTCCCTCTCTCCCTCCTTCCTTCCCTTCCTTCCCTCCCTTCTCCTCCCCTTTCCTTTCCTTTCCTCTCCTTTCCTGTCCTACCTTCCTCCCTCTCTCCCTCCCTCCCTTCCTCCCTCTCTCCCTCCCTCCCTTTCTTTCTTCTTCTTTTCTTTCTTTTTCTTTCTCTTTCTTTCTTTCTTTCTTTCTTTCTTTCTTTCTTTCTTTCTTTCTTTCTTTCTTTCTTTCTTTTCTTCTTTCTCCTTTTTCCCTCCCTCCCTACCTTCCTTCCTTCCTTCCTTCCTTCTCTCTCTCTCTTTCTTTCTTTCTTTTTTATTTTATTTTATTTTATTATACTTTGTTTTAGGGTACATGTGCACAATGTGCAGGTTAGTTACATATGTATACATGTGCCATGCTGGTGTGCTGCACCCAGTTACTCATCATTTAGCACTAGGTATATCTCCTAAAGCTATCCCTCCCCTCTCCCCCCACCCCACAACAGTCCCCAGAGTGTGATGTTCCCCTTCCTGTGTCCATGTGTTCTCATTGTTCAATTCCCACCTATGAGTGAGAATATGCGGTGTTTGGTTTTTTGTTCTTGCGATAGTTTACTGAGAATGATGATTTCCAATTTCATCCATGTCCCTACAAAGGACATGAACTCATCATTTTTTATGGCTGCATAGTATTCCATGGTGTATATGTGCCACATTTTCTTAATCCAGTCTATCATTGTTGGACATTTGTGTTGGTTCCAAGTCTTTGCTATTGTGAATAGTGCCACAATAAACATATGTGTGCATGTGTCTTTATAGCAGCATGATTTATAGTCCTTTGGGTATATACCCAGTAATGGGATGGCTGGGTCAAATGGTATTTCTAGTTCTAGATCCCTGAGGAATCGCCACACTGACTTCCACAATGGTTGAACTAGTTTACACTCCCACCAACAGTGTAAAAGTGTTCCTATTTCTCCACATCCTCTCCAGCACCTGTTGTTTCCTGACTTTTTAATGATTGCCATTCTAACTGGTGTGAGATGATATCTCATTGTGGTTTTGATTTGCATTTCTCTGATGGCCAGTGATGGTGAGCATTTTTTCATGTGTTTTTTGGCTGCATAAATGTCTTCTTTTGAGAAGTGTGTGTTCATATCCTTCGCCCACTTTTTGATGGGGTTGTTTGTTTTTTTCTTGTAAATTTGTTTGAGTTCTTTGTAGATTCTGGATATTAGCCCTTTGTCAGATGAGTAGATTGCAAAAATTTTCTCCCATTCTGTAGGTTGCCTGTTCACTCTGATGGTAGTTTCTTTTGCTGTGCAGAAGCTCTTCAGTTTAATTGGATCCCATTTGTCAATTTTGGCTTTTGTTGCCATTGCTTTTGGTGTTTTAGACATGAAGTCCTTGCCCATGCCTATGTCCTGAATGGTAATGCCTAGGTTTTCTTTTAGGGTTTTTATGGTTTGAGGTCTAACGTTTAAGTCTTTAATCCATCTTGAATTAATTTTTGTATAAGGTGTAAGGAAGGGATCCAGTTTCAGCTTTCTATATATGGCTAGCCAGTTTTCCCAGCACCATTTATCAAATAGGGAATCCTTTCCCCATTGCTTGTTTTTCTCAGGTTTGTCAAAGATCAGATAGTTGTAGATATGTGGCATTATTTCTGAGGGCTCTGTTCTGTTCCATTGGTCTATATCTCTGTTTTGGTACCAGTACCATGCTGTTTTGGTTACTGTAGCCTTGTAGTATAGTTTGAAGTCAGGTAGCATGATGCCTCCAGCTTTGTTCTTTTGGCTTAGGATTGACTTGGCGATGCAGGCTCTTTTTTGGTTCCATATGAACTTTAAAGTAGTTTTTTCCAATTCTGTGAAGAAAGTCATTGGTAGCTTAATGGGGATGGCATTGAATCTATAAATTACCTAGGGCAGTGTGGCCATTTTCATGATATTGATTCTTCCTACCCATGGGCATTCTTTCCTTTTTCCTTTTGCTCTATTTTGTTGAGACGGAGTCTCGCTCTGTCGCCCAGGCTGGAGTGCAGTAGGTATGATCTCAGCTCACTGCAATCTCTGCCTCCTGGGTTCAAGCAATTCTCCTGCCTCAGCCTCCTGAGTAGCTGGGACTACAGGCACCTGCCACCACACCTAGTTTTTGTATTTTTAGTACAGACGGAGTTTCACCATATTGGCTAGGCTGGTCTTGAACTCCTGACCTTGTGATCTGCCTGCCTCGGCCTCCCAAAGTGCTGGGATTACAGGTGTAAGCCACTGCTCCCGGGCCCTTTTTCTTTTGTTATTCCTGTTGATGTGGGCAGCTCTGTTCATTCCTTTCTTTTCTCTGATCCAGTGTGTCTGAATTCTCCTTGGCTCCATTCCTCTATAACTGAGATCTGTTTTTCGCCTCAGCTACAGATTGAAGGCTGGGCAATTGCAGTTTTATTCACTTTTCGATTTTCCCAAGAGCACAGAGCAGGATCTAGGGTGGTGGGTAGAGGAGAATTCTCCTGTGGCTGCATGACCTGGGTTCTAGGCTATCTTATGGAATTTTATTAAGTACCCGGTTCTGTGTTTACATGTTCTAGTCAGAGTGTGTCTGTTTCCTAGGGAAGATTCAGACTTCAGATTGTCCTCAAAATTCAGCATGGCACCTTGGAAAGCCATTTTCCTTTTTCTTTGGAGACCTCAAGATTCCCCTCTGGGTGCTACGGGGCTTTTATTGATATTTTGAGAGTTTTACCATGATATTTACTTGGCTCAGACCCTGGTCTTCCCTTTACACTGGAGCTGTTGGAGGAAGTCTCAGGATTTTTTTGTTTCACCTTTTCCCCAGTTTGTTTTCTAGGAGCTAAGGGCAATGTTGCTTTGTAGTGTGGAACTTACAGAGTCACTAAAAACTTGATTAACTTCTTGGTCACCACTTTTTGAAGTTTGTAGGTATTGGGGTTGTTGTTGATGCATTTTTTTTGCCGGTATTACTATTGTTTACTAATTTTGGATTATTTCATCAGACACAAGAGAGGGAGACCATGTCTGGCTACTTTTTGCCATCTTTACCCTGAAGCTCTGACATAACTTTATTTTTACATAGTCATATATGTTGATTGTTTCCTTTGAGATTGTGAAGTGGTGATATAAGGCATTTCCCCCCCAATTTTCGTGCTCTTCTAGAAAGTGTAGGAAAGCCTCTTTTTACTTCTTTAATTCTGATAATTCTCCAGACACAGTAAAGGTTGGTGATAGCTAAGAATACAAAACAAAACCACAAAATTAATGACAGTTATAAAACAATATTAAACAAAGCAAAAAACACCATACAACTTTTATTGAATACCAAAATTGAGCCCAGAGCCAAGATTTTTACATAGAGAATATTGCTTAATTTGAGATGAGTAATAGCCTCATTTTTTCAGATAAGTAAAATGAGATTCAGAGACTTTAAATTACCTCAAAGCTCAGGGTCACACAGCTAATAAACACCAGAGTCATACTTTGAATGCAGGCATGTGTTGCTCTAGACCTAAAGTTCCTTCCCTGGACTTCTCCAGGAAAGAGCCCAGAAGAATTCCTGTGCCACTTCATTGGAGGGAGTACAGAAGGTAGCTGAGACAGCGACTTTACCAGACAAAGAGAGAACAGAGGGACAGCTCAATCTGTTAGTAAAAATACCAGATTTGCAATAGTTCCCCAAGGGGTAGGCTCCACTCAAAAAACTTAAAGTGCGGTCATGTTTTTGTTCGGGCTTCCAGAGGGAGGCTAATGGAGTTTTAGAGAGGACAGACTTAGGGATGTTTATACAAATTGTAGGGGACTGTATGAATCACCTACTGTGTAATAAAACACCTCAAACTCAGTGCCTTCAATCAAGAATTATCTATTCTCACTCACGCATCTGACAATAGGCTGGGGTGGGCTATCTAGGTCCAACAGGCCTGACTCCAGGTTGGATCCAGGTTTACTCCGCTAACCTTTCACCCTCCTTACACCAGTGGACTGCCTGGGGCATGGTTACAGTAGAAGTGTAAGAAAGCATGCCCATGCAAGGAAGCACATTGTTTTTTCCCAAGTCATGTTTGCTAACATCTCACTGGACAAAGCAAGTCACATGGCTAAGCCCAGGGTCAAGGCCCTCCTGTAGAAGTTTGCAAAGTCACTTGGCAAAGGGCATACGTATGAGGGACGGGGGTAAAGAATTGGGGTCAATAATTTAATTGGCCACAGGAACTAGGAAGATTTTTAAAAAGCAGACAAGAAAACCAGCACAAAAACCCTGAGAACTAAAGACATTAAATTGAGAGTTTCTGTCTTGTTTGAGGATGTTATCTTTGGAAAAACAAAGTACAGGCTCTATAGCTAACTCAAGGACCTTTCTAGATGAGGCCTGACATTGAATGATGAGCATAGAAATGTGGCCGTGATGAAAGTCAGAAATAACTCATTGTCCTAGAGCCCTATTTACCTTACACACTATTTTGCTAGGCTGCAATCCTGAGGAGAACGAGGATTATTTCTGTCATTTTCTTTGGTATTTTCCTCTCATTTAATTCAGTGCTTGGCATATAATAGGTGTCTGACAGTTCTTTATTGTATAAATGACTGAATGAATAAAATACAGAAGCTGTATTTGGGGAAAATTTTAAGCTTTTTTTTTTTTTTTTTACTTTGGCTTGCATAAAAAAATATGGATAATCAGGCAGTAGTAAGTTGGGACTGAACCAGCATCCAGAGTAAAAATGGGTTCAAAATGTCACTGTCTTCTTAGATCAGAAATCTCACAATTTGCTGAGCATTAATAAAGCATTAACCCTGGAAAAAATGTGTGAGGAGGGCGTGGCCTCAAATTGATGCAGAGAAGAGTTAAAAAGAGGAAATGGAGAGCAAGCCCTTTTCCAGATTGAAGAAAGAACCATCCGGGGACCTCCTCTCACAAACCAGATGGCAGCCTCCAGCTGGCTGCCCTGGAGATACTGAAATTGGAAATATTCCATAGCCAAGCAGACCCACCCACTTGCAGGTCTGTGGGAGGCCCTGGACGCTAAGGTTTGTAATTACCTCCCAACTGAGTCTTTGTGTGGTAATACAGCTGGCAGAGCTGAAGCTACTACAACATTTTCTGTATTAATTTGAAATTGCCTCAAATCATATTATTTTATGGATATAAAGACATAATGCTGGCTAAATCAACATTTAGGTCCTGAATTTTTTTTTTTTTTGATAGTATGGTAATGGTGGTGGTGCCAGGGAGGTGAGGAAGTTATAAAAACACATCTTACTTGGACTTTCCAATATCATTGGTGGTGATATGACTTTGTCTACCTTTTTGCAGAGCAAGTTGATGATGATTATCAAAATTTTAAATGTGTATTACCTTTGGCACCAGCAGGGGCCTTTCCAGGAGGGCTTTGTGGGCCATGTTAAGCCATCTTGTTTATATGTTAAGAGTACAGGGAAGCTATTATAATGTGTTTAAAGCAAGAATGGCTGGATGTTGGGGATCGGTGATCTGATTAGATTTCTACTTTGAAAAGGTACCAATTGAGAGACAACTGTAGAAGTGCAGATGAGAGAAGATGGTAGCTTGGACTGAAGTGTTGGTAATAAAAATGGAAAGAAGGGGTACATTTGAGTGAATTCTGGAAGAAAATTTACCAGGATTTTGTAACTATTGGATCTGGGGTGATTCAAGGAAGGCAGCTAAGTTTTTATCTAGACGGGTGATGATTCTCCTCACTCAGATGGGTTTGCTTTTGGGCTACGAAATACTATGCTCTTATAAGCAGGAGCTAAATGATGAGCACATTTGGACACATAGAGAGGAACCACACATACTGAGGCCTATTAGAGGGTGGAGAGTGAAGGAGGGAGAGGATCAGAAAAAAAATAACCAGTGGGTACTAGGCTTAATACCTGGGTGATGAAATCATCTGCACAACAACCCCCCCCACGACACACATTTACCTATGTAATGAAACTGCATCTGTACCCTGAACTGAAAATAAAAGTTAAAAAAACAAATACCATGCAGCTATTAATAAGAACAAGTACATCAATCTTTCAAATTATTCAGACGCTAACAAATGTCCATATGATGTAATTAAGTGAGAAAATTAGTTTGTAAAGTAGTAGAAATATTTTAGAGTATGCTAACATCTACCTTCCTATCAATTTTTATATGCTTTGAAGGGGTTTGTGAATATCAGCACCAAGTTAATAACGGCATTCACCTCTAGAATGTGGGTAGAATTATAGGGAAGTTTTACTTCCTCCTTAATATATTTTTATATTATTTGGTATTTATAACAGGCATGCTATAATTTGACAGTATCCCAGTAGCTGACCAGAATAAAAGCCAGAAAGATTGAGGGCTGAATATTTAAGGTCAGTCCTTCTAGGGACCTAATGGAGCCTGAGGGAATGCAGAACCACCAGCCCCAGCTCAGAAGCCAGTGTATGTAGAGGAGCCAGTGAAAGGAAAAGCAGCTTTGGAAGAAACCCCCAGTGGTTTTACCTGTGCCAAACAAACCGGTGGGTATGAATCGACAGTGTCCCTGGAGTGTATATAATCCAGTACAGTGTGGTAAGAGCTGTGTGGATGTGGGGCTGCAGCCAGTCTGCAGGGTGGCAGAGGAAGGAAGAAGGATGACCATGTGTCTCTGGTGCATGAAATGTTCAAAATGGGGAATAAAACCTGAGCAGGCAGAAATGAAAACTTGACAGGTTTCTGCAGTTTATGTTTCTGTTCTATTTTTCTGAAGTTCTATCCATCTCTGCATGGAGCCACAAACCACAGGGACATTTTACCCATCAGTTAGACTGCTTGTCAAGGATGCCCGCAGTCAGCCCAAATGTGAGATGTTTAATCCTCTAATTATAGATGACTCCAGTAGCAACAGGCGCTCTGAGCCCCCAGCCAGGATCACAAGAGACAAAATCCTGGCTCCTTCAGGTAAATCCTGCGATTACCCAGCCCAGGAAAAAAGTGGGATCTGAAGGGTTCTTTATTGGAAGTCTGCATGAGCACTGGCTTTCTGAAGCCTGGCTTCATAGGCCCCATGTGGTGCCCATCAGCTCAGTCTTTCTTCACCACACAACCCAGACCATGCTGTTCAACCTGCCAGCCAATCTGAGGTGTGAGCTGCAATTAATCATCATTTAATTTTCAATCCTGAGTATTTAATGCAGCATAGTGCAGTGTAGTCTCTTGGGTTTGAATCCAGCTCCGCCACTTTACCTAGCTGTCTGAGATTTGAAAAATTATTCCTGGTGCCTCAGTTTCCTCATCTGCACAATGATGATAATTACTAGTACCTACTTCATATGATCAATGTGAATATTAAAGGAGTTACATGTGAGACTCTTAGGGTTGTGTCTGCAAAGAGTAAGCACTCAGTAAATGCTAATCATTTATATTTGTTGTATTCTGATTAGTGTTAGAAGTCTTCAGAGTAAATCAATTCCACATCAACCACTGCCTATCTTTTCAGTATTTGGGCATATAGGGACGGTCCTCTGATATTTTGGAAATGAGGAAAATAAGGCTTTCCTGTGAGAATGAAACAAAAAGATAAATGCATGGTAGATCACAACAAAGTCACCTCAAAGTGGTGGAATGGCTCCTGGGCAAGCAGGGCTCAACTGTAACCACTCATCATTCATTCATTCATTCATTCATTCAATGACTTCTGAGTGCCTACCATGTCTTAGGCATGAAGCTGAGTGCTAGATGTAAATTGGGACTTGATGCTTGACTTCATGGACCTTACCAGCCAGTGGGGGAAACCGGCAATAAATGAGACTGAACAAATTGCATTAGATATTATAAAGAAAAGAAAGAGAATACAATTAGAAGGTGGGTGGGGGGGTTGGCTGTATAGTATTCCATTGTATGACTGTAACATGCACTATTTGACCTTTCTATTGTTGGTGGACATTATGTTTTTTTTTTCAATTTCTTTTGTGATTATGAAAAATGCTGCTATGAACATTCTTATATATGTGTTCTGGTATACAGAGGCAGTTTTGATAAGTTGTAATTTTCTACAAATTTGTCCATTCAGTAACCAAGGCCAGGGTGGTGGGAGCTGTGCACTCATGGATGTATGCAATAAGGGAGCTCATTGTAGAAAATTTTTAAGCAACAGTACAATCGATGAAAATCTCAGCAATTCCAGATAATACCCCAACATCTTGTGGGTTAAGTTCTAAAATAATGGCTGAGATTTCTTTTTTTTTTTATTTATTTTTTTTTTTTTTATTATACTTTAAGTTTTAGGGTACATGTGCACATTGTGCAGGTTAGTTACATATGTATACATGTGCCATGCTGGTGCGCTGCACCCACTAACTCGTCATCTAGCATTAGGTATATCTCCCAATGCTATCCCTCCCCCCTCCCCCCTCCCCACCACAGTCCCCAGAGTATGATATTCCCCTTCCTGTGTCCATGTGATCTCATTGTTCAATTCCCACCTATGAGTGAGAATATGCGGTGTTTGGTTTTTTGTTCTTGCGATAGTTTACTGAGAATGATGGTTTCCAATTTCATCCATGTCCCTACAAAGGATATGAACTCATCATTTTTTATGGCTGCATAGTATTCCATGGTGTATATGTGCCACATTTTCTTAATCCAGTCTATCATTGTTGGACATTTGGGTTGGTTCCAAGTCTTTGCTATTGTGAATAATGCCGCAATAAACATACGTGTGCATGTGTCTTTATAGCAGCATGATTTATAGTCATTTGGGTATATACCCAGTAATGGGATGGCTGGGTCAAATGGTATTTCTAGTTCTAGATCCCTGAGGAATCGCCACACTGACTTCCACAATGGTTGAACTAGTTTACAGTCCCACCAACAGTGTAAAAGTGTTCCTATTTCTCCACATCCTCTCCAGCACCTGTTGTTTCCTGACTTTTTAATGATTGCCATTCTAACTGGGGTGAGATGATATCTCATAGTGGTTTTGATTTGCATTTCTCTGATGGCCAGTGATGATGAGCATTTTTTCATGTGTTTTTTGGCTGCATAAATGTCTTCTTTTGAGAAGTGCCTGTTCATGTCCTTCGCCCACTTTTTGATGGGGTTGTTTGTTTTTTTCTTGTAAATTTGTTTGAGTTCACTGTAGATTCTGGATATTAGCCCTTTGTCAGATGAGTAGGTTGCGAAAATTTTCTCCCATGTTGTAGGTTGCCTATTCGCTCTGATGGTAGTTTCTTTTGCTGTGCAGAAGCTCTTTAGTTTAATTAGATCCCATTTGTCAATTTTGTCTTTTGTCGCCATTGCTTTTGGTGTTTTGGACATGAAGTCCTTGCCCACGCCTATGTCCTGAATGGTAATGCCTAGGTTTTCTTCTAGGGTTTTTATGGTTTTAGGTCTAACGTTTAAATCTTTAATCCATCTTGAATTGATTTTTGTATAAGGTGTAAGGAAGGGATCCAGTTTCAGCTTTCTACATATGGCTAACCAGTTTTCCCAGCACCATTTATTAAATAGGGAATCCTTTCCCCATTGCTTGTTTTTCTCAGGTTTGTCAAAGATCAGATAGTTGTAGGTAAGCGGCGTTATTTCTGAGGGCTCTGTTCTGTTCCATTGATCTATATTTCTGTTTTGGTACCAGTACCATGCTGTTTTGGTTACTGTAGCCTTGTAGTATAGTTTGAAGTCAGGTAGTGTGATGCCTCCAGCTTTGTTCTTTTGGCTTAGGATTGACTTGGCGATGCGGGCTCTCTTTTGGTTCCATATGAACTTTGAAGTAGTTTTTTCCAATTCTGTGAAGAAAGTCATTGGTAGCTTGATGGGGATGGCATTGAATCTGTAAATTACCTTGGGCAGTATGGCCATTTTCACGATATTGATTCTTCCTACCCATGAGCAAGGAATGTTCTTCCATTTGTTTGTATCCTCTTTTATTTCCTTGAGCAGTGGTTTGTAGTTCTCCTTGAAGAGGTGCTTCACATCCCTTGTAAGTTGGATTCCTAGGTATTTTATTCTCTTTGAAGCAATTGTGAATGGGAGTTCACTCATGATTTGGCTCTCTGTTTGTCTGTTGTTGGTGTATAAGAATGCTTGTGATTTTTGTACATTGATTTTGTATCCTGAGACTTTGCTGAAGTTGCTTATCAGCTTAAGGAGATTTTGGGCTGAGACGATGGGGTTTTCTAGATAAACAATCATGTCGTCTGCAAACAGGGACAATTTGACTTCCTCTTTTCCTAATTGAATACCCTTTATTTCCTTCTCCTGCCTGATTGCCCTGGCCAGAACTTCCAACACTATGTTGAATAGGAGCGGTGAGAGAGGGCATCCCTGTCTTGTGCCAGTTTTCAAAGGGAATGCTTCCAGTTTTTGCCCATTCAGTATGATATTGGCTGTGGGTTTGTCATAGATAGCTCTTATTATTTTGAAATATGTCCCATCAATACCTAATTTATTGAGAGTTTTTAGCATGAAGGGTTGTTGAATTTTGTCAAAGGCTTTTTCTGCATCTATTGAGATAATCATGTGGTTTTTGTCTTTGGCTCTGTTTATATGCTGGATTACATTTATTGATTTGCGTATGTTGAACCAGCCTTGCATCCCAGGGATGAAGCCCACTTGATCATGGTGGATAAGCTTTTTGATGTGCTGCTGGATTCGGTTTGCCAGTATTTTATTGAGGATTTTTGCATCAATGTTCATCAAGGATATTGGTCTAAAATTCTCTTTTTTGGTTGTGTCTCTGCCAGGCTTTGGTATCAGAATGATGCTGGCCTCATAAAATGAGTTAGGGAGGATTCCCTCTTTTTCTATTGATTGGAATAGTTTCAGAAGGAATGGTACCAGTTCCTCCTTGTACCTCTGGTAGAATTCGGCTGTGAATCCATCTGGTCCTGGACTCTTTTTGGTTGGTAAACTATTGATTATTGCCACAATTTCAGCTCCTGTTATTGGTCTATTCAGAGATTCAACTTCTTCCTGGTTTAGTCTTGGGAGAGTGTATGTGTCGAGGAATGTATCCATTTCTTCTAGATTTTCTAGTTTATTTGCGTAGAGGTGTTTGTAGTATTCTCTGATGGTAGTTTGTATTTCTGTGGGATCGGTGGTGATATCCCCTTTATCATTTTTTATTGCGTCTATTTGATTCTTCTCTCTTTTTTTCTTTATTAGTCTTGCTAGCGGTCTATCAATTTTGTTGATCCTTTCAAAAAACCAGCTCCTGGATTCATTAATTTTTTGAAGGGTTTTTTGTGTCTCTATTTCCTTCAGTTCTGCTCTGATTTTAGTTATTTCTTGCCTTCTGCTAGCTTTTGAATGTGTTTGCTCTTGCTTTTCTAGTTCTTTTAATTGTGATGTTAGGGTGTCAATTTTGGATCTTTCCTGCTTTCTCTTGTGGGCATTTAGTGCTATAAATTTCCCTCTGCACACTGCTTTGAATGCGTCCCAGAGATTCTGGTATGTTGTGTCTTTGTTCTCGTTGGTTTCAAAGAACATCTTTATTTCTGCCTTCATTTCGTTATGTACCCAGCAGTCATTCAGGAGCAGGTTGTTCAGTTTCCATGTAGTTGAGTGGCTTTGAGTGAGATTCTTAATCCTGAGTTCTAGTTTGATTGCACTGTGGTCTGAGAGATAGTTTGTTATAATTTCTGTTCTTTTACATTTGCTGAGGAGAGCTTTACTTCCAACTATGTGGTCAATTTTGGAATAGGTGTGGTGTGGTGCTGAAAAAAATGTATATTCTGTTGATTTGGGGTGGAGAGTTCTGTAGATGTCTATTAGGTCCGCTTGGTGCAGAGCTGAGTTCAATTCCTGGGTATCCTTGTTGACTTTCTGTCTCGTTGATCTGTCTAATGTTGACAGTGGGGTGTTAAAGTCTCCCATTATTAATGTGTGGGAGTCTAAGTCTCTTTGTAGGTCACTCAGGACTTGCTTTATGAATCTGGGTGCTCCTGTATTGGGTGCATAAATATTTAGGATAGTTAGTTCCTCTTGTTGAATTGATCCCTTTACCATTATGTAATGGCCTTCTTTGTCTCTTTTGATCTTTGTTGGTTTAAAGTCTGTTTTATCAGAGACTAGGATTGCAACCCCTGCCTTTTTTTGTTTTCCATTTGCTTGGTAGATCTTCCTCCATCCTTTTATTTTGAGCCTATGTGTGTCTCTGCACGTGAGATGGGTTTCCTGAATACAGCACACTGATGGGTCTTGACTCTTTATCCAACTTGCCAGTCTGTGTCTTTTAATTGGAGAATTTAGTCCATTTACATTTAAAGTTAATATTGTTATGTGTGAATTTGATCCTGTCATTATGATGTTAGCTGGTGATTTTGCTCGTTAGTTGATGCAGTTTCTTCCTAGTCTTGATGGTCTTTACATTTTGGCATGATTTTGCAGCGGCTGGTACCGGTTGGTCCTTTCCATATTTAGCGCTTCCTTCAGGAGCTCTTTTAGGGCAGGCCTGGTGGTGACAAAATCGGTCAGCATTTGCTTGTCTGTAAAGTATTTTATTTCTCCTTCACTTATGAAGCTTAGTTTGGCTGGATATGAAATTCTGGGTTGAAAATTCTTTTCTTTAAGAATGTTGAATATTGGCCCCCACTCTCTTCTGGCTTGTAGGGTTTCTGCCGAGAGATCCGCTGTTAGTCTGATGGGCTTCCCTTTGAGGGTAACCCGACCTTTCTGTCTGGCTGCCCTTAACATTTTTTCCTTCATTTCAACTTTGGTGAATCTGACAATTATGTGTCTTGGAGTTGCTCTTCTCGAGGAGTATCTTTGTGGCGTTCTCTGTATTTCCTGAATCTGAACGTTGGCCTGCCTTGCTAGATTGGGGAAGTTCTCCTGGATAATATCCTGCAGAGTGTTTTCCAACTTGGTTTCATTCTCCGCATCACTTTCAGGTACACCAATCAGACGTAGATTTGGTCTTTTCACATAGTCCCATATTTCTTGGAGGCTTTGCTCATTTCTTTTTATTCTTTTTTCTCTAGACTTCCCTTCTCGCTTCGTTTCATTCATTTCATCTTCCATTGCTGATACCCTTTCTTCCAGTTGATCGCATCGGCTCCTGAGGCTTCTGCATTCTTCACGTAGTTCTCGAGCCTTGGTTTTCAGCTCCATCAGCTCCTTTAAGCACTTCTCTGTATTGGTTATTCTAGTTATACATTCTTCTAAATTTTTTTCAAAGTTTTCAACTTCTTTGCCTTTGGTTTGAATGTCCTCCCGTAGCTCAGAGTAATTTGATCGTCTGAAGCCTTCTTCTCTCAGCTCGTCAAAATCATTCTCCGTCCAGCTTTGTTCCGTTGCTGGTGAGGAACTGCGTTCCTTTGGAGGAGGAGAGGCGCTCTGCATTTTAGAGTTTCCTGTTTTTCTGTTCTGTTTTCTCCCCATCTTTGTGGTTTTATCTACTTTTGGTCTTTGATGATGGTGATGTACAGATGGGTTTTCGGTGTGGATGTCCTTTCTGTTTGTTAGTTTTCCTTCTAACAGACAGGACCCTCAGCTGCAGGTCTGTTGGAATACCCTGCCGTGTGAGGTGTCAGTGTGCCCCTGCTGGGGGGTGCCTCCCAGTTAGGCTGCTCGGGGGTCAGGGGTTAGGGACCCACTTGAGGAGGCAGTCTGCCCGTTCTCAGATCTCCAGCTGCGTGCTGGGAGAACCACTGCTCTCTTCAAAGCTGTCAGACAGGGACATTTAAGTCTGCAGAGGTTACTGCTGTCTTTTTGTTTGTCTGTGCCCTGCCCCCAGAGGTGGAGCCTACAGAGGCAGGCAGGCCTCCTTGAGCTGTGGTGGGCTCCACCCAGTTCGAGCTTCCTGGCTGCTTTGTTTACCTAAGCAAGCCTGGGCAATGGCGGGCGCCCCTCCCCCAGCCTCGCTGCCGCCTTGCAGTTTGATCGCAGACTGCTGTGCTAGCAATCAGCGAGATTCCGAGGGCGTAGGACCCTCCGAGCCAGGTGTGGGATATAGTCTCGTGGTGCGCCGTTTTTTAAGCCAGTCTGAAACGCGCAATATTCGGGTGGGAGTGACCCGAGTTTTCCAGGTGCGTCCGTCACCCCTTTCTTTGACTCGGAAAGGGAACTCCCTGACCCGTTGCACTTCCCAGGTGAGGCAATGCCTCGCCCTGCTTCGGCTCGCGCCCGGCACGCGCACCCACTGGCCTGCGCCCACTGTCTGGCACTCCCTAGTGAGATGAACCCGGTACCTCAGATGGAAATGCAGAAATCACCCGTCTTCTGCGTCGCTCACGCTGGGAGCTGTAGACCGGAGCTGTTCCTATTCGGCCATCTTGGCTCCTCCCCTCAATGGCTGAGATTTCTGGTGCATCTTCATGATATGTGTGTAAGCTTCAAACTGGCACTTTAAAATGTTATTCTTTAAAACACACTACATTATATGTAAAAGTTAATTCGGAGAATTCGTAATTATAGAGTTAGCTCTTGAAACACTTGGACTCAGCTATACACCTTTGCTCCTGGGGTAAGTTTATACAGTTGGGAATTAATGGAGCTTACCTGCTTTGGGTCCAGCTAATATATCTAAGTCTTGTGTTACTACATGTTTCCGGGCTTAAAGTGTATGTTAGAAATTAACAGTGCTAGCACAGTGATTAGAAAAACAAAGAAATATAACTTGAATTACATAAATTCTATAATTCTGTGACCACTTGGTGTTTTCAAATATCTGTATTGATATTTGAAAGTGGCTAGAATGGATCCTAAGGAAACAAAGGCGGCTGGGCGCGGTGGCTCACGCCTGTAATCCCAGCACTTTGGGAGGCCGAGGCAGGTGGATCACGAGGTCAGGAAATCGAGACCATCCTGGCTAACATGGTGAAACCCCGTCTCTACTAAAAATACAAAAAATTAGCCGGGGCTTGGTGGCAGGCGCCTGTAGTCCCAGCTACTCAGGAGGCTGAGGCAGGAGAATGGCGTGAACCGCAGAGGCGGAGCTTGCAGTGAGCCCAGATCGCGCCATAGCACTCCAGCCTGGGTGAAAGAGCGAGACTGCGTCTCAAAAAAAAAAAAAAAAAAAAAAGGAATGGGCAGTATTGCATTTTCTGAAATGTATTGTGAAGTGAGATTTTTATGAATAGCAGCCGAGTTCAATATTGTATTTAAGACTTTTTCTAAAGACTTATGTATCTATTCCTTCATATGGAAGATACTTTTCAAAATTAAAATAAATAAAATAGACGTTTTGGTCAACTGAGTGAAATAGATTGACAAATCTGGCCAGGTTGTCTATGGACATGAATATAAGGAGAAGATAAATTTCTATAAAGTCATTGAAAAAATTACAGAAATTTAGGCTCAAAAATGGAAATTATGATATGTGTATTCATTACTATGTCACATAAACATGTAAGCATGAGTATTTTCCTTTTAAAAATACATTAAGGCAACTGAGCACTGTGGCTCACACCTATAATCTTAGCACTTTGGGAGGGCAAGGCTGGAGGATCACTTGAGTCCACAGGAGTTTGAGACCAGCCTGGGCAACATACAGATATCTCATCTCTACAAAAAAACTTTAAAATTAGTCAGGCATGTTAGTACTTGCCTATGTTTCCAGCTACTCAGGAGGCTGTGTTGGAAGGCTGGTGTAAGCCTGGGAGGTCGAGGCTGCGGGGAGCCATGATTGCACCACTGCATTCCAACCTGGGCAACAGAATAAGACCCTGTCACAAACAAACAAACCCAAAACCAACACAACATTAAGGCAATTGAAAACTATTAATCCATTACTTTTTCCCCCTTTTCCTTTTTTTTTTTTTTTTTTTGGTTTTCCTTCCCTGGCCTCAAAATATACTTCAAAATTACTAAATTCGTGCCTTCAGGATAGTCCAGGAATAGGAATTTAAAAATAATTAAGACAACATAAGATAACATCTACTGTGAAACATACTTCCATTTAAAAAGTATTTGATCCAGTTTTCATCCTTTTTCTATAATAGGTATTTTATTAAATTTTTCAAACATATGTCTATGTTTACTAGCATATAAGATTTAATTAAAAATTTTTCACTTTTTTCCCCATTATTATTACTTGTTTGATTATGTAATTATTCCTGAAAATAATTGTGTTGAATAGAAGATGAGAATGTTAAAAATTATCTGCTCTGGGTGTCAAAGATGCCAGATATGTCATGGTGTCCATTTCATTTATGTTTTCAAATTTATAGGTATTAAGTTGCTCAAAATTTTCTCTTAGCTGTTAGATGTCTTCAACGTTTATCTATATGGATTTCCTTTTCATTCCTGCTGTGAGTTATTTGTCCCATCTCCTATTCCAAAGACTCAGCTTTGACTTTGTTTCCTCTTTCATATGTCTGGCCCATATAATTGATTCCTGTTATTCCCTCTTCCAATTTTTTCTTCCCTTTTTATCCTAACTTTTTTGAGATGGATGCTTAAATCAATTTTTTATTTACTAATAGATGCATTTTAAAGCTTATATTTACTACAAGTTGTTCAGTATATAGTATTTTTAGTGTCATTTAGCTCTAAATGTTTTAAATTTCCATTATTTCCTCTGTGACCTATGATAGATACATCTTAATTTCCAAATGTTTGAGAACTTAAAAATTGTTTTCACGGTATTTCTGATTTAATTGCATTGTGCTCAGTCCTCAGAAATTTGTTGAGACTTACTTCATGGTCCATTATATGGTCTATTTTTGTAAATATATGTGTATGTTTGCAGAAAATGGTATATTCTGCAGCTGTTGGGCATAGCATTCTCTAGATGTCTATTTGGTCAGGTTTATTGATCCTTTTCCTAGTGTTGTTACAATAAAGCACCTTAGACTGGATAATTTATAGAGAACAAAAATTAATTTTCTCCCAGTTCTGGAGGCTGGGAATTCTAAGATCAAGGTGTCAGTAGATTGGGGTTGTCTGGTGAGGGCTTACTTTCTGTTTTGAAGATGGTGCATCTTGCTGCATCCTCATATAGTGAAAGAGGTGAAAAAGAGATGAATGCTGTGTCCTCACATTGCCAAAGGAGTAGAAGGGCAAAAAGGGAAGAACTTGCTCTCTCAACCTTTTTTATAAAGGACTAACCCCATCCATGAGGGCAGAACCCCACCTCTTAACAGCATCATCTTAGGGTTTCAGTTTCAACATGTTAATTTTGGAAGGATACGTACATTGAAACAATAGCAATACTGTTTTTTGAATCTTCTATATCCTTACTAGTTTTTATCAGCATATTCTGTCAATCACTGAAAGAGAGGTGTCAAACCTTCACAAATTGTGCATGTTTATTTTTCCATCTCTCTTTTTTTTTTGAGACGGAGTCTCGCTCTGTCACCCAGGCTGGAGTGCAGTAGCTTGATCTCGGCTCACTGCAAGCTCCGCCTCCCAGGTTCTTGCCATTCTCTTGCCTCAGCCTCCCAAGTAGCTGGGACTACAGGTGCCCCCACCATGCCCGGCTAATTTTTTTTTGTATTTTCAGTAGAGACAGGGTTTCACCATGTTAGCCAGGATGGTCTCGATCTCCTGACCTCGTGATCTGCCTGCCTCGGCCTTCCAAAGTGCTGGGATTACAGGCATGAGCCACCAAGCCCGGCCTTTCCATCTCTTCTGTTAATTTTGCACTATCTATTTTAGGCCATGTTATTAAATGCACATAAGTTTAAAAATCATTTTGTTTTCCTCATAAATTGAACTTTTTTATTGTTAAGAAGTGGTAGTCCTCACCTCTAGAAATGATCTTTGCCTCAAATTCTGTTTCCTCTGATATTAATATAGCAATATCATCTTTCTTTTTATTTGTATTTTCATGCTACCTTTTACTTTCAACTTTTCTATATCTTTATATTTTATGTGTCTTTTGAAAACTGTATGTAGTTGGATTTTATGTTTTTCTAACTTCATTTTTTCCTTAATTGAAGCATTGTTGATTTATATTAATTGTAATTTCAGATATATTTGGAATTTTTATGCTATACATTTTCTATATCAATTTTATGCTTGTTCCTCCCTGTTTATTTTTACTATATTTGTTCCACCTCTTAATTGTTTTGTGTATTATGTGCTTTATTTATGTTATTTTAGAAGCTACTCTGGAAATTACAAAAATGTATCTTTAAATTATAAAAGAACAAATTTAAAAAATAACTGTTATCCATCTTTCAAATAACCTTAGAACATTATAACTCCATTTATCATACTTTTTATTTATATATATTTGCTGTCTGGTAATAATGTCCTTTGAATTTTTAACACTATTAGGCATTGTAATTTAGCTGATTTACACAATCAATGTTTATTTTCAATTTCGATATATTTTTACTCAATTTTCACTTTATATACACTTATACCTCAGATCTTCAATCTGGGATCAGTTGCTTACAGCATGTCCTTCAGAATTTTTTTTTGGTGAGGGTATGCTGGTGATGAGCTTTTCAAAAGTATTTTTCTGAAATATTTTTATCTTCTCTCTTCAAAGATATTTTTACTGAATATAGAATTCTACCTTTTTCTTCCCTTCAGGACTTTAAAAAGATACTCAATTGTCTTTTAGCTTCCATTGTTGATGTTCAGAAGTCAGTTATCCATCTAAATGCTACTTCTTTGCAGGTAATCTCTCCATTTTCACAGACTGCAATTATGATTTTCCCTTTATCTTTTTAAAAAAATAGTTTCTATGATTTGGGCTGGGCATAGTGGCTCAGGCCTGCAATCTCAGCACTTTGGGAGACTGAGGTGGGAGGATTGCTTGAGGCCGAGGGCTCAAGACCAGCCTAAGCAACATAGAAAGACTCCATCTCTACAAAATAATTAAAAAAAAGTTTCTATGATTTGTATAAAAGTGAATTTCTTTTTATTTATCCTTTTTGGGATTCTCTAGGATCTTTGAATCTGTGGATCTTTGCCTTCAATCAGTTTTAAAAATTCTTAGGCATTCTCTTTTCACAAATTGCCTCTGTCCCTTTTTCTTCCATTTTTCTGAGCTTTAAATTTGGGTTATATATATATTTTTAGAAGTTCTATTTAGTTTTTTTCTAAATCTGCTATAATGCTTTTTATAGTGTTTTGTTCCCAGCAGATATTTTCAAGTTTGTCATTTATGGGCAATTTATCAATTTATCATCGTAAACATGATAAATAGCTATGGTAAACATCATCATTTAAAAACTTGTGTCCGATAGCTGCAATGTTTGAATTGTGTGGATCTGTGTCTGCTGTCTCTGGTTTCTCTTAGTTATTGAATATATTCATATTATCCTGTATTCTTATAGGCCTGGTAATTTTTGGTTGCTAACTGGTCATTGATTTGCAAACATAATTTGTGGAAGTTCGTTGAGGGCTAGAATAGATGTGTTTACCTTTAGAGAGACTTTGTACTTGCTTCTGCCAGTGGCCTAAATACCCTACCCTTTACAACCACCACAAAATAAGTTCATGGATAAATGTGCATGAGAGCCTATAGAGCCCCACTTAAATTCCCTCCAGTCCCTCCTACTGGCTCTGTGTGTTTATGCCCCAGATTTGCTGCTGGGTTTATGTCCCAGCTTTGCTGTTTTGCGGCCAATAGCTGGGACCTGTAATATTCTTCAGTGAATTGTGCTTGGACTATTGAGTCTAATTTGCCCATTGAGATAGCTGAAAGTTTCTGGGAGCACAACCCCTCAGAGCTGTCTATAACCAATGACTGCTTGGTACTAGAATACCTAGTAGTTGATATCCTCTCAGGAAAGCCTGTAGTCAATGACTGCTTGGTGCAGGAGTACAGAAGTCCAGCTCCCTTGTCTGGAAGTGGGAAAACCTTGACATGCGATTTATACATCAGAGCTTCCTGCAGGATCAGGGTAAAGCTAGGATTCACCGGAATTTTCTTCCTAGCTTGGCTTCTCCCCTTTTTCCATTATGCTTCCCCTAGTCACCAGTTTCTCCTGAGAGTGTTTTCCTAACAAATCACTTGAATTGAATCCTTGCTCAGGGTCTGCTTTTTGAAGAACCTGATTGAAGATAAGAACTGCCTACAGCTAAAACCTACCAGAGATAGCTTCTTTGATTTTTTTTCATTTTTGATCTGCTTAGCAAGGCAGCTGTTTGCACCATTCCCAGTGGGCAGATCTAGCTAGATCTGATTTTTCTCTTTTCTTGAAGGTGTATCTTTCTGGGATCTTAAGTTAATGTAAGGAAAGTCTCGAACAACACTCCATACCTGGATGAATTCTGGACTTTGGCCTTTCTCTCTTACTCCCCCTGTCTCTGCCCAAACAGTGACCCAGAGAACAAGCATTTATGTTATCTGCAATCCCTCTTTGATGCTCTGGCATGTTGCTAATGTTGTTGGCTACAACTGGAGTACATTTCCCGGTGCCCCTACCAGTTAGTTGGGACCTCTGACTGAGTCCTGGCCAATGGAATGTGGGTAGAAGTGATAGATTCCTCATCTAAACCTGGCCCCTAAAAAACCTCCATGTGATTGCTATAATTTGGATGCTTACACTCCCCACCCCCAAATCTCATGTTGAAATTCGATCTCCAGTGTTGGAGGTGAGGCCTAATGGAAAGTGTTTAGGTCATATGGGCAGATCCCTCATCAATGGCTTGGTGCTATCCTCATGGTAATGAGTGCATTCTTACTCTGTCAGTTCCCATGAAAGCTGGTTGTTAAAAAGAGCCTGGCACCTCCTCCACCCTCTCTCTTGCTCCGTCTCTCACTGTGTGATCTCTGGACATGCCAGCTCCCTTTCACCTTCTGCCATGAGTGAAAGTAGCCTGTGGCCATAGCTGGATACAAATGCCCAATCTTAAACTTTTCCAAACGTCAGAATCATGAGCCAAATAAACAGTTTTCTTTATAAATTACTTCTTTATAGCAACACAAACTAAGGCAGTGATCCTCCATGTATTTACTTTTCTGTTGTACCAGCTGGATACAGATGACTTAATGAAGGACTCTGGGGCTCTAGGAGTGAGTGATAGAACTCACAGACAAAAGAAGCTTGGTTTCCTGAATGACTATGTGGAAGCAGAGTTTTCTCCACCAATCCTGACCGTCAGATTATAATGGGAATAAGAAATAAATCTTCATTGTTTAACCTGCTAAAAATTTGGGATATTTATTATTGTAGTTGGCAAACCCTGAGTAATCACCTACTATTTTTTGGTTACTGGTAATTTTCTTTGTACCACCTGTGTCTATTCCTCAACTCTAGCATTCTGAGTTATGAAATCATTTATGTATTTAACATTTATTGGGTGCCATCCACTACTCTAGGCACGGGAGACACAATAGTAAATAAAAAGCAATCCCTCCTCTCATGAAACTTACATTGTGTATGGCCATTTATTTGCCGTGATAGAACTTATTGTTTAATGAACAGTGAACAGATTTATCAGTCAATGAGGTAAGATCTTTCCTTTTCTTTTCCATTATAGTTATTTTCTTCTCTCTAGTATCCTTTACCCTTAGCTACTTTTAATTTATACAGAAAGGTTAATTGCAGAATAGTCAGACTGTTTCCCCTGTTTTATTACACTGAGGTTGAATCCGGTTCAAATGTACCTCCATTTACTTCTTTTCTATTCTCGTAATCATGCGATCTCTGAATTTTACCTTGTTTTTTATTTCTTTAAATTTTTGTTTTTGTTTTGGTCTTTGCTGTGGTCTTGACACAATTCCATTGGCTTTGACTGTCCTGTATGCTAATTTTATTTATTTATTTATTTCCCATTTAAGTAGACTATTTTTTTTAGAGCAGTTTTGAGTTCACAGAAAAACTGAAAGAAAGGTACGGAGCTATCCCATATACCTACTGATCACATGCATGCATAGCCTCCCCCATTATCAACACCCTCAGTCAGTGGTACATTTGTTAACAATTGATGAGCCTACATTGACACCTCAGTATCACGCAAGTTCCATGGTTTACATTTGGTTCACTCTTGGTGTTATACTCTCCATGAATTTGACCAATGTATAATGGCATGTATCTATCATTATAGCATCATATAGAATAGTTTCACTGCCCTAAAAATCCTCTGTGCCTTGCCTGTTCATCCCCCCTTCCCCCTACTCCTTGGCAACTAAGATCTTTTTACTGTCTCCACAGTTTTGCCTTTTCCAGAATGTCATATAGTTGGAATCATACAGTATTAGCCTTTTCTGATTGGCTTCTTTTACTTCGTAATATGCATCTAAGATTCTTCCAGGTCTTTTCATGGCTTGAAAGCTGATTTCTTTTTAGTGCTGAATGATATTTAATTGTACAGATATACCACAATTGATCCATTCACATACTGAAAGGCAGCTCGATTGCATATATGTTTTGAAAACTATGAACAAAGCTGCTATAAATATCCATGTGCAGATTTTTGCATGGACATCTATTTTTAATTCCTTTGAGTAAATACTAAGGAGTGGAATTACTGAATAATAATGGTAAGAGTATGTTTAGTTTTGTAAGAAACCACCAAACTGTCTCCTAAAGTGGCTGTACATACAGCATGAAAGCTCCTGTTTCTCCGCATCCTCACTAGCACTTGGTGTTTTCATTGTTTTTGGATTTTGGCCATGCTTATAGATGTGTAGCCATATCTCTTTGTTTTAATTTGCATTTATTTAATGACATGTGATGTGGAGCATCTTTTCATACGCTAATTTGCCATTTATATATTTTGTTTGGTGAAGTGTCTGTTCAGGTCTTTTGCTCATTTTAAAATCAGGGTGTGCTAAGGGATAGACACAGGTAGTGTGAGAATAATGTCTCTGGAAGGGTTGTTTGGGGAGACATATGAGTGATAAGCCCACTACTTTTCCTTTAATTGACATGGTGCACACACTTAAGCCAAGCTTACCTTTCTCCCTCCTTGAGCAAAGTGGAGTCAGTCTGTATGACATCCTCTTAGCCCTAAATCAAGCCAAACTGAAGACTTTTCAGTAAAGTGACCCATTAAGTTCTCTTGTCAAAGTCAGTCTGGAAAGATAATGAGAGTGCCCATCTCTTTTAACTATACCCTGCTATGTTGCTTCTCTTTGGTTAGGAAGACACAGGACATGTTCAGGAGAAATAACCCTTGGGGGAAACTGCATGGTTGTAAAGCCTTCACTCAGTCACTCAGATGCATTATCTATATAATATCAGTAATATATATATATATTACTAATATATATAATAGTAACATAACTGGCAATATAAGAACCAATAACCAATTCTAACCAGGTCGTCGTTCTGTCACTCACTAGCTACGCAGCTGGGGTCAGGCTCTTTCCCTCTAATGCTCTCAGTTTCTTCCTGCAAAATAAATATTCTTAACACTGTAGGGCCAAGATCATGGCCTGTCTTAGATTATGAAACTTTTCTGAATATCTGCGCTGGAAGTTTTTCTTGAGAGCTAATTCATAACTTTCCTGAGTCAAATTTGGGGCTTGTGATTTCGGACTTAAACTCTAGCATATGGACTCTTTATTGTCTGTCTCTGTGCTGCCCACCAGCTTTCTGTATCTCAACACATGTTTTAGCGATTTATAGACAATATCAGAGTTCCACTGTCTCCCATCTAATGTTGAATATGTTCTTAAAAAAAATTATTGGCTGGGCTTGGTGGCTCACGCCTATAATCCCAGCACTTTGGGTGGCCAAGGTGGGATCGCTCGAGGTCAGGAGTTTGAGACCATCATGGCCAACATAGTGAAACCCTGTTTCTACTAAAAATGCAAAAATTATCCGAGCGTGGTAGTGCATGCTTGTAATCCCACCTACTCAGGAGGCTGAGGTGGGAGAATCGCTTGAACCCGGGAGGTGGAGGTTACAGTGAGCTGAGATCATGCCCCTGCACTCTATACTGGGTGACAGAGTAAGACACTGTCTGAAAAAAAAATTCCTTAATTATTTTCTTTTAAAGTTTTATTAGGGTAAGTTTTCTGGGGGAGCGGGTCCTAGGAAAAGCCAGAGTGCCTGGGCAGCAGGCAAAGACCAGTTCTGTCCTGAGTGGAAGAGGCCTCCAACTGACCTGTTTATAGCACACAGAAAAAAATGTGAAGTTGAAATCTCAGATAGGAGAGCTCCAAATTTCCAGAATATTTGGGAAAGAGTGGGTTTTCTTCAAGTTTCAAAAATCTTGACAAGAGCTCAGATGAATGCTGTGTCGATCTTCACCCCTCTCATAATGAGCAGCCCAGGGTGAACACTTCTGGGAAAATGAAACCCTATGTCTTAGGAGAATATGCTCAATATGATGCAAATGCAGTTCTAATCAGAATCACTGCTTGCTGAGCTGACAGTGTATCTCATGCATTGGGTTAGGGTTTTGCTGCTGAATTCTTCACCCAGATACAGTTGATCCAGTCAAATACAGAAAAGTGGGTATTTTATTTGGAATTCTATAACCTTCCAAAGGGGATAGATCTATGAAGAATCACTCTAAATTTTTCTTTTTTTCTGGAAGCTCCTACTTATTACTGACTATAAACCTTATAGGGGGACATATAGGGGAGAAAGGAGAAGGAGAGGGAGGTAGGAAAGGAGAGAGAGAGAGAGGGAGAAAGAGAGAGAAAATGAACATAAAACAGCACACTCACTTATCGAGAGGTTTGGACCATGGCTGATTTGAAATATTACTAACCTTGCATTTTCAAATTTGATGCACAACAACCAAGATGCTAATACTTTCCTTAGTTTAGAAAAAAAATCCTTTTACCCATCTCTTCTAGCTGAAGATTAGGAGAGAGGCTTTAAGAAGATTTAAAAAAAAAAAAAACCCAACTTCTGAGCAGCGGAAAAAATGGTTTGTGATTCAGGGGCTTCGGGCAATTCATCATGGAAATTGGGTTTCTTAGCAGACATCGTGTGAATCCTTTCGTCCCTGTCAACTTTTTAATACATTACATTGAGAATGTAAATCGTGTTGGTGAGGGGGAGCAAAGAAAAAAAGGGAGCGAGAGAAAAGAGAAAGCTTCTTCATTTTGGATTTAGAAGGGAGGAAGCATGAGGCCTGTAATTCATATTAACTAAATAATGAAAAAACTGTATAAATACATAGATATGCAGGTATATCTCGGAAGGAAGTGGGGAGAAGTGAGTGAGACAGTAAAATTGAAATCATTTTATCCTTTCGAAGGGTCTTTAATGGTTACTCCTTTTAATTTATTTTTATTTCCTTCAGTTTTTATGCTTTCACTTTTATTTCGTTAGCTATATGAATCAACTTACCTCTCCCTCCGCCGAAAAAGCAGAGAACAAAGACTTGAGGTCAGAGTTTCCACGACTGAGCAAATGAGAAAAGAGGAACAAATCTAATGCCTCCTTAATAGGGACTATTGGTAGGAGGGCTGGAGTTCTGGCCCATTTCTGTCACCATCAGGGCTGGGCAGAGCCCCTGGCTGGCCTCCTCGCTACCCAAATGCTGCCCAACTTCATTCATTGCTTATTCTGAAAGTGTTTCATTTGCTCTAACTTCATGGCTCACATCCACTCAGGACTGTTGGGGATATTGCTTACTGGTTCTGTAGAATGTTCTTCTGCCTATCTTTCCCTTAGCGTAAGTTTGGCCCCCATATGGGTTTCTTACCCAAATTCATTACAGAATTCCTTTTGTATTCCCCTTTTTAGACCATGTCTCTCTGGTTTTCTGGAGACTGGAGAGTTTCAGCCCAATGAATTTCATCAATGAAATGCAAGGGTTCAGCTGCACTGGGCATCACCAGAGCCAGGAAGGATAGGTCTTCTAGGGCCATTTTCCTGTTGTTGTTTCTGACAAAGGGGAAAGATATGAAGGAGGAGGTGAAATCTGATTCTGTAACTTCTTTCTTCCCATGCCCCCAGCACTCAATTCAGTCTCATGCACACAGGCAATCATGCATTGTCTATCCAGCAGTCTAGTCTGCTTTTGAAATGGAGTTGGAGTCTGCCTTCCTGTTGATTTTGTTCCGTACAATTAGGTAGCCAAGTGGGGCAGGGGCCTGGAATCTTGCTTTGGCTTTAGGCCTCACTTATTTTCGACCAATATTCCTTTTCCTCTTGTTACTGAAGAAAAAGCCAAAAAATCAAAATAAAAAAAGCTTCTTCCTAGAAACTGATGAAGAATCCTATGGAAAAATATATCAGAAAGTTGTGGAAAAGAGGGAGAGGTGCCACCTCCTTTGTGATGTTCAGAGGTCATAATGGAATAAAATGGAGACTGAATCCATTCTTACCCAAGTGGAAAATTGACTGATTGAATTTACTTAAAAAATTAATAAAAATGTATTTTTATCAATGTGATATAGTTAAATATTACTAATTACTGAAAAAATATCCCCCAGCTCCTTTACCCTTGAAGATGTTTCTTCTGTTATTTTCCTCTGCACATGTAAACACTGTGGTTATTCTCTTCTTTTTTCATTGATCCATTTCACACCGTATCCACTCACTTCTGTTGTGGTAGTTAGACTTAGCTCTCTTCACTTGCTCCGTATGTCACTACTCCTCACCCTTCCAAAATAGTTATATCATAATAGTCGGTGTTGACATTTTGATGAATCTGCAGAGATTGTTCACAGCTGAGTGCAGTAGGGTATGGGTACCATTGCTACATTTGCGTTCTCCTGCAACATTTTGTTTTTCTTAATAACTGTATCTAACCTTTTCAAACAGAGTAGGTATATAGCAATTCCTCAGTCCTGTATTGTGCTCTCTCAGGATTAATTGCTCCCAGCCTGCTGAAGGAGATTATTCCGGAATTTCCTTTTCCTTTACTTCTGAGCTGAGTCCCCTCTTCCCTAGATCCCCATGTCTTTCTTTTTTGGTTTTATGTTTTGGTTGATTCCTGCATGTAGCCGAAACATGTCCTCTATTAGCTTCTTAAGTTGCGGGAGGGAGGTGTAAATATAAACAATTTTGGACTCTGATATCTTTATTTTACCCTTATGATTAGTTCATGCACTCCCACGCACGATTGATGGTTTGGTTATTTACAGAATTCTAGGTTGAAAACCTTTTCCCTCAGATGTTTGAAAACATTGCCCACTTTTCTCTAGCATTCAGGTTTGTTGTTGGAAACTAGAATGTTGTTTGGATTTTTATTTCTTTCAGTGTGATATTGTTTTTTAATTTCCCTGGAATATTATAGTATGTTCTATTTAACCCCAAATTCTAAAATACGATGACACGTGCTTTTCGTTCTTGAATTGTGCTGGTCAGTGGACCTTTGTAATCTGGAAACTCAAATTTTTATATAGTTTTTCTGAGAATATCTTCTATTTTCATTTTGCTCTATCTGGGTATCCTAGATTAATTCTCTAACTTTCTTATTCATTTTCTCTTACTGTTCTTTATTTTTTGCTCTATTTTTGGAGAGTTTCTTGACTTTACATATATTAATTTTGCTATCATATATTTTTGTTATCATGTATTTTCTGTGTTTTTTTCCCCCAAAGTCTTTCTAGTTCTTTGTTCCTTTTTCATTGGATAACTTTATTGTAGATAATAACTTCCATCCCTCTCTTTTTTCGGTATAAATTTATGGGGTACAAGTGCAGTTTTGTTACATGTATATATTTTGTAGTGGTGAAATCTGGGCTTTTAGTGTAACCACCACACAAATAGGGTACACTGAACCCATTTGGTAATTTCTCTTTCCTCACCCTCACTTCCACCCTCCTGCCCTCTCACCCGACTTCTATATCCCTGAGATTATTTTCTTCAAGATTTCTTCTGCGCCAGTGCTTTTGTTTTGGTTTTCCTTGAGTTTTCCCCCACTTTTCTTTTTTGTTTTCTTGGTGTTTCTGTTTTGGGTTGGAACAAAGAACTAAGGCCAATTAGAAACCCTGTGGGGGTAGGGGTAAGGCTTCCCTACTGGTTGTCCTCACTGTGGTTGAATCAGAAGAGCAGGCAACCACCTTATGGGAGAGCTTCCAAACATTAATTAGTGGAACTCTTTTTCTGGGGTTAATTTCCCCTAGAGAATGATCTTCCTATTCTTCGCCAGGACATGTGTAGTTTTGGCTGCCTTTTCCTCAGAATGAAGTAAGGGAAGGGTGGGGGTGCTCCGTAGTTCAGTATCTAGGCCTCCATTAATCCCCTGTTTTCAGCTTCACACCCAATCCCCACCCTCTGAGCTGAAGACTCAGCTTATCTTCTCCAGAGAATAAATCTTCTATCTTCTGCAGAGGTAAGGGGATGGGGACAGTTGTTTGGCTGCTTGGGGTGGGCATGGGGGACTGGAGGATTCAACTGCTCCTTATATAGATCTTTGACAACTCCCACAGTTTTCAGCCCCACGTCTCAGCCCTGCTTCCACAGTATTGGGTGCTTCCAAGGTCTACGTCCCTTCATCTGACTGCAGGACAAATGGTTTGCTTCTCATTGGTGTAGCTCCCCTGCAGGCAGAAAGCTTTTACTTTTTCTGCTCTCCTAGGGCAATTACCACTCATTCATCTGCTTTCCATCCTCTGAAACCTGTTGACACTGTTTTCTGCCTTCTTCTACCTTCCTATTCTTCTGGTCTTTGTTGGTGGATTTTTTTTTTTTTAATTCCTTTACTGTCATTTAGATGAGGCTGGGGGAGGCAGGAGATCAGTGTGGGTGGTTAATCCACCATGTTTGACCAGAGTCAAATATGTGTAAGATTCTGGCTCATTTTCTCTTAGGTTGCTGCAGTTTGTTTCTGACCAGGCTGTTGGTGAGGGTCCTAGTGGCTGGCATCAAGGTAGGCCTCAGTTTCACACACTGTCCCAGTGCTCTGAGCCCAGAGAGCCTCCAGGAGAGAAGATTTGGAGCAAGCCAGGGTCCCCTGGTGATCCAGCCTCCTCTGCTGTTTATGAAGCCTCGGTGTCAAGATCTAAGGCCAAGACCACCTGGAAGAATATTTGGGGGCTCAGCTGAAGAGTTTTGCAGAAATGGGCTATTTCAGGACTTGTTTTCTTTCTCATTGGTAGGATTGCTGCACAACCCAGGCCCAGCCCAGAGCTGAAATTAAAAACCACCACCACCAACAACAACTCTTTGTCCTCCACACCCCAACATTAGAGACCTTTGTATTCTGTACATATTGTTCAAGGCTTCACATGAAAAACTTTAAAACTATCTCAGGAAGTTTTCAGGCAAAGAATATTTTAAACCTTACTCTGCTTTCCTGCCATCTTAACTGGGAAAGTGAATAGAGGAGAGAAAGAGTTCATGAAGGAGAAAAATAAGGGAAGAAGGGATTGTGGCAGCTCCCAGCAGCAGCCATCCAGAGTAGCATCTTGATTTCATAAGCCCCATTTCAGCATAAATTATCTCATTTTTAGCTTGTCAATTTGGATAATCTTGGCCCCGGAATGGATTCAGGGGGTCTTAAATGATCTAGTTTGGCTCTTCATGGAGTCTGAATTTGCAGATAATTGCCAGAGCTCTTTTGACTGTGTAAACTTGTTATCAATTGCCTTTTTAAAAGTCAGCACTAAAATAATCATTCCCGTGAGCAAAACCCATTACAAACCTTAAATTCAGAAGCATAAACACATTTCAGTGCTAGGGAACAAATGTGTTAAGATTTCATCATTGCTACATCTGTGAGGGCTTATGAGAAGTCGGAGATGCATTAGGAGAGTCTCTGTGTGGCTAAGCCTCAGGCCTGAGCTGGAAGTTGACATAGTGGCTTCAGTTGGGGATCATATGCCTTCAGTAAGCCCTGAACAAGGGGTCACTGGGTATCTCTCATGTTCCTCACCCTGTGCAGCCAGTGGGCAGCAATCCCGGCCTCACGCATCATCACTCCTATCTCACCTCCTGCCTCAGTATTGCCCCATGTCAGGTCCTTCCTTATGCCAGTCTGTCTCATCCTCTTTGGTAGGAACCCTTCATTTACAAAAGAAGAAGAAGAAGAAAAAAGAACCTCAAGATCAGGCTGAGAAAGCAATCAGTGGGCGAGTAGAAGTGGTGGCCAAATAGGCTGGAGCCTGTGTTCTGGCCTCCTGCCGTTGATCTTGAGCAACTCCACTGCTTTAGGCCTGAGTTTCCCAATCCCCCAAAAGAAGGGTATTAATACCTGTTTGCTGTCTTTCAGGGTTGTTTTAAAAATTCAACTTTAAAATTGTAAAATTAGTGTATAAATATAAAACATATGCATAATACTTGCTATGTTAATATAAATGCAAGTTATTATTTCAAGACAGGCATGGTCTTAATCCCAGATCAAAATTTGGTTTCTTGGGTCTTAAGGCTGCCTCGAATATGTATATCACAAGCTTTTGAAGTCAACTTGTCTCATGCTAAAGTTTATGTCCATTTTTTTTTTTTTTTTTTTTTAGCTTTCACTACTTGTGGGCAGTGGGTCTAATGTGATTTATAGAGTGTAAAGGCAGCCCGTATTATTTTCTGTAGGGTTGAGTGGGAGGAGTGAGGAGGTGGGAGCTCTGGTTTCTGTTAAGTTAGCTTTTATTTTCGCTAAACATGTTAAAGGGAATTTGCGCCACCTGCCACAGGTGAAAAGAGGAATGTGGGGACAAGTTTGGTGTTTACAGGAGATTTTTCGGAAGATTTGCCCAGCTTGGTCGGATGTAACCGTCTCCTTCTCTCCCCACAAAATCTTCCATAAATGCTATATTGTTCATCAAGGCTTTCAGAGTAGGATCATGTTTGAGGAGGAGATATGACCGTGTACAGAGATGAGTCTATTGTAGGTAGGGCTTGATCAAGGATGATTCAAAGAAGTTCAGCTACTTTCGGATTATATAAAGATCACTCAAGTGAGGAGGATCCTGGAGAATGGATTTAGAGTAGAAGAGGATCCGAGACTGGACATAAGAAAACCAGAATGGAGACTCCTGCAATTATCCTGTGAACAGGCCTAAGGCAGTGACCCAGACAATAGAGAGAAGGAACAGAACTGAATGATATCCAGGAAGCAGAATCAATAGAAGCTTGTTGCTAGCCAGATGGAAGCGTTAACGGAGAGGGAGGAATCAAGGATGTATACAGGTCTCTGGCTTAGGGAACCTAGAAGACCGTGTCCTCCTATCCCAGAAAAATGGGGCAGTTCTAGGGATAGTCCTGTTTGGGATATGATGATTTTGAGATATCATATGAGACATTCAAGTGAGTATGTGCAGTAAGCAGTTGGATATATGGGACTGTGCTAGAGATACCCACTACCATTTCTTACCTGGATTATTGTACTAGCCTCCTAATGGGTCTACTGCTTCTACCTCTGACTGCCCCCTGCTATCTGAATTATAAAAGAGTTTCTGCAACACTTTATGTTAGAAACAGCTTAAAATGTGCAGGTTGCTTGATTGGCAAAGGATGTAAATTTCAAGTAATAGTTAGTCAGCAGCCACTGCTGGAAATACCTAACTATAGGAAAGATGTCTTTAGGAGTTGAGAAGATAGCTACTTTCATTGAAGAATAGTATGAGTTGTGGAGTTTTCCCATGTTAGTAGTGGATGATGTTTCCTCTTTCTCTTCTTCTGCCAAATGAAAGAAAAGGAAGAGCGAGAGGAAACTAAAGAGAACATACTTTTCCATCCTTCTGATGGTTCCTTCTTACAGTTAATATGTATAATTAAGACCAGGATGCAGAGAAGTCCTCAGCAACAGTGGGGCCTGGCTCAGAGGGGCTTTTGATGCACACGGTCCTGAATCCTCGGGAAAGTTATCCAGGCCTTGATGAAAGTTGATTCCATGGTAAAATATAGGGTGAATTAGAAAGGGTTTGTGAAAATACATCCTCTGCAGACATGACCACACTACTTATTCCTTAGGTGCAGCCACTTACCTGGTTTTACCTGAGGACCCCATGCTACGTATACCATGGGTTTGGTCCGCCCCCAGTAGCAAGTATGTGAGCACCGTCAGGTTAGGCTAGAAATTATCTTTATGATCCTGTTGACCTGTGCTTGATATTATTTCTGTCTGGCTGCCTTGGTTCTGACTTGGTACCTGTTCTGATATCTGGGTTCTGCTTGCCACTCAACCTCTGTTGGACATATCTGGATCTCTGACTCAATCTTATTCCGCCCTCCAGTTCTCTAACCCTTCTCATCAAAGTGCCAAGGGTCAGACTCAGCTGTAGTTAATGGCAAAGATGACCCAGAAATGCCCTGAAAGGCATTGGAATTGATTTCTTAAACATCTTCATCAGTGATCATTTACACCATCAGTATGTGCTGTATTTAGCTGTTTAATTTAATATGTGTAATTAAATAAAAAGGAAGAATGGAAAATTTGTAGCCAACTTCTCAAAGAGTTAGGAATACCTAAGGTACCATCTTTCTTCGTCAGATCTCTTGAACCCTTTTGAGCCACTACAGCCACTGCTGTGGTCTGGCCAGTTGTCTTAACATAGCATAACCTATAAATTCATCATTCCTGCCTTCCTGCCTTGCACATGCAATTCTCCTTGTGATCCAAGTGTCTGTTCCCACCTCTGCGAATTCAGATCTGACAGGTCTGGCTCAGGCTTTGTCTATGGGTATCTCCCTGACCGTATTATAATACACTGCTTCCTCCTGGTTCCAAATTCCTATAGCAGATCAGTCTGTTTTATAAGCTCAATGTGCTAGGGTAGGGCTCTGTGGGAAAAGGAAAGGGCCTGGGTTGAATTTAGAATGACCTGGATTCAGATTCTGCCTCTAACGCTTACTAGTAGTATGACTGCAGACATGTTGCTTAAACCCTGCCTTCTCAACTGTGACCAGTGGATTATCACAGCACGTTTAACAAAAAGGTAATTGTTGCAAGGATCAAATGGGATAATCTATGCAAAGCAACCAGCAAGTGAATGGGCTCAGTAACTGTTTAAAGGCTCACAACAGCCTGAGTCACATGTTACACTCTGTTGATCCCAAGTTGCTTTGCGCATGCAAAGCTTGTATCTTCTCTGCCTTGAAAGTGCTAAGAAAATGCTTTTTAAATAAAATGAGGCTAAATGCTCCCCTCACTGCCACTTTCTCTGCCTTGCCACATAGGCACTTAACAGAACATAAGTATTAACATGCATTTACTGTTGAAAAACATTTTCTTAATTACACATTCTTAATTAACATTTCTTAATTACACTAATGATTCTTCATGCAAGACCCTGTGGGAGATGGGAAAAAGAATGTATTTTTCTAATTTTTCTGATGAAGAAACTGAGGTATCAATTAAGACTGTGCTCTTCAAATTATCACACAAAGGTGTGGTAAGTGTGGAAGAAGCACCAATGTTCTGGTCCCCAGGCCATGTCTGATCCTCTTAGTTGCACTGCCTCTCCAATTAACTTCTCTGTGTGCTCATCAGCTCTGGTCACCATGATTCAGGAGACCTGAGCACTCACACTGTGGGGTTTTCAGATCTTGTAGACCTGCTCTGCACTGCCCTGGGGCAGGAACCCCACCATCTTGGTGGCCAACTGTATTACATTGGACAAGCTGTGGCCATCCTTGGGCAGGTTACAGAGAGCAGAGAAGGACAAGAAATGGAGGCACCACAGGACTGAGCCATAACCATGCCCCGACGAAGCTGCTGAAGACACACAGTCCCTTTTCTTGGAGGCTTTCCTTCCCTAATGCCACAGGCCCAACCTCCTCTACTGTCTTCTATTCTTCTTCCTCTTTCACCCATTTAAGGTGACATTTAATTATTTCCCACCTATTTCTTTCTTGGTAATTACAAACAACATTGTGATGATTATTCTTATAATTAGATATCTGTGCATATTTAAACTATTTTTTAGATAGCAAAAATTTCCACCTACATTGTGTTCCATTCCCATAGGGAACAGGGCATAGTTCTGGGACAAGAATGTTCAGCATGTTTGGTCTTGTGGATAAAAGCATGCTGAGGACGACAAGAAGTGTGCATGGCAGGACTGAGACCAATACTCAGGTCTGGTCAAAGGATCTACATCCCCCACAGGGTGCAGTGAAGACCAAGATCCACGTTCAGAAAAAAATACCACTCCTTCACCCTCTGCTCCCACATGAAGGCTGTAGGAACTCAGGGAATTGTGGAAGAAGAGAAGAGAAAGAGGAGGGAGGATGTATTAGCTTTTTATTGTTGTTGTAAAAAATTTTGTGGCTTAAAACCACAAACTTAGTGGCAAGACAAATTTATTCTGTTATAGTTATAGTGGTCAGAAGTCTAAAATAAAGTATTGATATGGTTGTATTCTTTTTGAAAGCTTCAGGAGAAAATCAGTTTGTCTCTTCCAGTTTCTAGGGGTCACATGCATTCTTTGGCTCATGGGACATCACTCTAGCTTCTGGTTCTATCCTTACGTTTTCTTTAACTTTGAGCTTCCTGCTTCTCTTTAATAAAGACTTATATAATTACAGTAGGCCCACCTATATGCTGCAGAATAACCCTCCCCCACCACAAGATCTTTAATTTAATCATATATGCAAAATTCCTTTTGTCATATAAGGTAATATATTCATGTGGTCTGGGGATTAGGACATGGATACCTTTGAGGGGGGCTATTATTTAACCTACCACAGCGCACCCTCTGGTCACCCAAAATTAATGTCCATTCCACACTCAAAAGACATTCACCTCATCCCAGCATCCCCCAAAGTTTCAACCCATTACAGCATGCACTCAAAGTTCAAAATCTTACCTAAATATTGTTAGCTAAAAAGCTTCAAATCTCATCATCTAAATCATTTAAATCACGTATGGGTGAGGCACCAAGTGTGATCCACCCTGGATCAAAATTTCTCTCTACCTGTGGGCTTATGTAACTAGAGAACAAGTTATCTGCTCCCTAAATACAACAGTGGAACAGTCCTAGGATAACAGTTGCAGATATTCTCTTCCAAAAAGGAAAAAAAAATGAAAAGATGGAATGAGTCACTGGTCCCAAGAAATTCTGAAATCCAACCAGAAAAACTCTCGTCCGTTTTAAAACCTGGGAATAATCCTCTTTGATTTGATGTTCTGCCCTGCAGGCCCTCAGCTCTGCCCTCTGAGTTATTCTTCCTTTTTCTGAGGGTAGCATATGTTTGTAATTGACCAGTTTTTTTTTTGTGACTTTTTAAATCGTTTATTCAAAAATACTACTGCATATCAGTACAAGTTGGAAAGAGGCTTAAAAAATTCATACATTTCTGCCTTTGAAGCATTCACAATTTAGAACAGTATTGTCCAGTAGAATTTTCTGCAATTAAAAGAAATGTTCTTTGTACTGTCTAATATAAGTAGCTGTTGGGCAGTAAGATATAGTTAGTGTGAGTGAATAATACAATTTTACATTTAATTTTATTTTAATTAATTAAAATAACAGTAGCCACACGTGGCTATTAGCTATTGTAGTTGAAAAGATGCACATGGAAATAAATAATTACAATGCACTAGTGCTGGGGAAGCACAGAGAATGGAGATATTAACTTTTTTCATAAAAAACCTCCAAGAGGAGATACATGTTGGGCAAAGTCTTACGTATAGGTAGAAATTCATTCTAGAAGGAAGAGCATTGCAGGCAGAGGACACTGCAGTGGCAAAGGCATAGCTTTATGATGGGCTTGGCATTTTAAGGGAGGTGCAGTGTAAAGAGATAGAAAAAAGAACCCACTTGAAGAAAAGAAAAAAAAAAACAGGCAAAGCTCATTTCCCATCAAGAAAGATGGGCAGAGGCCGGGCGCGGTGGCTCATGCCTGTAATCCCAGCACTTTGGGAGGCTGAGACGGGCGAATCACAAGGTCAGCAGATCGAGACCATCCTGGTTAACATGGTGAAACCCCGTCTCTACTAAAAATACAAAAAATTAGCTGGGCGTGATGGCGGGTGCCTGTAGTCCCAGCTACTCGGGAGGCTGAGGCAGGAGAATGGCATGAACCAGGGAGGTGGAGCTTGCAGTGAGCTGAGATAGCGCCACTGCACTCCAGCCTGGGGGACAGAGCGAGACCCCGTCTCAAAAAAAAAAAAAAAAAAAAAAAAAAAGATGGGCAGAATAAAGTCCTTAGAATGGCCTATTATTTTAAAAACCAAAGAAGAAAGATGGGCAAAATACATAAAGATTTGGTGAACAAAT
The DNA here is from genome assembly GCF_029289425.2 of Pan paniscus. NCBI lineage: Eukaryota > Metazoa > Chordata > Mammalia > Primates > Hominidae > Pan > Pan paniscus. The sequence goes on from NC_085926.1 coordinate 135,114,225, forward strand.
CCAGGAATATTAAGATGTGTAGAAAGGAGTCATCTGGGTACATCGCTAAGGGCATAGTGTCAGACTTCAGATAGTAACTTTCTTTTTTTTTTTTTTTTGTACTTTTTTTTTTTTTAATTGATCATTCTTGGGTGTTTCTCGCAGAGGGGGATTTGGCAGGGTCATAGGACAATAGTGGAGGGAAGGTCAGCAGATAAACAAGTGAACAAAGGTCTCTGGTTTTCCTAGGTAGAGGACCCTGCGGCCTTCCGCAGTGTTTGTGTCCCTGGGTACTTTGAAATTAGGGAGTGGTGATGACTCTTAACGAGCATGCTGCCTTCGAGCATCTGTTTAACAAAGCACATCTTGCACTGTCCTTAATCCATTTAACCCTGAGTGGACACAGCTCATGTTTCAGAGAGCACAGGGTTGGGGGTAAGGTCATAGATCAACAGGATCCCAAGGCAGAAGAATTTTTCTTAGTACAGAACAAAATGAAAAGTCTCCCATGTCTACTTCTTTCTACACAGACACAGCAACCATCCGATTTCTCAAGCTTTTCCCCACCTTTCCCCCTTTTCTATTCCACAAAACCACCATTGTCATCATGGCCCGTTCTCAATGAGCTGTTGGGTACACCTCCCAGACAGGGTGGTGGCTGGGCAGAGGGGCGCCTCACTTCCCAGTAGGGGCGGCCGGGCAGAGGCGCCCCCCACCTTCCGGACGGGGCGGCTGGCCGGGCGGGGGGCTGACCCCCCCCCCCCTCCCGGATGGGGCGGCTGCCGGGCGGAGACGCTCCTCACTTCCCAGACGGGGCGGCTGCCGGGTGGAGGGGCTCCTCATTTCTCAGATGGGGCGGTTGCCGGGCAGAGGGGCTCCTCACTTCTCAGATGGGGCGGCTGCCGGGCGGAGGGTCTCCTCACTTCTCAGACGGGGCGGCCGGGCAGAGACGCTCCTCACCTCCCAGACGGGGCGGCGGGGCAGAGGCGCTCCCCACATCTCAAGACGATGGGCGGCCGGGCAGAGACGCTCCTCACTTCCTAGATGGGATGGCGGCTGGGAAGAGGCGCTTCTCACTTCCTAGATGGGATGGCGGCCGGGCAGAGATGCTCCTCACTTTCCAGACTGGGCAGCCAGGCAGAGCGGCTCCTCACATCCCAGACGATGGGCGGCCAGGCAGAGACGCTCCTCACTTCCCAGACGGGGTGGCGGCCGGGCAGAGGCTGCAATCTCGGCACTTTGGGAGGCCAAGGCAGGCGGCTGGGAGGTGGAGGTTGTAGCGAGCCGAGATCACGCCACTGCACTCCAGCCTGGGCACCATTGAGCACTGAGTGAACGAGACTCCGTCTGCAATCCCGGCACCTCGGGAGGCCGAGGCTGGCTGATCACTCGCGGTTAGGAGCTGGAGACCAGCCCGGCCAACACAGCGAAACCCCATCTCCACTAAAAAAATACAAAAACCAGTCAGGCGTGACGGCGTGCGCCTGCAATCACAGGTACTCGGCAGGCTGAGGCAGGAGAATCAGGCAGGGAGGTTGCAGTGAGCCGAGATGGCAGCAGTACAGTCCAGCTTCGGCTTGGCATCAGAGGGAGACTGTGGAAAGACAGGGAGAGGGAGACCGTGGGGAGATGGGCGATGGGAGACGGGAGAGGGAGAGGGAGACCATGGGGAGACGGGAGACGGGAGATGGGAGATGGAGACGGAGAGGGAGAGGGTAATTGACCAGTTTTATTGGCCTGTTTCCCACCTGTAGAATTTTGGGCATGTAAAAACTTTCATTTATTTCATCCTCTCTCAGTCCTTTCAGTCCAAACTGGCAGTATTTTTGCTGATATAACATTCTCAAAAGCCTTGTGGCTCTCTTGTGTGAATTGTCATGTTACGGCAGTTCTCCCTAGTAGACCAAGTGTTCCTCCACAGATCATTTCTGGTTAATCTCAACTCTATTTCTGGCTCCTAATGAAATGGCTGAGGGGGTCCATGATTCACATTCCGAATTTCATCAAAGATTCCTCGTATAGTTACTTTTTGTTTGTTTGGGGGTGTGAGAAAAGGATTGTCTAGCCTCACCATTGGCTTTTCCTCCAGAGCACACTTTCCTGATAGTGAATCTCATAATTGTCTTGCAAACTGTACAGGCTAAGAATTTCCCCAATAATCAAGTCCTAGTTTCTTTTTCTAAACAGTTCTTCCCTCAATTTTTCTCTTTTCTCTCACACTTCACTATAGGAAACAAGAAGAAACTAGGTCATACTTTCAATACATTTTTGGAAATCCCCTCAACTAAATATCCAAATTCATTACTTAATAAGTTCTGCTTCTCACATAACGATAGGGTACAATTCAGCTAAGCTTTGTCACTTTGAAATGAGAATCTCCTTCTTTCCAATTTCCAACAAGATGTTCTTCATTTCCTTCTGAGCCCTCCAGCAGCACCTTTAACATTCATATTTCTACCAACATTCCATTTGTGATGATTTAGGTATTCTCTAAGATGATACAGGTTTTCTCTACCATGTTCCTCATTTCCTTCTGAACCCTTGGTGGCAGAGTCCTTAGTACCCAAATTTCTACCTACAGTTTCTTCAAGGAAATCTAGCTGTTTTCTATCATGGTCCTCAAAATTCTTTCATCTTATGCCCATTGCTCAATTCCAAAGCCTCTTCTACATTTTAATGTGTTTGTTACAACAGCACCCCACTTCCAGGTATGTATGAGTTTCCTAATGCTGTTGTAACAAATTACCACAAACTTAGTGGCTTAAAACAACACAGATTTATTCTCTTAAAGTTCTGGAGGCCAGAAGTCTAAAATCAAGGTATTGGCAGGACTGTGGAACTTCTGGAGGCTTCAGGGAAGAATCTGTTTCCAGTTTATAGAGTCTACCAGCAGAAGGGAATCCTAAATTCGATGAATTTTCCCCTAAAAGAGTTGAGTTTTAAATTGGAAGTCACTGGTACCTTGAATTGGCAGGTGTAATTTTCCCTTTACTGAATGTGAGGGCTAGAAGCTACGTTAAAATATAGATAAATGAAGAAGGTTACATTATTATACAACTTATTTCCCTTATTCTTGTGACTTTAAAAAAATCCGCTGCATACATACTGTCAAACTGTCCTCCAGAAAGATTGTACTAATTGGTGCTTTTTGCAATTGTTGAGTACCCCTTTCTTTTGAATCTTGCAAAAATTAACCGCTATTTTTATTCTTTCTTTACTTTTGGCAGTTCGAAAAGGAAAAATGATACATCATTGTTGCTATAATTAGCATTTATTGAATTACAAGTGAAATTAAATATTTCTTTCATAGGCATTTGAAATATTTTTGAGTATGATAGATATTTCCTAGTTACTCTGTCTTCTCTGCTCCTATAAAGCTTTGTACTTATCTTTGTTATTGGTAGAGACGGCAGTTTTTCTCCAAATTCTGTTCTCTCCCTCTTCTTTGGCAACAGGTCTGTGGCAGAGCATGTGGGTGGCCAGGGGCACTATATTTCCCAGATTCCTTGTGGGAAGGTATGGCTGTGTGGCTAAATTCTTTCCAGTGGATGTGAGTGGAAGTGATACATGCCACTTCTAGGCCTGGCCTATGAAATCTCCTATGAAATAGCAACCACAGTGACGTGGTGGCTATATGTTGAAGATGGCAGACTCTTGTTAGTAGCATAGTGGAGGACCACCTGTCCTGGACTATTAGATAAACAAGATTTTGCTTCTGTTTTGCTTGAGTCAACTGTGGTTTACTTTAACATAACATACAGTTATAATACATTTAACTCTTTATTTACTTAATCAAGTTTTCCACCTTCATTGAGCTATGAGTGGAATTCTTGCTTTAGTCATCTCTGTAGCCCCATGGCACAGAGTAAGTTTCCAATAAACGAAATGAGTGAATGAATGAATGAATGAATAAATGAGTTGCATATTTACTTGAAAAGATGCTTGCTGGTTCTAGTTCAATCCTCAGAGATATTGTTTGCTCCATTACCTGGGGGAAAAAGGGAAACTATACATGTGAAATACATGTTAACACTCAAGTCAATTCCGAGACATGTTTCCACTTATAAAATGTGATCTATTTTCTAACCTGATTAAGTCAGAGATCGGAAGGTGCTGATTTTACAGTCTTCTGACCTCTCAGGTGATGAGGAAGAAAATGACTCAGAATGATTGTTTATCATGGTGTGACCATTACCACTTCAAACTGAGTTCATGTGAAACTTCAGGCCTCCTACCTGGAGGAGAGTAACTTTTTATCCCATACTGGAAGTTAAATGGGCCCAGTGAGATCCAAAGAGCTTAACAAATCCTCCGCTTTGTCACAGTGAAGACCTTTGCCTAATGCAAGGTCTTATCCTGCAGATTGCTTGGGGCCAGAAGATAGCCTGGTTAATCTAAGCTGCTCCTACTTCCCTACGGTGTTCACTGAACTGGGGTTTTTCTGTCTGTGAATAAAATGGACCAGATCTGGGTTGGTTGCCATGGTGACTGTATCAGGAGCCTTTGGGCCCTCTATCTTCCACTGCTGACAGCTCCTGTGCAATGAACCCCCTGTGGGGTGTGGGTGCCTCAATCCACAATCTTACAGAATCACCTTTCCAAGAAGGTAAAGTTCATTATGAAAAGACAGGTCAGTTTGTAATGGAAATGGGTTCCTGGTTACCTCTTCTGGTACATGGCTCTATGGTCACATGCGGCATTCCTAGATTATGATTTTAGGAACCCTCATAAATTAGCTCTTCAATCAAAACCCCTCTTCACTAGGGATAGCAGCCTTTGACTTCCCCATCTTCTTCAGCCAGGAGCAGTCAAGGCTTTCTGGGACTAGAATTTATTATTCCTTAAGTAGGCTTAAAGTATAAGTCTAGCCACATGGAGGCAAATCCCTTCCTATTGGGCTCAAGGGCAGTATCTTTTCAGCTGTCCTTTGGTTAGAAATGTGGCTTGGTTCCTTGGCTCCTTTTCAGCATTCAACCTTTTGCTCACCAAGGGCACTCTGGATGTGTGTCCAGGGCTATTGGCTCGGCCTTCTTGCACTGATGGATGGCCTCGCTCAAAATGGTGCTCTGAGGAAGGTGAAATTTGCACTGTTGATCTAGGTTAAAGTATCATGAGAGTTCTATTCAATCTTCCCTTCCCAAATAGTAGCCATGTTTCTGTATGTCTGAATGTCTATATAATATTAATTAAGTAGTAACCATTTATGTGCCATATGCTGTCTCAAATTCAATTCTTTTTTCTACGTGACATACCAAATTTCATATTTTCAAAATTAAACTTGGTCACATCTGTCTGGACTACTTTAGAACAACCTAACTGGTCCATCCATATCCGCTCTTGCCCCTCCAATTCATTCTCCACACAGAAGCTGGAAGAGCTTCTGAAATGCACATGCGATTATGTCACAGTCTGAATGCCTCCCAGGGGCCTCCCCTTGCTCTTGGGTCAAGGACGTGGCTGGCAGAGTCCCAGCGCCATTTTCACTTTGTGTTGCACACGCTGCCTTTTGTCTCTGCTCCAGCCACACTGGCCTGCTTTTGGTTAACTCTCTGCACTGGGCTCATTTCTGCAACAGAGCCTTTGCCCAGGCTTCCTCCACCCCACTGCCGTTGCAACTGGTTTCTCTTGCTTCTCTCTTTATCTACTTTTCTCTTAGACAGTAGACAGCTCTCAGATCTCTAAGTGTTACTTTTTTAGGGATGCCTTTCCTGACCCCTAGACTAGGTGAGGTTTCCCTACTACATGCTTTCATGGCATTTAGGGGTACATGTTTCACAGGATTCATATCTGTAGGTAATTACATACTAATTGTGTGATTATTTCCTCAATGTCTGTCTCCCATACTAGATTGTGAGGTCCACAGAACACAGTCTGGGTCTGTGATCATTCATCATTCTATCTCTGTATCTAACACTGTGCCTGGAACACAGTAGGTGCACAATAAATGTCTATTGAATAAGTAAATGAATCTTCATAATCACTGGCAAGGTAGAGATTATTATACTAATTTTACAGATTGAACAGATTTAGGGCAAAATCTCTCAATCTCCATTGACTACTGATTAAAAGTCTCAAAAATTTGTTACACTGATCTTAAAGCCTGAGGACCAATATTTGAGAATTTATATTTCAATTCTGTTTATGAGTTTGGATGATTTAGGGGCCATCAGGAGCTAGGGGCATTTGGGAATGTGCAGAGGGAGGTCATCAGAGGTTACAGAGGACTAACCTTCTGTTCTAGGAAGGCAAAAAGTTTCAATTTTCCTCCACAGCCTGACATAGTACCTCATTATTTAAAAAACAGTTCTCTCATTCATATGCATCCTCCACACCTGCCTCCCAGTGATTTTCAGTGAGGGTAGGCACCTCTTTTCTGAGCTCCCATAGTGCCTTATGTCTACCACTGTCTGAGCACTTCATAGTGGGCTTCTTATAATTAATTTTTCATATTGTATTTATTACAATTGTGTTGTGACTTTCCTACTATTCTGCAAACTTCCCTTTTTACACTCACACCTCTGTGGCAAAGGCACTGGTACACAGTGCTTGGCATCCATTTTTGTAGTTCTTAACTCCAACTGCACATAAGATTCAGATTGGTGGCTGTTAATGGATCTCAAAGTCTGAGTTTTGGGTCATTTGGCTTGGTGTGGGGCCCAGAGCTTAGCAATTTTTCAAATCTCACAGATGATTTGAAATATGCAGCCAAGTCTGTGAATCTTTAGACTAGATACTCAATAAGCATTTATTGAAGTGAACTAAGTGGAATCATCTTTTTGTGTGTGGGTGCACATGAGCAGTATTGGGGTAGAATTAGCCTTGGAACTGGGAAACTCCTGTGCTGTTCCCCTCTCGCCTAGTGAACCTTGTAGATTCTGAAGATCAGGATAGACTTAGGGTTGGGGGGCTGCCAGAGACAAAGCTGAGCAACGTCATGGTTGTTAACAGAGACCTATTTCCCAGCTTTAATGTGGGCTGAACATGAGAGCAGCAAGTCAGTAATTTATCTGCTTTCCATTGCCAAATGTAGCAACAGGAACATTTTATCCTGATTCTGCATGCTATTTGGAAGTCCAAATCAATTAATTTATCTTGGGTTTTGCAGATGGTGCATTGACTTTTATTCACTTATTAATTCATTTACTCCCTCAATAAGTACTGGCATTATGGGCACAGCACAATGCCACCTCTGGGGTCACATGAAGGAAATGTTATACAGGTGCCCTGAATAACTTAGAATCCAGCTGGGTAGACAATATATGCATATCAGACATGAGTGGCTGTACATTTTGCTATTAAGAGGGCAGGATTTGGGCCAGACAACCTGGTGGATTGCCTGGCCCATTATTTATTAGATGTGGACCCTGGGAAGGTTATTTTAGCTCTCTAAACCTCAGTTTCCTCATATGAACATTTCTCTTCTGTGAATGATAATAAAAACTACATCATAGGGTTGCTGTGAGGACTAAATGAGGTCATTCCTGTAAAGCTTTTAGTATAGTGCCTGGCACATGGTAAAAATTCAAGTGTTAGCTATTATTACAGGGAAGATAGCAACATGGGTTAGCAAGAGAGCAGGATTGAGAATAAAGGATATAGAGGAATTTAGAGAAGGTAGATATTGATGTGGTTATGGGGGTTGGGGAAGAAAGTCTCAGGAAGGTGGAAATTGAGCTGATTCTTGGAATGGGTATAATCTTGAGAAGCAAGAAGGATGTGCTGGGCGTGTGAGGTGGGGTTGAGGGTGGGAGTTCTGGGTAGGGATGAGTGCATTTGCTATTTGAAATGTGGCAAAATTATTGGCCTTGCACCCTTGCCTCTGCTCCCCAGGCTGCTAGGGAGGCTGATTTATTAATTGGTTATGTCTGAGAGTCCCCCTCTAACCCTGTATTCAGCAAGTGTGGTGGTTTATCGTTATGGACCAAATGTTCCAAAATGCCAGTCACAGTGCTGGGAAGTCTAAATTTAGCATACAAGTCCTGGGTATTTAGAACTTCCAGTGAAAATTCTAGATTCTGAGATGAGGTTAAGACCACTTTGGCCCTTTAACTGCAGTTAACATTTTCCTTGAAAAATTCCAAACTTTAAAAGCCTCTATTTGACAACTTGCTTGCCAATATTTACGTTCCACTCCATTAGCATCACCGGGGCTGACTCTCCACTTTAGAAGATATGCATTTGGCTGGAAGAAATCACTGCTGTTTGCTTATTTCACATGCTTATACAAACACATGCGTACACACACACACACAAAGAGACACTCGGCATGCTCCTAACAGAAGTGCACATGTGCTCGGTCCCCTGGAAAGTTGTCTTGAGTGATGCCTTCTCTATGCTTGTCTTCATCTGTCTTTATTTTCTTCAAGTATTTATTCTTCCTTATTCAGCTATAAGTCTTCTGGAGAACTAAAAGTCAATATATTATGAATCTCTAATGTTTGTTTTCAGGGCCAATTATTTTAAGTACATTTTGCTATGATAAGATCCCCAAATATATATTCAATGGATTTTAGAGTTAGAACTGTTAGTATTGCCTTGTACCTCAAAAATAGAGACAAAGACTCTGGGGACTATGAGGGAAAAGAAAAGAATGAAAACTTCATTTTAACCTAGGTCTATAGGTTGTTGATTAAAAAAAAAAAAAGTCTGCTTTATTATGACAAGCCACAAAATGTGAATTTGGGCCGTTCCTTTTGCTGGTTGAGAGCTTATCAGAAAACACAGATTTAACTAGGTTAGTGATTTTTAATCCTTTTTAGAGTTGTGTGTGAATTAGTGGGTAGTCTTTAAGAATCGGATAAAAGCTATGGATGCCTTATCAAGAAAAATACATATAACCACATTATACACATTTTCTGCATACAATATATTTTGCTGCATTGCAAACATATCTTTCCCACAGTTGGAAAGTTAAAACATACTTAAAAATACTCATGATCCTCTTAATTTGATTTTTGCATGCAAAAGTTAAGTCACATTCTGAAAAATCTCACTAAATCAAAATGTGCAAATAAAGTAAAATATAATTTAGTTAAAAAGTAACTTTCATAAGAAGATTGCTATTGTTTATTTAGAACAAGAAGTTGATATTATAGAGTGTTTTTTGACACATAGTACAAATATCTTTCCTTCACATCCAATTAATTTTTGGTGGTAATAAGGGTGGCAAATTCTAACTTTCAATGGTATTTGCTAGTAAGAGAGTTTTTACAGGTTACTCTGACAGATGAGGATGGGCTTATGTTGAGGAACACTAAAATTCTCTAAAACACTTTTAGTTGAATTCATAGAATTCATATAATATTATTTTCTTTGTTTTCAGTTCAATGAGGTCAACTTTGCTGATGTCTGAATCATAAAAGTTATGTTTGTTATGAAGGAAAAAATCATTAGTACCATACATTTAAAGATCTTAAGACCATCCAACAAACGTAATCTTCAAGGGTTTCTTTGCCTACTTGTCCTGCAAAACAGCCAGCAAAGTCTTTTTACTCTTGGCTCTGGCCTTCAGATAGCCTTTCTCCAACAATGCAAGGAGTACATAGCTTTTTCCAAACACTACTTCCACAGTGGTAACCCGGTCAGAAGACTTTTCTTGGTAGCAGCATCAAAAATGGGGTCCAAATCTTGAGTGAAGAGAACGGCTCATTCAGATTGCCAAAAATATGAACAAGTAACCTGTCATGATATGAACTCTTTTTTGTCAAATTATTCTGAGTACAGGCTTTGAGAATCACTTGAAAGAGGTATGGGATTCTGCCTGAAGTCAATCAATCGCTTCAAAACTTGTAGTTTAGAAAACCAGTGAACTTCAGCACTATTTCTTGACAAATCCTGTTGATAAAGTATAATTCAAGGCCCTGACTCTAAGTTGAAGTGGACATGACTTATTTTAGAATTATTGCCCATATCACATGAATGTACAAAACAATGTCTGTGTGAAGTGTGGAGTTTCTTTCTAACAAAAATGATAAAGTGGGATACTTTGTGGAACAGCAATGTGCTCCATCTGTACCCATGGCACCAACATTTTTTGTTCAAGGTTTTCCCTGGCAGAGATATTTTTATGATTCCAAAGGCATCCCATTAAGTATATGATACTTCCAAAGAGGGCTCACCAAATGGGCATCAGTATGTATGTGACAGGAAAATGAAGAACTGGCACACTGAAAACTGGCAATACATTCGTTCAGTTGCATGCTGAAAGGAACTTATTTGGCTCAAGTATCCCTGAGACCTTCTTTAAAAGGAGAAAAAGCTGGCAACTCTGGATAGGGTAACACTTCTTTTTTCTTTTTTTTTTTTTTTTTGACGGAGTCTCACTCTGTCGCCAGGCTGGAGTGCAGTGGTATGATCTTGGCTCACTGCAACCTCCGACTGCCAGGTTCAAGCGATTCTCCTGCCTCAGCATCCTGAGTACCTGGGACTACAGATGCGCGCCACTACAGCCAACAAATTTTTGTATTTTTAGTAGAGACAGGGTTTCACCATGTTGGTCAGAATGGTCTCGATCTCTTGAACTCGCGATCAGCCTGCCTTGGCCTCCCAAAGTGCTGAGATTACAGGCATGAGCCACCATGCCTGGCCCGGGTAATACTTCTTGACAGAGGCACTGATTTAGCATCATTTCTCCTCCCAGAGTACGAACACACTTGACTGCTTTAGGGCGGATGGCTCCAAGGTCTGCCCAGTCCCAAGGCTTCTTTTGCTTGGCTATAGGATGAGCATTGTTGCAGGATGCTCTAGGTTCAGGCTGTTGAGTTGGTGCAATTTTCTGTAGTTTTGATAAAATTTCGCTTTTTTCAGTTCAGCCATCTTCTCATGAAAATTATCTATTCTTAACCAGGCATTTGGCAATGGACTTGCTGCGCAATAGGGACCATGTTTTTGATGTTCATCACATTTGGGATGAAACCAAAAGAAACAAACTTTCTTCTACTTGATTTTCCTCAATGTTTTCCTACTTAAGCTAGCCCATGTACTAAAAGATTCATGCCTATAATCATAATGGCAGCTTACATCGAAAAAAAATATGTCAGAGGAAAACACTTTCATGGTGATGACTTTGCTACCTGACAATGTATAGTAACATCCCATGGCACTCTGCACTTGCGCAGTAGGAAACAATTCCTTAAAAACAAAATTTGACAAAAATTTATATTTTCACAGAGACAATTTTCAAGCTATTAAGAAAGATCTCAAATATGACAAATTTTCCCCCACTTTGCTGACTTCTTAAAATCCATTCAAAGACTCATGAACTCTTTTTTTTTTTTTTTTTTTTTTTACGGAGTCTCACTATGTCACCAGGCTGGAGTACAGTGGCACAATCTTGGCTCACTGCAACCTCCGCCTCCCAGATTCAAGCGATTCTCCTGCCTTAGTCTCGCAAGTAGCTGGGACTACAGGCATGCACCACCACACCCAGCTAATTTTTGGATTTTTAGTAGAGATGGGGTTTCATCATGTTGGTCAGGATGTTCTCAATCTCTTGACCTTGTGATCTGCCTGCCTTGGCCTCCCAAAGTGTTGGGATTACAGGCTTGAGCCACTGCGCCTGGCCTCATGAACTGTTAATCCAGAGAAAGACCTATTTTGCTGATAAAATTCTTTATTTTTATTTTTATTTTTTTTGAGACAGAGTTTCACTCTTGTCGCCCAGGCTGGAGTGCAATGGTGTAACCTCAGCTCAAACTGCAACCTCTGCCTCCCGGGTTCAAGCAATTCTCCTCCCTTAGCCTCTTGTATCTCTTGCTGAGAAAATTCTGAAAAGGTTGAAACTAAAACAAGTGGGAATAGTATACTGCTTCCATCATTGTTTAAACAAAACCCAGGAACTCGCTAATAGCCCCCCAAAGTAAATAAGTTGGTCCATCTAATCATTTAGCCATTCTGCTCCTAAAAAGCCTCCCATGGAAGTATGTGCGTACCTGTATGATATATTTTCTAGGTTCAGTTGAATTTTAACCTGATTCTTCAACTAAATTGGGAGCTCCCTGAAGGCAGGACAATATTTTTATAATTTCAGGATAAATATATTGTGTGGTACTTGGCACATAGCCCTTGCAAATGCTTGAGGAGTGAATAACCATCAGTTATTTTCAAATTAATCATTTAATAATATAGTTTAGGTCCTCCTAGGGATACATAATTCATCACCAATACTTGATACATCTGACAATTATAAGCTGCACTTGCCATTGGCCTTGGGTCTAGGGTTAATTAGTCTTGCCACTTTTGATAGACTTTCTAATAAGGGCCCCAATTCCTCTTATGAAGGATAACCAGGGTAGTCATATATGGTGCCTAATGAGGAGACAGTTGTTAAATATGTAGGCATTTTTGCCACTCTGCTAGGGTTCAAAGGGGATGGGGTCTTGCCAAGTCCAGAATATCAGGGGAGATTTGATCTTCAGTGCCCTAGTTGCTATTGAGATGCTCATAGCCCAAACCCTTGTGGTTTCTTGAATGTGGATGTCAAAGTTGCTCTTATGCCGTACTTGGTAAAGAGTCATCTACATAAAGACACCTCAGTCCTAACCAACCTATTTCTGCTCTGCCTGGAGGCAGGGCCAGGTTCTAACACCAAGGGCAGGCACCTGGGCTGAGGCTGTCAGCAACCCCCAGCACCAATGGGGTCTTCTGACCCAGGTCCATGGGAGCAATCACACAAACATGAAAGGCTCCTCTTTGAGTCTGCTTTCTCTTTGGGTCTAACCATTAATGTTTTCATCACTTTTTCCACCTGCGTGATATAGCATCTTTTCATCATTTTATCAATGACTATCATGCTAACATATTATTCTAAGAAACCCTTACAACGTGAAGAGATGTGACTTTTGGAAAATGTGCTGAGGGAGCATCCCGTCCCTAGCCCCACCTCGAGTGAGTGCTCTGGCTGCTCTTTCTTTCCACCCCCAGGGGCAGGAGCTTCTTTCCCCCTTGTCCCTTCGTTGATGCTCTCTTGAAAGAGCTTCAACTTTCAAGACAGAATCTAGGAGGAGGACCTTTTCAGTCAACTTCAGCTTTCTGCCCTATAATACAAACACCCCTGAGAGAAGGGAACACAAAAACTAGGTCTTCTCTGAAATGAGGAGGGGAAGTTACAATGAGAACCAGTTACAGATTAATTGAGCAACTATTTTCCAGCCACACACTCTTGTTGAATTTCCTTAATTGGATGTCAGATATTCCAAGAAGTCCAAAATCTCAGGAATCATACAGTGTAAGACCCATACTATACATCTCCACATCAGGAATCTTTGTAAGTATTTTCTTTTTTCCTACAACTTAAATATGTTTGGATTAAATAGTATTAGAAAGTATTCCCATTCTATTTGAAATGCTGCTAAAGAAAAATATGGTGGGGGAGGGTATGTTCCAAGATGGCCGAATAGGAACAGCTCTGGCCTGCAGCTCCTAGCGTGATCAACGCAGAAGAGGGGTGATTTCTCCATTTCCAACTGAGGTACCTGGTTCATCTCATTGGGACCGGTTGGACAGTGGGTGCAGCCCATGGAGGGCAAGCTGAAGCAGGGCAGGGCATCGCCTTACCCGGGAAGTGTAAGGGGTCAGGGGATGTCCCTTTCCTAGCCAAGGGAAGCCATGACAGACTACCCAGAAAAGTGGGTCGCTCCCGCCCAAATGCTGCACTTTTCGCAAAGTCTTAGCAACTGGCAGACAAGGTGATTCTCTCCTGTGCCTGGCTCAGTGGGTGCCACGCCCATGGAGCCTTGCTCACTGTTGGTGCAGCAGTCTGAAATCGATCTGCGAGGCAGCAACCTGGCTGAGGGAGGGGCATCTGCCATTGCTGAGGCTTGAATGGGTAAACAGAGCAGCCGGGAAACTCAAACTGGGCAGAGCCCACCACAGCTCAACAAGTCCTACTGCCTCTAGACTCCACCTCGGTGGGCAGGGCATAGCTGAACCAAAGGCAGCAGACAACTTCTGCAGACTTAAACTTCCCTGTCTGACAGCTTGGAAGAGAGCAGTGGTTCTCCCAGCATGGCATTTAAACTCTGAGAACAGACAGACTGCCTCCTCAAGTGGGTCCCTGACCCTCCTGTAGCCTAACTGGGAGACACCTCGCTGTAGGGGCCGACAGACACCTCATATAGGTGGCTGCCCCTCTGGGACGAAGCTTCCGGAGGAAGGATCAGGCAGCAATATTTTCTTTTCTGCAGTATGTGCTGTTCTGCAGCTTCCACTGGTGATACCCAGGCAAACAGGGTCTGGAGTGGACCTCCAGCAAACTCCAACAGACCTGCAGCCCAGGGACCTGAGTGTTAGAAGGAAAACTAACTATCAGAAAGGAATAGCATCAACATCAACAAAAAGGTCATCTACACCAAAACCCCATCTGTAGGTCACCAACATCAAAGACCAAAGGTAGATAAAAACCACAAAGATGGGGAGAAACCAGAGCAGAAAAGCTGAAAATTCCAAAAATCAGAGCGCCTCTTCTCCAAAGGATTGCAGCTTCTCGCCAGCAATGGAAAAAATCTGGACGGAGAATGACTTTGACGAGTTGACAGAAGTTGGCTTCAGAAGGTCAGTAATAACAAACTTCTCTGAGCTAAAGGAGGATGTTCAAACCCATTGCAAGGAAGCTAAAAACCTTGAAAAAAGATTAGATGAATGGCTAACTAGAATAAACCGTGTAGAGAAGACCTGAAATGGCCTGACATAGCTGAAAACTATGGCACGAGAACTTTGCAATGCATGCACAAGCTTCAATAGCTGATTCGATCAAGTAGAAGAAAGGGTATCAGTGATTGAAGATCAAATTAATGAAATGAAGCGAGAAGACAAAGTTTGAGAAAAAAGAGTGAAAAGAAATGAACAAAGCATCCAAGAAACATGGGACTATGTGAAAAGACCAAATCTATGTTTGATTGGTGTATCTGAAAGTGACGGGGAGAATGGAACCAAGTTACAAAATACTCTTCAGGATATTATCCAGGAGAACTTCCCCAACCTAGCAAGGCAGGCCAATATTCAAATTCAGGAAATACAGAGAACACCACGAAGATACTCCTTGAGAAGAGCAACCCCAAGACACATAATTGTCAGATTCACCAAGGTTGAAATGAAGGAAAAAGTGTTAAGGGCAGCCAGAGAGAAAGGTCGAGTTACCCACAAAGGGAAGCCCATCAGACTAACAGCGGATCTCTTGGCAGAAACCCTACAAGCCAGAAGAGAGTGGGGACCAATATTTAATATTCTTAAAGAAAAGAATTTTCAACTCAGAATTTCATATCCAGCCAAACTAAGCTTCATAAGTGAAGGAGAAATAAAATCCTTTACAGACAAGCAAATGCTGAGAGATTTTGTCACCACCAGGCCTGCCTTACAAGAGCTCCTGAAGGAAGCACTAAGCATGGAAATAAACAACTGGTACCAGCCATTGCAAAAACATGCCAAATTGTAGACTATCGATGCTATGAAGAAACTGCATCAATTAACAGGCAAAATAACCAGCGGACATCATAATGACAGGATCAAATTCACACATAACAATATTCACCTTACATGTAAATGGGCTAAATGCCCCAATTAAAAGACACGGACTGGCAAATTGGGTAAAGAGTCAAGACCCATCAGTGTGCTGTATTCAGGGAACCCATCTCACATGCAAAGACACACATAGGCTAAAAATAAAGGGATGGAAGATCTACCAAGCAAATGGAAAGCAAAAAAAAAAAAAAAGAAAAAAAAAAAAGCAGAGGTTGCAATCCTAGTCTCTGATAAAACAGACTTTAAACCAACAAAGATCAAAAGAGACAAAGAAGGCCATTACATAATGGTAAAGGGATCAATTCAACAAGAAGAGCTAACTATCCTAAATATATATGCACCCAATAAAGGAGCACCCAGATTCATAAAGCAAGTCCTTAGAGACCTACAAAGAGGCTTAGACTCCCACACAATAATAATGGGAGACTTTAACACCCCACTGTCAATATTAGACAGATCAACGAGATAGAAGGTTAACAAGGATATCCAGGACCTGAACTCAGCTCTGCAACAAGCAGACTTAATAGACATCTACAGAACTCTCCACCCCAAATCAACAGAATACACATTCTTCTCAGCACCACATTGCACTTATTGTAAACAATTGACCACATAATTGGAAGTAAAGCATGCCTCAGCAAATGCAAAAGAAAAGAAATCACAACAAATTGTCTCTCAGACCACAGTGCAATCAAATTAGAACTCAGGATTAAGAAACTCACTCAAAACCACACAACTACATGGAAACTGAACAACCTGCTCCTGAATGACTACTGGGTACATAACGAAATGATAGCAGAAATAAAGATGTTCTTTGAAACCAATGAGAACAAAGGCACAACATGCCAGAATCTCTGGGACACATTTAAAGCAGTGTGTAGAGGAAAATTTATAGCACTAAATGCTCACAAGAGAAAGCAGGAAAGATCTAAAATCGACACCCTAACATCACAATGAAAAGAACTAGAGAAGCAAGAGCAAACAAATTCAAAAGCTAGCAGAAGGCAAGAAATAACCAAGATCAGAGCAGAACTAAGTGAAAGAGATAGAGACACAAAAAACCCTTAAAAAAAATCAATGACTCCAGGAGCTGGTTTTTTGAAAAGATCAACAAAATTGATAGACCACTAGAAAGACTAATAAAGAAGAAAAGAGAGAAGAATCAAATAGATGCAATAAAAAATGATAAAGGGGATATCACCACCAATCCTACAGAAATACAAACTACCATCAGAGAATACTATAAACACCTCTACGCAAATAAACTAGAAAATCTAAAAGAAATGGATAAATTCCTCAACACATACATCCTCCCAAGACTAAACCAGGAAGAAGTTGACTCTCTGAATCGACTAATAACAGGCTCTGAAATTGAGGCAATAATTAATAGGCTATCAACAAAAAAAGTCCAGGACCAGACGGATTCACAGTTGAATTCTACCAGAGGTACAAAGAGGAGGTGGTATCATTCCTTCTGAAACTATTCCAATCAATAGAAAAAGAGGGAATCCTCCCTAACTCATTTTATGAGGCCAACATCATCCTGATACCAAAGCCTGGCAGAGACACAACAAAAAAAGAGAATTTTAGACCAATATCCCTGATGAACATCGATGTGAAAATCCTCAATAAAATACTGGCAAACCGAATCCAGCAGCACGTCAAAAAGCTTATCCACCATGATCATCCCTGGGATGCAAGGCTGGTTCAACATACGCAAACCAATAAACCTAATCCATCACATAAACAGAACTAATGACAGAAACGACATGATTATCTCAATAGACGCAGAAAAGGCCTTCGACAAAATTCAACAGCGCTTCATGCTAAAAACTCTCAATAAACTAGGTATTGATGAAACATATCTCAAAATAATAAGAGCTAATTATGACAAACCCACAGCCAATTTCATACTGAATGGACAAAAACTGGAAGCATTTCCTTTGAAAATCAGCATAAGACAAGGATGCCCTCTCTCACCACTCCTATTCAATGTAATGTTGGAACTTCTGGCCAGGGCAATCAGGCAAGAGAAAGAAATAAAAGGTATTCAATTGGGAAAAGAGGAAGTCAAAGTGTCCCTGTTTGCAGATAACATGATTGTATATTTAGAACACCCCATTGTCTCAGTCCAAAATCTCCTTAAGCTGATAAGCAACTTCAGCAAAGTCTCAGGATGCAAAATCAATGTGCAAAAATCACGAGCGTTCTTATACACCATTAACAGACGGAGAGCCAAATAATGAGTGAATTCCTATTCACAATTGCTACAAAGGGAATAAAATACCTAGGAATACAACTTACAAGGGATGTGAAGGACCTCTTCAAGGAGAACTACAAACCACTGCTCAATGAAATAAAAGAGGACACAAACAAATGGAAGAATATTCTATGCTCATGGATAGGAAGAATCAATATTGTGAAAATAGCCATACTGCCAAAGGTAATTTATAGATTCAATGCCATCCCCATCAAGCTACCAATAACTTTCTTCATAGAATTGGAAAAAACTATTTTAAAGTTCACATGGAACCAAAAAGGAGCCTGCATTGCCAAGACAGTCCAAAGCAAAAAGAACAAAGCTGGAGGCATCATGCTACCTGACTTCAAACTATACCACAAGGCTACAGTAACCAAAACAGCATGGTACTGGTACCAAAACAGACATATAGACGAATGGAACAGAACAGAGGCCTCAGAAATAACATCGCACATCTAGAACCATCTGATCTTTGACAAACCTGACAAAAACAAGAAATGGGGAAACGATTCCCTATTTAATAAATGGTGCTGGGAAAACTGGCTAGCCATATGTAGAAAGCTGAAACTGGATCCCTTCCTTACACCTTATACAAAAATTAATTCAAGATGGATTAAAGACTTAAATGTTAGACCTAAAACCATAAAAACCCTAGAAGAAAACCTAGGCAATACCATTCAGGACATAGGCATGGGCAAGGACTTCATGACTAGAACACCAGAAGCAATGGCAGCAAAAGCCAAAATTGACAAATGGGATCTAATTAAACTGAAGAGCTTCTGCACAGCAAAAGAAACTACCATCAGAGTGAACAGGCAACCTACAGAATGGGAGAAAATTTTTGCAATCTACCCATCTGACAAAGGACTAATATCCAGAATCTACAATGAACTCAAACAAATTTACAAGAAAAAACAACCCCACCAAAAGTGGGCAAAGGATATGAACAGACACTTCTCAAAAGAAGACATCTATGCAGCCAACAGACACTTGAAAAAATGCTCATCATCACTGGTCATCAGAGAAATGCAAATCAAAACCACAATGAGATACCATCTCACACCAGTTAGAATGGCAATCGTTAAAAAGTCAGGAAACAACAGATGCTGGAGAGGAGGTGGAGAAATAGGAATGCTTTTACACTGTTGGTGGGAGTGTAAATTCATTCAACCATTGTGGAAGACAGTGTGGCAATTCCTCAAGGATCTAGAACTAGAATTACTTTTTGATCTAGCAATCCCATTACTGGCTATATACCGAAAGGATTGTAAATCATGCTGCTATAAAGACACATGCACACGTATGTTTATTGTGGCACTATTCACAATAGCAAAGACTTGGAACCAACCCAAATGTCCATCAATGATAGACTGGATTAACAAAATGTGGCACATATACACCATGGAATACTATGAAGCCATAAGAAAGGATGAGTTCATGTCCTTTGCAGGGACGTGGATGAAGCTGGAAACCATCATTCTCAGTAAACTATCACAAGGACAGAAAACCAAACACCACATTTTTTCACTCATCATTGGGAATTGGACAATGAGATCACTTGGACACAGTGCGGGGAACATCACACACCGGGGCCTGTCGGGGGGTGTGGAGCTGGGGGAGGGATAGCATTAGGAAAAATACCTAATGTAAATGATGAGTTGATGGGTGCAGCAAACCACCATGGCACATGTATACCTATGTATCAAACCTGCACGTTGTGCACATGTACCCTAGAACTTAAAGTATAATAATAAAAATATAAAGCATTGATGGAAAGGCAGCTGCTAACTCCTCTAAAATGTAACTTCTGGAGTCTTGTCTGATTTGTTCTAATTTTGGTTACTAAATAATTGACAATATTCTGGATCATAATCCTAAACCTTCATCCAAAACATACACAAATATTTCATTCTTTTAAAAGCAAGTCATGCTGGCTATATTTTAACCAGAAAAGGTGTAGCCACTTTAAATATTTTTCTGCTGTTCCTTTAAGTGTTTGAAAGGATGCATGTTTTTCTCTAATTTCCATGAATTCCTGTGGGATGGACTGTCTCAGCCATCAGGAGCTAGATCTTGGCTGCAGACTGCAGTTCATGACAAGATGTACCTCCTGGGATCATTGCTTTTGTTTGGGCAGGAAGGGTTCCTGCCTTATGAGAGTAACAGAGGCAGCAAACGTGAGCCCACCTGTAAGGGAGAGGCTGCAGGAAGAGAGGATGGAATTGCCCATGCTGGGAGCAGATCCTGCCAGGGTTGGTCTCTCCTCAACTCTCTTAATGTCTCCAACCGTGTCTCTGTCAGACCACTGTGATTACAGAGCACAGACATTTCATGGGAACCTGATTGATGGATTTGAAATAGTGTAACATAAAAACACAAATTTTCATTTTAAGCACAAAATGTGAAGTAGTGTAGCTCCTCCAAAATGAAAACTGGAGCAACTAAAACCAAAATAGCCATCACAGACTGGAGGACCCAGCACATTGCAAATATTTTTGCTGCTGCCACATGGCGGCGCCACTTTAGCGGTCAAACTGGATCTCTATTGGTCTCTGTTGGGGTCAGCATTTTTTGTGACCCTTCTGTTGTTTTCAAAGGCGCTTGAACTTCTGTGAGTGAAATTTGGTAGTTGTTGTCCTGTTATTTTAACATTCATTTCTTATAATTTAACAAAGCCATCTAAGCATTTATTAGATGATAACGTTTGCACAAGTGATGAAAAACACTCCAGAAAAATCAATAACTTTGGAATGGAAGTTAGAGGTGATAAAATACTACAAGGGAAACCTAGCAACTGCCATGATATGCTATTAATGTAATAACAAGCCTTCTGCAAAATATTAGAGCTAATGCTAAGAAAATAAAAAGCAGCATTAGAGCACATTTTTCTACAATGTTTGTGGATTTATGTGCCCCTAGATTGCAGCCTCCATTTTACATTTATTTCTAAGAGCAATTAGTCTTGAATTATGAGAGGGCTTCAAGAACTCATCTCTGGCATAAACCTGACAACTTGTGTTTGTTTACTGCCCCTCCTCTCTCCTATTATGTGGTTTCCTAATAATAAGGGGCCTCAACTTCTTCATCCCTCATCCCAATGCCTAGCAAGGTCCTGAAATACTGCAGGGGTTTGGTCACGATTTCTGGAACAAATAAGTAATAACTAACATGGAGTATCTTTTTTGTATGCCCAGAAACAGGTTAATACTTTATATACATTAACTCTGTTAATGCTCATACAATCTTAAGGAGTAAGCATTATCATCTGCAGTTTTACAGATGAGGAAACTAGTCTCAAAGAAGTTAAATACTGTGGTCCATAGATACACAACTAGTGATTGGTAGAACCAGCTTTGGACCAGTCAGACTAACTAACCAGAGGGGGGACCTCATCGTAATTAAAACTATAACTGTCTTTGAGAGCAGAAATGATTTCTGAATGCTATCAAGCATCCTTTAGGCCACTAACTGAATGGATGCATTTTTCTGATCAGCTGATGAGCAAAGGTAGACCTGGGACAAGTTTGAAATTAAAGGCTAGAGAGAAGTGGAATCTACACCAGTTGTTCTTAAAGTGTGGTCTTCAGAACAGTAGCATCAGCATCATCCAATAACTTGTTAGAAATACAACTTCTCAGGTCCCATCCTAGACCCTAAATAAAAAAAATACTGAGGTAGGACCCAGTGATCTGTGTTCAACAAGCTCATCAAGTGACCCTGATACATGGTCAAAGTTGAGAGCTACTGACCTATACAACAGAAGGAAAAGTGCTATGTTTGGACATGGAATTCTTAGGGGCAACTGGGAAGGAGAGCATGAGGAGGGGAAAATATTGAAGGTGAGAGGGGAAAGAGAAAAATCTGGAGATATTCAGGTCTTATTATGGGATGGGGTGGCCATAATGGATGGCTGAAAGGAATAGGGATCTCTGAAATCTAATATCTAGTTCTGTAGTATAAATCACTTTAGTTTGCTCAAACATCCAGTAATGCCTGATTCTTAGACTAAGACTTGTGTGAATAGTCTTGCAAATATCAGAGAAAGAGGTTGACTTCTATTCTCTACCAGCACATGCTAGTCATAGAAATTACCCACTGATAGAACTAATTCAACAAAAACAGGAGCATGGAGCCAGAAAGGACTCTGAGAAGGTAGTTTGTATAAAAGAGTGGCATGGGGGCCACTCTTATCTGGTTTTTAAGGGTTGGGTTAATCCCAACTAGCATGGGTCAGATAATGAATTCATGAACTGCGGTTCTGGCCCTTGGATTTCAGGGGCTGGAATGTGTTTTGGTGCCCGAGAACTGACTCCTAACTTTCAGGACTGGTTAGTGACTAACCAATTAGTATAGAAGTGTAGGATGTCAACATTTATATAATCTCTAGCAGCTGATGGGTAAACTTTGTCTGGTTTTTTAATGTTGCAAAATAAACCACTTGAAAACTGAGTGGCTTAAAACAAGGACATTTATTTTGCTCATGAATTTGTAGTTGGAGCTGGGCTTGGCAGGGATTGCTCTTTTCTTCTCCACTTGGCATCTGTTGGGGCAACTTGAAGAAAGGGCTGGAATCATATCTTGCTTACTCACAAGTCTGGCTGTTGATGCTGGTAGTTGACATGGATCTTAGCTGGGCCTGTCAGCTGGAACACCTACACATGGCCTCTTCATGTAGCCTGGGCTTCCTTACAACATGGTGGCTGGATGCCAAGGTTGAGAATCCTGGAGAGCGACAGCTAGTAGGCAGCCATATAGCCTTTTATGACCTAGTCTTAGAAATCATGCAATGTCACTTCTATCAGGTTTTTTTTTTTTTGGTCAAGGCAATCACAAAGGCTTGCCTAATTTCAAAGAGAGGAAACGACTGTATTTCTTGATAAGGGTGTGGTAAAGTTCAGGAAGAGCTTGTGGAACCGATGATATTGATGAAGCCATTTCTTCTTTTTTTTTTTTTTTTGGAAATAGAACCCCTTCATTTCAAGAGAGACTGGATTTCAAGGAAGCTTCTTGCAAATTGGAGGTGGGTAGGAGTGGGGCTTGGGGAAGATAGTGGCCTGAGCTTCAAATTTCTCAGTCTACATCTGAGAAATGTAAAAGAAATTGAAAAAGTTCAGGCTGGCTGAAATGCACGTTGGGATCAGCCTTCACTCCCATGGATAGTCAGGGTTAAAAAGGTATGAGTGTCACACTGGGGACTGTGGGGAGGGGGAGGGGGAGGCAGAGCATCAGGACTAATAGCTGATGCATGTGGGGCTTAATACCTAGCTGATGGGTTGATTGGTGCAGCAAACTACCATGACACATGTTTACCTATGTAACAAACCTGCACGTTCTGCACATGTATCCTGGAACCTAAAAGAACAAAAGGGTGTGAGTGTCCACTGTGAACCAGATAAGGGTGGCACATGAGAAACAGTTGGCAGGAGGTTGCTTAAGTGCTCTAGGATAGGCAGAATGTCAGCAGAGGCTGGAGATGGATAACCACATTATTGGGGGCTGCAGCCAGGTAAGTGATAACCTGGAAGACTGAAGGGCTCCGCTGCTCCCAGAAACTTTTTGTGGAACATATACATACACACAGTCACACACACACACACACACACACACACACACACACACACACACGTTTTTGTGGCAGATGAGGAAGGATCTAAGCTTTGTATCTGGTCTGAAGAGATACTGAGCAGATTCTACACGTGAGGGCATAAGAGCTCAGGAGGGAGGGGAGATCCTGAGATCATGAGCCCCTAGAATCCACTGAGGCCATAGGAAGTGCTTAGGACTTCCAAAGGCTGTGGCTTTGCAGGGTGGGGCTCAGGTTAATTTTACATAAATCTCAAAGAACAGGGAGGTCCCAGAGGACTCTGGGTTCCAAGAGAGAGTGTTAAATAACTGTAATATGGTAGATTGGGGCACTTCTTCAATTCTCTGGTAGAGAATTTGTCTTAAAATATCTAGACTTACTGTTTCCTCAGATTAATCTAACATTTGTCAGATATCCATTGCATTCCATGTAATGTACAAGGTCTTTTATGTTATTTCACTTGATATTGATAATCACCATATGAAGAAGTTGCTGCAACTATCCTCTTTTTGCAGATGAGAGAATGGACTCTAAGAGGTAATTTAATTCACCTAAAGTCAAACAGCTGAGATGTGGTAGATTTAAAGTGAGGTCTTCAGACTTCCAGGCTAAAATCAATTCTTATAAATGTGTCTTTAACTGTCATATACCCATGAGAGGGAGAGTGGATGGGTGGATGCCCAGTGATAAAAATGAACACAGATTTAGAACACCTTGAAAAAGATAGGTTTGTGTAGAAACTTTGAAAAGGGAAAATTAGAAGGTTAAAAACAAGCTGAGGGAAGGGGCAGAGAGATAGGTTGGGTACTTGTTCTGCCATCATGTTTGTTCTTCATAATGTGGCAGTGTATATCAATATCCTGACTGGTGGCCTGCTCTATATCAGGGATATGGCCAACAGATTTCACGTGCTTCCCTAGTGCGTTGTGTTGAGAAGGCTTCTGAGGCTCAGCTCTGGCTCAGTGCTAAAGAGTGCTGTGATCAGTGAGTGATGTCTGCCACAGGCAAGAGAAACAAAAGTGGGGGCTTCAGTGCTGCCATGTGTCACTTTTGAATATATTTGAATATTACATTATTCAAATATATTATATATATATTCAAATATATAATAAAAAATTCGGCTGGGTGCGGTGGCTCACGCCTGTAATCCCAGCACTTTGGGAGGCCAAGGCAGGTGGATCATCTGAGGTCAGGAGTTTGAGACCAGCCTGACCAATATGGTGAAACACTGTCTCTACTAAAAATACAAAAATTAGCCAGGTGTCGTGGTGTGCGCCTGTAATCCCAACTACTTGGGAGGCTGAGACAGGAGAATTGCTTGAACTCGGGAGGTGGAGGTTGCAGTGAGCCAAGATCGTGCCACTGCACTCCAGCCTGGGTGAAAGAGTGAGACTTCATCTCAAATAATAATAATGATAATAATAATGCCTTGCTTTCTAGTTTTCCTTTCTCCAAACAAAATTAGCTCCATGTCCTTTTACCTTTCACCCACAAATCTTCATAGGCTTTTGGTTTTTTCCTTTAAACATTCTATATGAACATCAAGATTTTCATCCTTATTTATAAGCAAGAATGACATTTTCATCTGTTTCTTGGGGGAAAGGGCTGCCCAAGTGAAGAAACAGGACACAGACTTGCCTTCCTCCTTGTACTCATTTTAACAGCCTCTCACCGTTGCTGGGCTTCACAACATAGCCTTCTCCCTGCCTTCTGAAAAGTCAAATGCAGAGCCTCTTTATTTCTTAAAGTACATTGACACTAATTTGGTTTTGAGAATTTTCGAGAATCTTTCAAAATCCCTTACAGTGACTGAAAATACCCTGGCGTGTTGCAAATTCAGAGTTGAGGATTGTTGTGGAGAAGCTAAAGCCATGACTGTGTCCATAACAACCAGTGGAAAGTGCCTCTTTGGTTGTTTTGTCTGTTGAATAGCTGATGGTGGTTGTTTTTGCATCAGATAGAGTAAGTGGATCAGACAGATAGCACGTACACAGACAGATGGTGCTTGTGCTTGCATGACACCAAAATATTTGTCTTAAAGACAACATTCTGGAATGACGGAATTGAGCTTGACTGCTTTTATTTTCCTAATTTAACTGTTTTGCTCAGCCTCAGGCAGGCAGCCTAGAGTGGTAGGGAGAGCGTGGGTTTAGGAGGCAGACAGTACAGGATTAGGCTCTCGGTTCTGCTCCTTGAGAGCCCTGTAACTTTGTGTACTAATTTGGAAGATGGGATCAGTGATGTAATAATACTGATTCTCACTTTGAATATGTAATTGTGTATATGAGAGTTCAGAGGGAAAATGTATATGAAACTAAGCACTGGATGCTCTGTAAATGCTAGTTCTCCTTCTGCTTTCTTTTCTCCCTGTGCACAAAATAAGAATTGTGATGGGAGCTGTGGCCTCCTTGATGACAGATGTAGGGAACAGAGTTTCTAAAAGCTCAGACACCAGCGGAGGATGGGGAATATCCTGGCAGCAGGGCAATCCCTAAAAATGCAGCAAGTTACCTGAGTCTTGGCTCCCAATACAGAGAATCTGGCATCCAGGTAAGGCACGGGAAGCAGTATAGCAAGAAAAATAAATAGGTCAAGGTTGTAAGTCTGCTCATCAAAAGAGAGAAGGCTGCCTTTCTCCTCATAGCAGCAGCAGAAGAAGAATAAATAAGAGGAATCAGATTGTGTGGACCAAGATGAAGAAAGAAAGAATGGCACAGGGGAACCTGGGGGAGGAAGAAAAGCCATATTTCAGTTTCTCTACCTTCTATGGCAAGAAGAAACCAGCTCCGAAAGAAGTTCCTTCCTTGGGTCCAGAAGTCCAGAAAGAATGTGTCTCTTGCTAGAGGCTGAATGGGATAGACAACCTGAAGTTCCCAGAGAAAGAGCTTTGACTAGGAAAGAAGCCATTTTTCGGGTTCAAGAGAGGAAGAAATTCAAGTGGAGGCATAGCGGTTTCATGTTGACAGTGACAGCTGTGAACCTTGGTCTCCAAACCATCAATGACTTCTTATATTATTATTATTTTTGGGGGGGACAGAGTCTCGCTCTGTCACCTAGGCTGGAGTGCAATGGTGCGATCTCGGCTCACTGCAGCCTCTGCCTCCTGGGTTCAAGCGATTCTCCTGCCTCAGCCTCCTGAGTAGCTGGGATTACAGGTGTGTGCCACCACACCTGGCTACTTTTTTTTGTATTTTTAGTAGAGGTGGGGTTTCACCACGTTGGCCAGGCTGGTCTCGAACTCCTGACCTCAGGTGA
Source organism: Pan paniscus (assembly GCF_029289425.2). NCBI lineage: Eukaryota > Metazoa > Chordata > Mammalia > Primates > Hominidae > Pan > Pan paniscus. Next base: position 135,140,819 of record NC_085926.1, read on the forward strand.
TCCACCTGCCTCGGCCTCCCAAAGTGCTGGGATTACAGGTGTAAGCCACCACACGCTTATATTCTTATAAGACTCCTTATATTTTTATGATAATTCTTAAAAGTGTGTGTCTCTGTGTGTGTGTGTGTGTATGTTTTAGATTCTGTTTTAGTTTCATAGGGCACCTGTAATAATGTACTACAGATTTTGTGGCTTTAAAGAACAGAAATTTATTGTCTCGCAGTTCTGGAGGCCAGAAGCCTGAGGTCACGGTGCTGCAGGGCCATGCTCTCTCTGAAACCTGTAAGGGAGAATTCTTGCCTCTTCATATCTTCTGGCAATTTGCTGGCAGTCACCAGAATTGGTGTTCCTTGGCTTGCAGCTGTATCAAACTCAGCCACCCTTACCACATGCCATTCTCTCTGTATGTCTGTGTCGAAAATTTCCCCCTTTATTATGACAAGAGTCATACTGGACTAATGCCCACCTCAATGACCTCATTTTAACTTAATTTGGGTCTTTGTATCTGCAAAGATCCAAATAAGGATCTGTTTTCAAGTAAGGTCACATTCATAGACACTGGGGGTTAGGACTTCAACACATCTTTTTGAGGGGATGCAATTTAACCCATAACTGACCCCTTATGGGAATCTAATGAAAACTATGGTCCCTCTCTACAGAAAAATGGATATGTGTATAGAATACAACATTTTGTGCATGATTTTAGTGGGGTCACACAGCTTTAAAGCCTGTCATGGACTCTCTAGAGACTTGCTCCTCCAACTGTGATCCAGCAGCAACAGCATCACCTGGGAGCTTTTCAGAAATGTGAAATCTCAGGCCCTAACCTAAACCTGTTGCATCAGAATCTACATTCTGGTAAGATTCCTAATAAACCCTGCTCTAGGGTTCTGCAGCCCCTAGATGAAGAAGATCCGCTTCTCTCTCTCTCTGTTGTTCCATCTCTGGTTTCTAGCTGGTAGAATCAGGCTTACCTGTCCAAGTCTTGTTCCCTACTGTTCAACATACCTGCTTCTACTGCAGCCAGGCCAGTGTTCTCTCTGTGCCATAGGCAGAGCACACCCATTCCCTCCTTTCCTTCCCCTGTGCGGAACACCTCTGTTACCATTCATTTATTTAATAAACTCATATTGAGCAATTCCTTTGTGCTGGGCCTTGTATAAGAAAGCATAAGCTGGAGTTCTATTTCTCAAAGAGCTCCTTATCTGGCTTCCGTTTCTCTTTGCTTATGTGAACCTGCTTGTTTTTCAGTGTCCACACTAAGGACCACCCCAACTCTTCCTGAGCACCTCATCAGTGACTTGGAATGCTCACTGGCATTTCATGGGTGCAGTTGGGTGCTTGTGTAGCACAATTCACCTTTTTTTCCCTTAGTAAGAGAAATGCCTTTAGAAGTTGCAGGCAATTTTGTTCTAGAGGTAGAGTCATTGGCTCCTTCTTTGAGTTCATTTGGGAAAAATCTCCAGAATGGGTCATTTTATTACACAAATGCAAAAAGGGCCAGTTTGTTGAATCTACCAAATATATTGATTTGTCTTTTAAACTTATTTTGGGAATTATTTTTCTTCAATTTTTTTAATGAATGTGATTTTTTCCCCTGAATATTGTCAATGAACAATTTCAATGTTTTTGTTGAATACCTTCAGTCAATATAGTCCTCCTGAATTTTCCATCTAATTGCCATTTCTCCTCCTGCATTTCCGATTCCCTCATCCTGCTATACATTTCTGTTTTCCTGTTGCACTCTTTGTCTTTTGACATGCAATAGCACTGATATGCTTATTATTCTATGGAGGCAAAAATCTTTATTTTGTTCACTGATGTTTCCCAAGTGCCTAGAATAGGGCTTGGCTCATAAGAGATATACAGTGATATTGTTGAATAAATGCATAGTTTTTTTGAACATAACTAAATTTTTTGAGTTTTCTATAAATTTTTCTTAGGTTACACTTATATATTATTCTATTATATAAGTCATTTTCCCTATTGACAACATTTTAACATTTATAGATTTGCAAATTTCATCAAATGACCAGTTCACTAAATTTACCAAGTGATAAATATACTGATTTACAAGGACTTTTTACTATAAAGTTTACAACAATTTGAGATGGTTTTAATAGCTTTGGAAAAATTCTGTAGTTTTAACTTGCAGGTTTTTATTTTTTATTTTGGAGAGATACGGTCTTGCTTTGTTGCCCAAGCTATAGTGCGGTGGCATGATCATAGCTCTTTGCAGCCTCTAACTCCTGGACTCAAGTGATCCTGTTGCCTTAGCCTCCTGCGTAGCTGGGACTCCAGCTGTGTGCCACCATGCTCAGCTAATTTTTAGTTTCTTTATAGAGACAGAGTCTTGCTATGTTTCCCAGGCTGGTCTTGAACTCCTGGCTCCAAGTAATCCTTCTACCTTGGCCTCCCGAAGTGCTGAGATTGCAGGCATGAGCCACTGCACCTAGCCCCATTTTGTCCTCTTAACAGTGTTTTAAGCAATGTTTCCTCCATTTGTGTCCGTCCCAGTTCTGTGCTGCTACAGCTGGAGGCAGTTGGGGCAGAAGGAGGGGCTCTTTTTTTGGAGAGAGTTAGCAGGGGTGAATCAGTGCCCAGCCTAGCACAGGCTGCTGATCCTGAGAGCACAGAGGCTACAGGACAGGATGGGTGGGTGAGGGTGGTAAGAGATAAGGCAGAGAGCTAGAAAGCTGAGGGCAGGTTGTAGAGTCTGAAGACATTGGGTCATGGCTCCCAATAGCCTCCTGGGTCCTGCTAATCCCTTCAGCACAAATTTTCAAATTTACTTTCAGTGGATTAATCTAGAGCAGGCATTGCTTTGGAGGATAACTGGCTTGTCTGGGCTATGTGTGAGCCTTCTCCTTAAGGGAACAGCTGGTCCTCCACTGGGATTTTGTCAAGAGCTTGGATTGGGAAAGGGAGATCATGGTCTGTCTTGGGGATAGGTAGAGTGGGGTGCTCAATTCAGAGGTAAGGAGAGGCCAAGAGACCCCTCTGGGTGACTGTTGTAGTGCCTGATGTGTGAGATGTGGTCAGGACCCCTGAGGCGGATTTGTCCTAGTGAGCTCTTCCAATAGTAGTGGAGAAGCTTGTGTCACTTCTTGAATGGAACTGGGGCAAGGGGAGTTGAGATGGCTGGAGAAGCCACCAAATAGACATTGCAATGAACTAGCAGAGTTGAAGAAAACCAGTGGTTTAGAGTAATGTCATCTGCCAGAGGCAATAGACAAGCACAGAGACAGATCTAGGGAACATGTGAGTCCTTCTTGGGGATCCCTGAAAATACTTGGGGCTTGGGGCAGCCTAGTTAAAATTTGAATGTCCAACACTCTGCAGGATGGGCTCTCAGAGTCATTGTAACATGAAGACCTTATTTTCATGTCCCAGGCTGGGGATGTTTGAGGACTTATCCGTGATCCCTTCATCTTCCCTAAGCATCCAGCTCTACCCTGGGTTCCTGAGGCACATGTGGCAGCCCAGAGCATTCATGATTTTCTTTTGTAGACCTTGCTTTTTGCCAATTCTGCCAAGCACCTAGGACAGTGTCCTGAAAAGGATGGGAATAATCTGCCTTGATTGTGTCTTTCATGCTTACTTCCTAGGGTCTTGTAAGAGAATGTGTAGGAACCTCGTGCACATCAGACCACATCAGGTCAGGCTGACCAGAGGGTCCAGCCTTTCACAGGGCAGTGAGGGGGCTCCAGGAGTGCCTAGAACAGACTGCCCAGGGCTCTTCTGAGAGAGTGAAAACTTCTGCTTCGTAGGCTAGGTCTGTTTCCTGACAAGGAGAAAGAACTTGGGAATGTGCTGGCTTTTTCTCCTCTAGGGGGACAATTGAAGTGCTGTGCATCTCAAAAGTGTTGGCTCCCAAAGGTGTCACATTGGGTGAATTTAAAGAAGGTCTGTGGAAAGTGGGTAAAACCTCTGAGCAGACAGGTCCTCTCCTTTAGTAAGTGGCTGCTGATCCTGGCAAAGTGGGTGGCCAAGTGGGAAGGACAAAGACAGGATTATATGCTCTCATGAACTTGAAATAAAATCTTCCAGGTGCATACCGTGTTAAAGAGAAGCTGGGTCATTTGAGGAATATACCTGAAATGACTTCATTATTTTTCCTGCAATGCAGCATATAGAGTGTGGAATGACCATGTGGATTACTTAAACAAAGGATTGTTTCTTCTTTCTGAAGCACACATGATAACATGAGCCTCATTAAAGAGGGTTTTCATGATAACAGATAGTAGAGAGGTTCTTTAATATTAGAATGAGGAATTCCTTTATTGTAATTTCCTCCTTCATCTTTTCTTTATTATAGGTAGTCACGAGAATTATCCTAGAAGGATGTTATATTACCATTTTACAAATTTAAGTACTGAGGATATGTGAGATTGATTAACTTCACACATTCAGTAAGTCAACTAACACATACTAACAGACTCTTACTCTGGGCTAAATTATGTATTCAGCTGTGGGTATACACCTGTGGGCAAATGCACAACCCCAGCCTTTAGAAGTGTATAATCCAGGGTACTTTATAGTCAGGTAAGCACTGAATTGGGTGCACATCAGAATCCCCTGGGAGCTTTTTAAAGATCCAGTGTTCTGGGTCACTGTTAGCATCTTCTGAATTACAGTCTCTAGGGTGGGTTTGAGAGACAATATTGAAGACTGTCTAGGTGGTTCTGAGGTTCTCCTAATTAGTAAGTGCAGGACCATGGGATGAGACTCACAGGCAGTTACACCTAACATGTGAAAAATGATAAATGCTAACCTGGGCATGAGGGCAGAGTCCTCCAGGCATCCAAGCAAGGAGCCTACCCAGTGTTGAGGGGTCAGGGAGGGCTTCCTGGAGGGAAGAGATATCCAAGAGTGAGAAGCTATGATTGGGTGGGGCAGGGTGGTGATGGTTGTGGGGAAGGGATTCTGTTTGGGAGAAAAAACAACCTGCATAGGTTTTGGATATCAAGCAGGGCCAGATGATTAAGGAAACTGTGAGTGGCTCAGGGGGGCTTGGATTTCATGACCTGAGATGGGCAGTGGTGGCAGCTGAGACTGTAGAGACAGTTTGTCTGGAGGTCACAGCTTAGTCAGTGATGTGGCCGGGAGGAGGACTCATGACTGACTCCAAGGCTCATGTTATTTATCTATGTGCCCTTCCTCTTTAGCTACACTGGACGGTTTCCCTAAAGAAAATAAATATACAGAGATGAGGCAATGATAAGTAGGGTGAGACCTGGGATGGCATACTTGCACTTAGCTGTGCAGTCCCAGAAAGATAATGTATGATGGGGCATACCAGAACCTTGGATTCAAATCCCAACTCTATCACTTGTGAAAGTCACTTTGCTCATCTAGTCATCTTAGTGTTGCCATAAGGATTACATGTGTCAGGACAAGTAAAGTTCTTAAAACCATGCCTGGCATCTGGAAAACCTCAGTGCATGTTATTGCTATTACTATTCTTTCTTGTTTTTCCTTGTGGCAAACAGCAGGAGTTTTTCAAACAGACTACATCAACAATGTATATTTCATTAACTCTTCATGGAAGCCTATGGATTAGGATGAATAAAATGAGAGATACACTCAAGTACACTTCAGTAACCCCATCCCCATTCCCTGGTGGTGTTAACAATACCTCCCTGGACCCATGAGGAACCTGTGAATCCTAGGTCACATTTAGGGACATCTTCCTCATAAACATTCACTTCCCTGCCAGGCTGGAGCTATCTGGGGACTTTAGAGGGCCTGGGCCAGGTCTTGTTAATTTTATATTATCCCCAGCATCTACCCCAAGTTTCATCATATTTATTTTGTGAATACATGAATAAGCAGACTTTTTAACTCTTATCCCTGATTAAGATCATATCATAGCAGAGGGAGGAGAAAAATTAACGAAGCTTTTTCAATCTCATCCAAAGTCTTATCTGTTCTCTCTGAATTGTAGCTGTATCTTCTTTACAAAGGTATACCCTGTACCGTTCCTCTAGTTTTAAAGACGTGCTCTCTCAGAGGCTGACTTGGAAGGCCTGAGCTGATTCCCCAACCTGTAATAAAGTGTATGTATAAAGATAGCAGTGTTGTTATACAATTTAATTAGTACATCATTCATACATTTGGACCAATGCCTGGCTCTTTTTTGCATGTTCATTTAGCTTTTAGTCTGACTCCCATGTGAAATAAACAAAAAGGCTAATTGCTTTTGGATTTTAGTACTGGGTGAAATACCTGGATTCATTATGTGAATCATATTTTATAGGTAGATTAAAGGTTCTACTGGTAAATGAAAAATTCAAAGACGACAGCTGTAATACTTAAAGCAAGGCAATTGAAAGGTTTGGGTTCCCAAAGGCAGCATATGAATCCATCTGACATGTTCCTAGTTTTCAAAGTAGTGTAAAATGTTTGCACACTGATGAGAGCATTGTCTCAGAATGGTAAGAGTTTATATCTTCAAAACAGTGGCATGCTGGTAAATGTGTAAGAATCACCTCTCCAGGGGAAAAGGAAAAGCCCTGATTTGTAGTGTTCACCAATTCCCTTGGTGTAAACATTCCCATATGGCTAGTTTTGAGCCACTCATTAGGAGTTGAGAAGAGATGTACACAATCAACTCTCATCAGTCCATTTGAGCTGGCTCTTGCACGCCATGGCTTTCTTGCCCATGATGCAAAATGGAGTTAGGCCTGACCTCAGAGCCTAGAGTGGGTTTTCCAGTAGTTTCTGCAGGATGTCAGGGTGGGGCTGGATGTGGGGGACAGTGGCTCCCTTATCCTGAGCACTTTAGGGGCCAGAAAAAGGAGGTGTATACTTTCCAACTTCCTTGAGAATGAAGGAGGCAGATGAGGGGACTTGCTTGCATCTTGCATTTTCAAGCATGCTTGAGGCAGCATAGGGTGGGATGTACGTGTGGTCTCTGCTGTCAGGTAAGCCTTTGTTTGCTGCCACCTACTTTCCAGATCCATTTGATGGAGGATCGTCTGGGGAACTGAAAGACTGCAACTGGCTTAAAAAATTTCTGTAACTTGTTTTGAAAACATTTGGCACAGTGCCACACAGTAAATGGCACTTGTTATCTGTGGCCTGAGGCAGCGCCCAAAGTATGGGAGAAGATGGGGCTTACCCATGTCAAATGCTTATTGCACCTTTGTATGCTGAGTGCTCTGCTTGGTGTTGGATTATACAGAAAATTCAGACCTGGACCCTGCATGTGGGGGCTGGCAACCTACAGGAGATCTTTTGGAGTGTGATTTGGATTAGTCACAAGACTTGCTTCTCCCTCTCATTTTCAGTGACAGTAGCTGTGATTGTTATATACCAATTAGAGTTTTGGGTCCAGCTGCCTGGCAGCAGGTGTGGAGACTACCTGGGGCAAACAAAAATTTCTCTAGTGGTCTTCCAGGCATGACAGGTCCTCCAAAAAGCTGGAAATTTAATCTCTCAGTCATGGAACCAGCACTGTCATCTGGCAGCTCCCCTAACTAATTATTGCAACATATTAACAGTGCAAAGTTGGTGCCTCACCCAAGCCTAAAAGAAAATTTGTGACAACGACAATTACTAATGTGATATAATACTGCCAAGTCAGCGCTGGGATGCAAATCCAGATGATTTGACTCCAAAATCCAAACTGTTTACTCTTATATCATCTCATCTCTCCCTAAGCCTGGAAAATGAACAAGGAACATTGCACAGGGGCAAACCCCTCATGTCCTCAAGCCCTTCATGCAGCTTTCCTATGTACTGCTCCCAGAAGGCTTGGTCCTGCTCAAGGAGGGAATTTAGATAATTCCTCCTCCACCAGTCCATCTGACTATGTCCTGCCAAGACAGTTAAGTTCCATAATCCTACTCCCATTTATTATATGCTAGTGGAATATGCCTTGCATTAGTTTCCCAAAGGGATCTATGAATTTAGAGTCCAAAAGCTTACAGAGACTAACACTGCCCACAGTTGAACTGGCTTAAGGTTAAAGTAGATGATTTTCTTGCCAAATACCCAATTGAATTAGTGAAATGTTACAAAAATCACTGTGATTGAGAAAAAGCCTAAAGCTTCTATGGGAGAGAACAATACATTTAAACAACTGCTAAGCTTCTATTCTGGACATGGGTTGGCCTTGGCAGAGAGCAGGGAACAGGCTGGAGGACAAAGAGGTGGCTGCTGTGGAGATGAATCCAGTATCAAGCAGAGAACTAGATACATGGTTTCTGAGAGCTCTATCAAGTCTCAAGTTCCAAGTCATCTGTGCCTCCCTTGAGGCCAGCAAAGCTTGGCAAGGAAATTCCAGGCTCATGAAACTATCAATCACTCAGTCAAAAAAATAAATATATCCATCACCTCCAAAAGTGTCCTGGAACCCTACTGTAATCCTTTCCTGCCATCATTCCCCTTCCTTTTCCCACTGTCACCAAGCAACTATTCATCAGCTTTATGTCACTATAAATTTGTTTGCATTTTCTATATTATATGTAAGTGGAATCATATAATGTGTATTCTTTTTTTGCCTTGCTTTCTTCGTTCAGCCTAATTATTTTAAGATTCTTGCCTATTGTATGTGTATCAATAGCGCTTTTCTTATTGTTTAGTAGTATTCCACTGTGTGGATATACCACCAATTGTTTATCCATTCGCCTGTTGATGGGTATTTGGGTTGTTCACACTTTTTGTTATTAAAATAAAGTTTCTGTAAACATTTGTGTAAAAGTCTTTGCATGGATATATGCTTTCATTTCTCTTGGGTAAATATCTAGGAATTTTGCAATGGCTAAATCTTATGATAGGTGTATGTTTAATGGTTTGAGAAACTGCCAGACCTTTACTTTTTCCAAAGTGGTTGAACCATTTCCCACCATCATTTTATGCTTCACGTTCTCACCAACACTTGCTATTCTCAGCCATTTTAATTTTAGACATTTTAATATGTGGGTAGTAGCATCCCAGTGTTTTAATTTGTACTTACCTAATAAGTAATAATGGTTAGCTTTTTCCATGTGTTTATTTGTCATCTGTATAACTTCTTTGGTGAAGTATCTTCACATTTTTTGTCCATTTTTAAATTGGTTTTTTATTATTGAGAATTGAGATTTCTTTATATATTCTGGCTGCAAGTCCTTTATCAGATGTATGATTTCAAATATTTCCTCTCTGCTTGTGGCTTATATTCTTTCTCTTAACTGTATCATTCAAAGAGCAGGGTTCTTGATTTTGATGAAGCCCAGTGAAATTCACGATGGTTAACAAAGTTTTTGAGTGAACTAATCAGCATAACACTGCCAGCTTATAATGAAAAGGATAGATCGGTACAAAAGGAAAAGAGGTTGTGGGACCCTCAAAATTCTACTGGAAGGAGCCAAGCTGAGAAAACTACTCAGCTGCAAAGGCATGCTACCATTCATGAAAAAGGAAGGGTAACTCAGAGAGCAAAATCAAGAGCCCAAAGGACAGAGCCAAGAACCATGGAAAATTATTTAAGGAACTTCCAGCATTTGGTTGGCTAGATTTTATAACTGCTACAGACTAGTCACTTTTTTGTGCTTTCCGTATTCCTCCTTCTTGAACAGAAATGTCCATAAAAGTGAGGCTATGCCAGTCCCATCTGCCAGAGGGCAGACAGCGGTAGATAGCCTCTAAAATGGCCTCCAATGACTTCTGCATCCTGATATTTTTTGCCTTTGTATAATCCTCTCTCCTTGTGTGTTAGCTAGACTTAGTGACTTGCTCCAACCAATATAATCCAGCAGAAGTGATGGGATATCACTTCTGAGATTAGGTTACAAAAAGATTTCTGGCTTTCTGGTTCTCTTGCTTTCTCTCAGAGCTCCCACTTTGGTGGAAGCAACTTGTCATGTTTCAAGTAGTCCTATGGAGAGGCCTATGTGTCAAGGCCTGTGAATAGCCACAGGAGTGAATTTGGAAGCACCATCCTCCCCCAGTTAAGCCTTGATATGACTGTAGACCCAGCCAACACCTTAACTGTAGGCAGAATACTCACAGCATGGAGCATCCTCAGGCTCCAACTCTCTAGGATTGAACAAGCAGGAGAGTGAGTCTGGCTTAGGTTTCCATAGGACTGAGTAAAAAGAGAAAAAAGCCAAGGAAAGAACACCTGATTAGAAGGTAGTTTCAGGATGAACTCTCATGGCCTTCAGAAAGAACGGAATCTGGCATTTTATTTTAGGACAATTGACTGTTTGTGACTCTTATACACATAAGTGCCCAAGGGAGCCTTTTCCAGAAGGCCTTGCTCAGCACGTTGAGAACCTTCTGCAAGGACGGGGCTGCCTGACTGACCACCAAAAAAATCTTCTCCCTCATTCAAACTGGGCTTATAATGATAGTAACACAGATATGTGGCACTTGTTGGATAAAAACCACAGAATTTCTGTCCCTGAAAATTGCAAACTGTTACTCGAAAGTTAAGGACTTTTTTCTGTAATGAGTAACAATTTCAAATAAAAAATTCAAAGTATCTTTAACTGTACTAAGCAATTGGGGCTGGGTGTAACTTATAATGGGTGTCTCCTTATAGCTAAGATTTTAGTGGGTACAGAAACTCAGGAAGCACTACAATTAAACTTCTTTAAGCACATTCTAGAATCCAGATTTGCCATAGAGTCTGCCTGGCTTTATGACTAATTAATCAAATTATCAAAATTTCACTGAGTTCAGTTTTGCAATAACAATTCCTTCCAAATTATTTTTGTTGCTCTTCATTAAGGCTAATATTAAATGCTATTTCTAAACATTTCACACCCGCTGCCTGATGGACCACCTGATATTTGCTCTGTGTTGTTGGTGAGAGTAGGTCTGGAAGTGGTATGTGTGTGTGGCAGGTGAGCTGGGATAGGAAGAACATTTGTGTACAGGTCTTTATGTGGATATACACTTACATTTCTCTTGGATAAATACCTGGGAGTACAGTGGCTGGATCCGATGATAGATGTATGTTTAATTTTTTGATAAATTACCAAACTTTTTTCAAAATGGTTAAACCATTTTACATTCCTACCATTATTGTATGGGAATGCCAGTTGCTCCACATCCTCACCAACATATGCTAGGGTGTTAATAAGACAACTGAGAAATTTAGTCTTGGAGTAAAAGAGAAGCAATACTAAAAGTTTCCTGCAGAAAGAGAGAATTGCAGTTGAACTCTTGTAACCCTCTCCTGGCCATTGAAATATTATTTTCTGTTCCTTGTGAAAAAAGGATTTCATGAATAATTTGTTTATACAGTATGGAAGTTGCCTTCCCTGATGCTGCAGTGGAGCTCCAATGGCTATCACCAGGGAGTTTTTGTGGATGTGTGTTTCAGAGAAGGAGTGGCCAACATGGGATTAAAATGTGGGATTAAAGGAACCCCTGCATGAGAGAACATAGGGAAGGAGTTGGGAAAGTCAAGGAGTGCCATGAGACCACAATGTAAGTTCATCCTGAGTACAAGAGAGAGGGAAGGAAAGGTGGAAGTATTGTAGACTGCTATGCAGTGTAAGTTTGGCTAGGCCAGCAATGAGTCCTGGAGCTAAAGTTAGCTATGAGATCTCCAGTGTATGGGCCTGCCTTAGTAGCTCTACCACACTCAGTCATTGGTTGGAAGCTCATGATAAGTGTGGCCTCAGCCCTGTACTTAGAAGTCTTAGAGGCATCCTCATAGCTTTGGCAATGGACTTAATGAGGCCAGTGCTGAGTGAGACAATGCACCTGATCCCAGGTACCTGTTATGTACAGAGCATTTTCCCAGGGTACTTAATTGATGCTGTCAATATCCAGCCCATGACCACAGGAACATGCTTAGTCTGCTGCAGGGCAGGACAGAGGTGCTGGGGAGTTAACATCTGTGGAAACAGTCTTCAGCCAATGATGAATGAGAATTGGTGATAAATAGTTCGGTTCCTTGATCATTGGACAAGACATCTTTGAGGTGTGCTGTACATTGTTTACACAGATGACCCTGTGGAATTCAACTCCATTTACTCACCTTCACATAAATAAACCCTATATTGGCTGCTTTCCCCTCCTAGTCTCACTTTTCCACATCTCTACACTGGGATCACTTCCCAAATAAACTATCAGAACTCAAATCCTTTTGTTCCTACCTCTGGGGACCCCAACCTAAGGCAATATTTAATGTTGCCCATGGTCCTGACTCTCAGTAGTAATGTTTGAGCGCTTACTATGTATTACTGCCTTAGAATGAGGGTTGCTTGGAGCGTCCATCCCAGCTTCCAGCCACAGGGCCGACCCTGATCTTTCCTATGGAGAATGAACAGCTCTGGAAGCCTACAGTGCACCTGCAAGGATGCAGTGTAAAGGCAACGGCTTGACACTTGGAAACGAGAGATGTGTCTTGTGATCCTGGCCCCAGTATTGATGAGCTATGGGTTGACCAGGTCATTAAAACTCTATGAGAATTGCTTTATTCATTTATAAAAGGAACTAGGCTAGGTCAGCTTTTCTCATAGTATATTCTTCAGAAATAATGGCTTTTCTAGATGTTTTCTCAAATAGAATCCTTTGCTTAAACAAATGTGGGAAATTTCATGTTTTTTTCTTAAGGCTGAATAGAATTTCATTTTGTGTATATACTACATTTTAAAAATTCATTCTTCCATTGACGGAGAGTTAGGTTGTTTACATATCTTGTCTATTATGAATAATGCTGCAATGAACATGGGAGTGCAGACATGCCTTCAGCTGATTTCCTTTTCTTTAAATATATATCCAGTAGTGGGATTGCTGGATCTTGTGGTAATTCCACTTTTAGTTTTTGGAGAAACCTCCATAACATGTCCCAAAATGGTCACACTAATTTACATTACCACCAACAGTGCATAAGGGTTCCTTTTGATCCACATCTTTGCCAACATTTGTTATGATTCCTTGTTTTGAATATAGCCAATCTAACAGGTGTGAGGTGATAGTTCATTGTGGTTTTAATTTGCATTTCTTTGATAGTTAGAGATGTTGAACATTGTTGTCGTATGTCTGTTGGTCATTTGTATGTCTTGTTTTGAGAAATGTCCATTCAAGTTCTTTGCCCATAGAACATTATATTAAATGAAATAAGCCAGGCACAGAGAGGCAAAGACCATATATATGGTCTCAGTTATATATGGAATCTAAAAAAAGCTGAATTCAAAGAAACAGAGAGTAGAATGGTGGTTACCAGAGGCAGATGAGGGAAGTGGGGGTGGATGGGAAAAGGGGAGACATTGGTCAACAAGTATGGAACTTCAGTTAGACAAGAGGAATAAGTTCTGGTGTTCTGTTGCACAGTTAATAATAATGTATTATGTATTTCAAAATGGCTAAAGGAGGATTTTCAATGTTTTCATCACAAAGAAATGATAAATATTTGAGGTGATGAATATGTAATTATTCTGATTTGATCATGCCACAATGTATACATGTATTGAAATATCCCTTTGAACCCCATACATATATACAATTGTTATCTGTCAATTTAAAATAAACAAAAAATGTGGAAAATGCTCCTTATCAAAGCCTCTTCTTATAGATTTACAACACACACATGCATACTAAAGACTAGGAGAAATCTTGTACTAAAGAAAGCTTAACATTTTTTAACCCTGTGTTGCCCAGATTTTTTTTGATCACAGAATTCCTTTTAGTCAAAATACCTATTAATATCCTGCAGAATTTCTGTTCAGAAGAAGGGTATTACTGTACTGATTACCAAAGATCTTCCCAGGATTGGCATTTGAGTGAATAGAATGCTTGTAAATAGAGGTCTGAGCAGAATTCATGGGAAGTCACAAAGGAGGGACTCGTTCGAACTGGGGATTCAGGGAAGAGGTGGCATTTGAGCCGCGTCTTGAGGGATAGGAAGGCTTTCAACAAATTAAGAAAAGAAAATAGAAAATTCCAGGAAGAGGTAACATGTATGCCATGTTAAGGAAAGTTTAGTGTGCTAGAATGTGAATTTGTTGGAGAATAGTTGTGAAACAAGACTGAGAACAAAGCTTGAGGCCAGATGTCATGGGTGTACTTTGTCATTCCGTCTTTCTCAGCACTGTTCTTCTCCTGATACCATCAAGGAGGCTTTGGTCACTTTGTATAAATGATGGGGCCGGGAGATAAAATGTCAGGAAGAAGCACTGCAAGAGCAGTGGTTCTCAGTGGAGACGGGAGGATCTATGCTCTCCTTCTCCACTTTAACCAGTATAGATACAGGTGTGGTGTCTGCCTGTTTCTTGGGTTCTGCTTTTACTAGTGTTTCAAGTTGCTATGGCTTGAATGTTTGTGTCTCTCAAAAATTCATACATAGAAACCCCAATCTCCAATGTGATGGTGTTTGGAGATGAGGGCTTTAGAAGACAGGATGGAGACCTCATAATGGGATTAGTGCCCTTATAACAAGAGAGTCCAGAGAACTAGCTTTCCCTCTCTTTCTGCTCTCTACCATGTAAGGATACAAGAGAAGATGGCCATCTGCAAACTAGGAAGAGGGCCTTCACCAGAAGTCAACTATGCTGGCACTCTGACCTTGGACTTTTCAGCTTCCAAACTATAAGAAATACATTTCTGTTGTGTAAGTCATGCAGTCTATGGTATTTTGTTATAGCATCCCAGGCCGACTGAGACACAAACCTTGAGTTTTCAGAAACTTAGTGCACATCTCGTGTCTTTGCCTGCCTCTAATCCACTCCCTCCTATCCTAACAATAACCTTTCCATTTTCCTTGGGGACACCTGTTACCCAACCCTCAAACCATGTGATTTACTCCATTCTTCAACTGCCGGGTGGTCATATGATCCAGTCCTGGCCTATCAGCATATTTTATTTAGGGATGAGAATATAAACCAAGTTAGCCTAAAGGGGCTCAGTTATGGGACCTTAACTGATTTTTAAATGATTGGGGACAAAAAGCTCCTTGTCAGTCCCCAGAATGTGAAGGTGAGGCTAGAGATGCTGTAGCTTCTATCTGGAGACAACAGCCAAAAAGAGAAGTCAGCACACAGTTGAGAAGCAAGGGGAGCAGAGGAGAGGTTGAGTCCTGTACCTGGACCAATCAAATATACCTAAGCTAATTAAACATTTATTTTTTACCTGAAAACTCCACGGCTAATAAAAGAGGTGCGTGAATATTAAAATTTTTGCTTCCTTTTGGTTTGTTTTGTTTTGTTTAGAGACAGGGTCTTGCTTTGTCACCCAAGCTGTACTTCAGTGGCATAATTACAGCTCCCTGTAACTTCAAATGCCTGGGCTCAAGGGATCCTCCCACCTCAGCCTCCCAAGTAGCTAGGACTACAGGCGCATGCCACCACACCCAGACAATTTTTAAAAGTTTTTGTAGAGAAGGTCTCCCTAGGTTTCCCAGGCTGGTCTTGAACTCTTGGGTTCAAGCAATCCTCCTGTCTTGGCCTCCCAAAGCATTGGGATAACAGGCGTGAGCCATCACTCTGGGCTTGAATTTTGCTCTTGATGAAGACTGATCTCTGTTTTAATGAGGTGTAAACATGAAGCAACTTCTCAGAGTTCTTCAAATACCTAGGGAGTTGTTGTCACTCCAATCAGAGTTCAGCGAGGATCTCAAAGTTAAAAGAGAGACAAATAAAAAGATAAAAAATGGGGGTGGCATGGAGAAAGAGAGGAAGGTGGGTGGGGGAAGAGAGGGAAGGAAAAGAGAGGAACATTTCTGATAGGACAGCTTTTCACTGTGTAGGATATTAAGTCCTAAAAATCAGTGCTTTCACCGTTTTTGATCATTCTCTGCTTGGCTGTTAAAGCAAGATCATTCCATCTGATTTACAAAACTGTAGCTCTGTTAAAAGGCCAGGAAAAAATGAAGACCCGATATCTTCTCCTGAGATGATTTCTTCTCTTTGTTCTTCATTAAGCCTCTCTCTTCCTTTCTTTATTCACTCTTCTTCCCTTGTTTTTTATTGATATTGTTTACTGTGTGACTCACACCTTCAACCTTTATCCCAAATCAAATCTATTAGGAGTTTGGAAGGCATCCCCACCAATGGAGAGGCCCTGGCTATTTTTTTTAACTTAGCAGTATTCTACTGGATTTTACAGCTATTGATTTCATAGTCCACTCTGGATTTTACTACAACAGCACACTAATTTTCCATCCTGTCGAAAGAGAATTTGACGCTTTACCCTGGATCATTTCACATTTCTTACCTGGGAGACATTGGAACACAAGAAGATTCAGCCTTGATTGTAGCAAGAGTGTGTGCACATGCCTGTGAGTTTGCATGCTTGTACTCACACGTGCCTACACAGACCTTGTGTTTGTGTGATCATTTAATTTTCTCTCAGTATAAACAAAGGTGACTGAACTGTTTCAGCCATAAGATTTATCTCTTGATAGAGTCTGGCAAGACCCTTCACAATACTTTTTAAAGGAGTTGTTCCATAACATTATTAGGTGATTGAAATGCAACTGACTACATTAAAAAATACAGTTCTCCACCACATAACGATGTTTTGGTCAACGGCAAACCACATATATGATGTTGGCCTTGTAAGACTATAATACTGTAATTTTACTGTACTTTTTCTATGTTTAGCTATGTTTAGATACACAAATACTTACCATTGTGTTACAATTGCCTGCAGTATTCAGTACAGTAACGTGCTGTACAGGTTTGTAGCCTAGGGGCAATAGGCTTTACCATAGAGCTTAAGTGTGTAGTAGGCTAAACCATCTAGGTTTGCATAAGTGCACTTTATGATGTTCACACAGTGACAAAAATTGCTTAATGATGCATTGCTCAGAATGCATCACTGTTGGCAAGTGATACATGACTGTATCATGTTAGAATCTAAGCTTTCCCAGCTCAGACTTCTTCGGTTCTCTTAAGTCCACAATGCTCTCTGGTAATGTGATTTGAGGAGCAGCTGGAGGCCGGACTTCTCCAGGGCTCCTTTCCTGTTTCTGACAATGCATGGAAGACATGTTCTGGCTGGCAGCTAGCTAATCATCCATGACCTTCAGCATCTAACTGACTGGATTATGGATTAAAATTTTTATAATTTAACATCTGATCCCAAAATGTTTGTCTTTCCTTCTCCAGAGCCTCCATGATGGTCCCTCTCTTTATCTCTCTCAAGGTCCAAATGGAGTAGATTTTATCAGAGCACGTTGGCTCACATGTCTGGCAGGTCCCTCTTCAGCTTCCTATCACTTTCTGGATTATAACTTAACTCCTTAGCAGGACACTTGAGGCCTTCTTGTACCTGGCCCTTACTGTGTCTCCAACCTCTTCTCAACCCCCTCATCCTGGAACTCAGCCATGCCAGACTCTGTGCAAGGTCATACATTTCAGGCTGCTTCATACTCTAGTCTCCAGTCACCTGGGGACTTCCTTCTCATCTTTCAGAATACCTGGCATGAAGCCCTTTTTGACCCCACTCAGGTGCATTGGCTAACCTCTCCTCTGTGTGAACAGATTTTCACAGCAACTGTGACTATCTAGTTTAATTAATTAAACAACTAATTAAAGTACAAGGATCTCTTTCTCTAAACAGTCAGCTCCCATGAAGGGCTATATCTCGTTTACCTCTCTATCTCCAACACTTAGCACAATACCTGAACCATAGAGGAGCTCGGAACATATTTGTTGAATAAAAGAATGGAGCAGAGAAATAATACTCCTGATAGTTCATGTTAGAAAGAAATCACCATGATAATGTTCTATGTCTCAACAGGGGTTTTCCTTTTACAGGCATGTATATTTGTTAAAACTCATTGAATTGTACACTTAAAATTCATGCAATCCACTCTATGTGAATTTTGCCTAGGGAAAAAATACTATAATCGAACCCTGAACTCTAATTAATGACAAGCAGGATGATATGCTTAAGAGTAAAGTATACTGATGTCTGCAACTTACCTTAAAATGTACTAAAAAATAAGATGGCTTGATGAATGGATAGAAGGATAGATAAATGGATAGCAAATATAGCAAACTGTTAGTTGTAGAATCTGCATGGTGGGTGTATGGGTGTACACTCCACAATTCTTGCAACTTGTCTATATGTTTGAAAAAGTTCATAATAAAATGTTGGAAATAAGAAAGAAGTCACCAAAGGATGTATTTATTGCCTATAGAACTGAGACACTCAGGGTTCAGTTCTGGAGCAACTCAAACCCTTACAGATTGGTCCATGGCAATTCCTCTAAAATTCTCCATGTACAGCGCTTCCTTACCACCTGAGATTCCCAGCAGCCACTCAGTCTCCTATCCTCAAAGCTTGCTCTCTGTCATTCTCGGCTTCTGATCCTGCCTTCTTGGTCCCTCCCTTATTCCTGCTTTCTTTGTAGGGAGCAGCCCCACAGAAAGGACTATGGACACATCTTGTTCCTCTGCTGAGACAGCTTCTTAGTTCTTTGCTTTTTTTTTAAATTGAAAATCTATTCAGGCGGCTCTTGTCCTTTGTCTTCTCAGAGAGTTGAGGAGGGAGACGGAGCTAAGTACAAAACATTCAAAGCTCTGTACTGAAATTACAAAGGGGAAAACTGGGATACTCCCACATGAAAATGTTTACCAGAGGGAATGAATTACTTCTTTCCCTCCAAATACAGAAGTGAAGAAACTGAAGACGACAAATGTGTTCTTTGGAAAAGGAATATGATTTCTTTTACTGTGATTTTCTCTTCCTCATATTTTATTATTGGCAGAAAATACTATTATAAAAAAAGAGTACCAGCACCCCCTCCCCTAAAACACATGAAATACATGAATTCAGCTGTCTTTGGGCAAGAATATTTAGAAAACAAAATTAGGTGGCAACAGAATGCATCCTTTCCATGCCTATAAACCTCAAGTAAGCACTCTTTTAGCTTCCAGTCGGTATTTAATCAGCATACCATAACTTTTATGGGGCTGAAATGAAATGCTTCTGAGACACTAAATTTCAAGTGCTGCTGTAAACTTTGGTCATCTGAGTTTGATTTACATATGATGGCCCCATCCGCTGTGATGATGGGGATAATGACTATTGTTGGAGTTGATCATCTGGGAAAATACACACACATAGACATACACGCCACTGTAGTCTTCATCTGCTTGGTATCTTTAGCATATTAGACAGACAGGAAGTAGCAAAGATGAATCACAACTTCAATCTATCAAAAATAAACATAAGTTACATGAATTTTAAGGTGACAACAGTGTATCAGTTAGGAAGCTTCTACTGGAAAGTAACACATGAGCTTAAATAACAAAGAAAATTTATTAATTCATGTAACTAAAAAGTCTAGGCTTAGGTAAAGCCTAATCCAACAGTTCATGAATCATCAGGATCCTGGCTTAATTTCTTTGTAATTCTCTAGGTTTTGGCTTCATTCTCAAGCTGATTTTCCTCATCGTAGTAAAATGTCTGGAGGAGTATTAGAGTTCCTATTTCCAGAGCAGGAGAGAGAGCCCTTGACCCAGCAATTCCGACAAAAATCTTGAGATTTATTTTGATTGGGCTTCATGAGGTTGTATAATGCACCAGGTAATGAATCACTGTGGTCCTGTGGCCAGGTGGGTGGAATGTGCTGATTTGTGTAGCCTAAGTCATGAACCCTGGGGCCAGAGAGTGAAGAGAGCTTCCTTGGAACCACATAGATCCCCATATGGACTCCCATATGCAAATGGGGCTTGTAGAGAAGACAGAGGTGCTGGGGAAGTTTGCACTACATATATAGTGATATATATATGCCTACTAAAAATCATCAACTTCCTTCCTGTGACTTCACTGAAGTCAAGTTTCTACAATGAAAATCAAATAATAAATAACAGACATTATTTTCCCTTCTATGCAAAGACAAAAATCAAATACGTTGAAGATATGAAAAGACTTATTAGAAACAGGCAGTGTTTTTTTATTCCAATTGAACAGACTGGTACCTTCTTTATTTCTATTTATCTTACTAAAATGACATTATGTGTATCTATTCTATCTCTGTTGATTCATTTGTCATTAACAACTTCCCAGGTCAGTGTGTACAGAAAGGAGTAATATAGGAATGATGGGGGGTAGCATATATGGTGAGGGAGGAGCATTTAATATGTTCCAAAGTGTAGGGGAAGGGAGCTAACATTTACTGAGTACACACAGCAGCAGGTCAGATACACAGTTATAAATATTGTTGCTTTTTTTTTTTTAATGAGAAAATACTAAAAGTGAAGAATTGAAGCTGGAAGAGAAAGAAATGTGCTGCAAAAGGTAAAAATGTTCAGGGAAAAGATAAGAGAAGAGAAAATCCTCTACCCAGAAGAAGATGGAGATAGGATTAGAATAGGATTCAAAAAATATGTGGTTAGTTTGGACTCTTCCTTTATTTGTGGGGTTTCCATACTGTAAACTCCATAAAAAGCAGAGCAATGTTGTGAAAACATCATTGAGTTGGAAACTAGGACACCTGAGTCAACCATGCCCGGGCCACTGCTACATGTGTGACCTTGAACAGGATGCTTAACCTCTTCTCTTTGCAAGACAATATTTCTTTGTGATTTTGAGTTCCTGAAGGTGAAAACATAATCCAGAGAATGAGGATGAGAACTGAAGAAATTAAGAGTTACTACTCAGAAGGGGTGGACACTCAGTAACAAAATTTGGCTGAATAAATGACCAATGAGTTGGACGTTTCTTTTGATCTATTAATATTTATCAATCATCTATTTATTGATTTATTTGTATATCTATCTATGTATCATCTATATTCTTTATTGAATTTTGCAACAGTTGAGGATGCATGTAGAAACCTGTATAATAAAATAATGAAATATAAATGTAAAAATGTGGAGCTATTAGAAATTTGATATAGGTTTGTGAGCCAAAAGACCAAACTCAGTTCCCATAATTGAGCTGTAAGTTTGGCTCTGAGCTTTCCAGAAGGTGAAGGAAAAAAGGAAAAAATAACTTGCTTAAAAATTGTTAATAACCATAAGCATTACAAATACTAGTTCCTTAGAAGGGGAAACCAAACTTTTTATAGAAATTAGTTCTAAAAGGAAATTTCTCACATGGGGTGAGGGAAGCATGTTAAATGAAAGGACTGCAGCCCAACGCAATGAAAGACAATAGCCGAAGAACAGTGTAAATGCTGTATTTTTTACAAAATTTAGCTCAGGTTAGTACAGAAAGTAAGAGCACATTAAAGATACAGTAACATGAAGTGACAATGGGCTGACATTGACAGAAAATAAGTCTTTCTAGAGAGAATTCCCAAGTTGGAGAAATGGTTAGAGTTTTGGAGGCACTTGTGATGAAGTAATTTGTGAAATGAGGAGTGCTGCTGGCTGCTGATAAGCACAACTGGGTATCCATCCTGTCTCAAAGGCCAAGGCTAGGAAGATACATCTTCAGCCCACCTCTCTCCTCTCTACTTACAACCACATTTGCCGCAAGCAGTCCCATGTACCAGGCCTGGGTGAGCCTCAGGTTAGCCTCTTGGCAGCCTAATCACAGCTAGACTGGATCCAGACAGTGGGATACAGGGAGGTATCTGGCCTAGAGTTGACCTTGGTATTGGCATGTTTTCTAGAGTGGGGCAAGATAAATTGGTTCCTTGAGGAGCTTGTTGCCTTGAGGGGAGCTGAGAAGCAGCTGTGGTAACAAGAGTAGAAAATCATCCTCACAGACTTCCTCTAAATGGGCCCACACTGTCCCCACTGAGAGTGAGTGAGAAGACTTCCTCAAGGGGTGCTTTGGTGACCCAAGTGAAGGACCCTGAGTCATGTTTTGGGCCATGGCATTGAAGAAGCAGTACTTCTAGGCAAGAGTAGTGACTGCAGTGGTGGTTAGTGCCATCTCTAATGGGAAGGTCAATCTCAGCAGACATATGGGAAGGGCTGTGAGGTGCAGCCACATTACCCCTGAGATCCTTCCTCCATTATCAACCCTGGACAAATGAAAGTTGGGCTTGTTAAGGGAGTTGGCAGAATCTCCCATAATATAAGTGAAGCCGACTCTCAAGTTGGTGGTACATATGGAAGAGTGATGACAACATACGTTGCATTCAAGGAATGGAAACCTGTACAAATGTTAGAATGCATAAGGAATGTCCTGGGCTCTGACTGATAAATTAGCAACTTCACTCTCTTGGGAGAGTCCTAAGAAGGAGGTAAAAAGAGGTACTCTAACATTGAAAGAGGAAAATGAATGTTTTCCTCTTCCTACAGAAGTGTCTACAACTTGATCAGGTATTTATTCAGATGCATTAAGTTATGAGGAAATAACCACACTCTGACACATCCACAAGTATGTTCTTTGTGTGTGTGGAGTATTGGAGTGAGCAAAAAGAGTGGACTCTTGATAAAAATTAGGAAGTAGCCTAACAGTTATATAATATTCTGCAATTTCATGTAGCAGTAGAACTGGAAGTGGAATGATTCTGCTGTATAATCATACGTGATTTCAATTGTCATTAGATTTTTCATATGTATTTAATTTTCTCAGATTGAAAGTGTGTGGAGGACAGGAACTGTGTATTTGGTAGAGTAAGCATTCAAAGGAAGTTAGATTTCAATATTTCCTTATGTTTTCCTTAGACTGGTGTTATGTAAAATTGAACCTCGATGATTATATTTTTTAAATGGATTTTCAATAATATTACCATCTTTTGGTTAACTTCGTGTTAGTGTTAATTTTCCTTTTTTTTTGTTCATCTGGTAACTTTATATTTTTTCTTTTCTTTTAAATTGATACATTATAATTGTATGTATTTATGGGGTACAATTTGGTGTTTTCA
Organism: Pan paniscus; assembly: GCF_029289425.2. Classification (NCBI taxonomy): domain Eukaryota; kingdom Metazoa; phylum Chordata; class Mammalia; order Primates; family Hominidae; genus Pan; species Pan paniscus. Next base: position 135,163,539 of record NC_085926.1, read on the forward strand.
TACATATATGTGCTATATAATAATCAAATCAGGGTAGAGTATCCATCACCTCATGTAGGTATTATTTCTTTGTGGTGAGAACATTAAAAAACCCCTCTTCTAGCTGTTTTGTAATATACAATGCCTTACTGTTAACCATAGTTACCCTATTGTGCAATAGAAAACTAGAATTTATTTCTCCTATGTAATTGTAACTTTGTACTCATTGACCAATCTGTCTCTGTCCATCCTCTTACCTCCCTACTCCTCGTCTCTGGTAACTGCTGTTCTACTCTCTGCTTCTATGACACCAACATTTTCTTTCTGAAGATTCTACATATGAGTGAGATTATGTGGTATTTGTCTTTCTGTGTCTGGCTTATTTCACTTAACATGATTTCCTCCAGTTTCATCCATGTGATTGCAAATGACAAGATTTTATTCTTTTTATGGCTGAATAATATTCCATTGTGTGTGTGTGTGTGTATATATATATATATAGAGAGAGAGAGAGAGAGAGAAAGAGAGAGAGAGAGATAGTATGTGTATAGACACACACACACACACACGCTACTTTTTTTCTGTCCATTTATCTATTGTTGGATGTGTACGAGGATTCAACATCATATATATCCAGTAGTGGGATTGCTGCATAATATGGTAGATCTACTTTTATTTTTTTGAGGAACCTCCATATTGTTTTCCATAGTTGCTGTACTAATTTACATTCCCATCAACAGTGTACAACTGGTCTCCCCAGGGAGGTGGGGCCGCTGCTGGGACTAGCTATTTGGCCAGGTGTGGATGTGTATAGGCTTGGCAGGCTGGCTGGCTTCCTTCCAGTAGCTTCCTCACTGTGCTGGTCCACCTATTCCTTGGTTGGGGTGGAGGAGTGCCACATGAGTCACATGGGTTTGGACTCTGAGATCTTGGTTGTTCATCAGGCCTAAGCTCCAGGCAGCTGGGGTAGTGGTACTGCAGACATTCGCATTAAAGGGGTGAAATGATGGCAGAGCCTCACGGATATAAAGAGTCAGTGGTTACTGGCCCCAAGAGCAGTACACATTCTAGGAGTGGGTCTGGTTTCAAGATGTCACTGTGCTATAGAAGCTTAAGTCATGGGAATAAGGGTGAAAGGGTAGGGGTTCTACTCTGAGGCCATGCACCTAAATGAACCCTTGGCAATTCTCCAAACTAAATTTGGGGCCGGAGAAAACTAGGAAACTCTCCTGTAGCAAGGACTGCTTTTGTCTGTGGAGGTGATAGGAACTGCTGGTGGTCTCCAGCTTGCCTTTTCCCCCATAAGAGGAAGAATGCCAGACCCCAAGGTGATCCCAGTAAGGGAGAAAATGTGGCAGAAGCAGGATAACTTGCTCTTTTTTCTATGGTGCTATCCTGGCCATGTTCCACAGGAATTTCACTACCCCCCTGTGCTCTCCAGCATACTTTCTCAGTCACTGTAGTTGAAATATGGTTGTTTATTTGTTATTTTGATCCCTCTTCATTGGGTGGGGGATGAGCACTGGACGACTCTAGTAAGTCATCTTGCTGATGTCACTTTTAATGTTAACTTGTGGTGTTTAGCTTTTTCTATCATGATAACCATTGGCTTTTCATGTAGAAATATATCAATACATTAATGTTATATAGTGTATATTTGTTACTATTTGGTAGAGGGAAAACTTAAGTTATCATAATCTTTTGTTCATTGGTCTAAAGAACAAACTCAAAATAAAAAAGGTAGAGCCATACATTGGTTGACAAACACAATAGGACTTGGGAATCTTTATAAAAATAGGTAATGTAGAAAAATTTTCATAATAATTAGTTTTGTTTTTTCTAAGTGGCTGGCACTCTATATGCACTACTTTATTTAATACAATAACTCTTTATAGAACATACAATAATTCTTATTCTAAAATATGAAAATAGACAGTGACATCAGCAAGATGGTAGAAATAGGAGGTCACCCACTCATATCCCCTACAACAAAAAAAGTTTTGCACCTGTTCACAGATAAAAAGCTCTCTGTGGGAGTCTCAGATTCAGGAAAGAGGTTATGAAACCTGAGTGGAGCCCAAACTTAGGAGGGTAATTTTGAGAGTGCAGACAGGCATCCAGATGGCTGATCAACTGATTGTACTCCCAGGTTTATGCACAGAAATGGCCCTGTTCCTGGAGGGGCTTGGCTACAGCCCCATTTGGCCTTGAGTCTGCAACCGAAACCATCTACCAAGAAGTCTAGGAAGAATTGTGCATATTAGTGCCATGGCAGAGAGGCTGGTCTGCTTGCTGACATCAGTCTCAGCTGTGGACCTGAAAATTTCCCTGTGGTTTGGCTTCAGCACCCCTCAGCTGAAGTCTCAGCTCAGAACTGCTCACACAAGTCCCTAGATGGAGACTTACCCAAATCTTATAGCCTGGGATTCTGAGCCTCTGTGATGGGCTCATCAATGTCCATCCCACAGCAGATTCTCATGAGGCTCAGTCTCAGGTTTGGCCTTTCCTACTGCAGTTGGGATACTATCCCATGTGCAGTGACCTGGTGGGAGGTGTGTACCCATTTAAGCCAACAAGACAGGCTTACCAGCCACCATCCACAGCAGATCCTGAGGGGTCCAGTCTCAGCTCTAGCTCCACTTGCTGCAGTAAGGAACCTATCCTACCTGTGCAGAAACCTGCTGGGAGGTGTGCTTATCTGGGCAACCATGACAGTCTCCCAGGCTTGAGTCCTTGGCCAGCTTTCCCATACAGTATGGGTACCTTTCTTGAGTCTTTCCCATGTTCATCTGTGCTGGAGAGCCATGCCAACATCAGAGACCTCATGAGACTCATGGAAAACCTGGGCTTAGAATAACCACCAGTGCTGAGATGGCTGCAGGAGCCACTGACTCAGGGAACACAACAGTGTACTTAGAATTTGTGAAAGGTCTTTTGAAGAAAGATGGGCACAAAGAAATCCAGACTGTAAAGACTGGAATAAATACTGAATCCTTCAATACAGAGACATTACCATATACCCACAAGCACTAAGAACATTTAGGGAAATATCACCTCACCAAATGGACCAAATAAGTCACCAGAGACCAACCCTAAAGTGATGGAGATGTATGACCTCTCAGGCAAAAAACTCAGAATAGCTGTTTTAAAGGAGTTTAATAAACTTCAAGAGAACACTTTGAAATAATTCAGAAATGTATTAGAGAAATTTAACAGAGACATTGAGATAATAAAAATTCAAACAGAAATCCTGCAACTAAAAATTTTAATGACTAAAATAAAAAATGCAACAAAGCGTCAACAGCAGAATTGCTCAAGCAGAAGAATCAATGCACTCAAAGACAAACTATAGTCTTGTAAAAAATACAAAGTCAGAGGAGAAAAAGAATAAAAGGATGGAAGAAAGTTTATGGGATCTATAGGACAACATCAAAAGAGAGAATACTTGGGTCGTTGTAGTTAAAAGGGGAAGTGGGAAGGACAAAGGGTTAGAGAGCTAATTCAAAGAAATAATAGCAGAATACTTTCCAAACCTGGAGAAAGATATAAATTTTCAAGTGTAGGAAGGTCAAACATCACCAATCGCATCACCAATCAGATTCAAGTTTAAAACCTAAGAATCAATATCGTGAAAATGGCCATACTGCCCAAGGTAACTCATAGATTCAATGCCATCCCCATCAAGCTACTAATGACTTTCTTCACAGAATTGGAAAAAAACTACTTTAAAGTTCATATGGAACCAAAAAAGAGCCCACATTGCGAAGTCAATCCTAGCCAAAAGAACAAAGCTGGAGGCATCATGCTACCTGACTTCAAACTATACTACAAGGCTACAGTAACCAAAACAGCATGGTACTGGTACCAAAACAGACATATAGACCAATGGAACAGAACAGAGCCCTCAGAAATAACACCACATATCTACAACTATCTGATCTTTGACAAACCTGACAAAAACAAGAAATGGGGAAACGATTCCCTATTTAATAAATGGTGCTGGGAAAACTGGCTAGCCATATATAGAAAGCTGAAACTGGATCCCTTCCTTACACCTTATACAAAAATTAGTTCAAGATGGATTAAAGACTTAAATGTTAGACTTAAAACCATAAAAACCCTAGAAGAAAACCTAGGCAATACCATTCAGGACATAGGCATGGGCAAGGACTTCATGTCTAAAACACCAAAAGCAATGGCAACAAAAGCCAAAATTGACAAATGGGATCCAATTAAACTGAAGAGCTTCTGCACAGCAAAAGAAACTACCATCAGAGTGAACAGGCAACCTACAGAATGGGAGAAAATTTTTGCAATCTACTCATCTGACAAAGGGCTAATATCCAGAATCTACAATGAACTCCAACAAACTTACAAGAAAAAAACAACCCCATCAAAAAGTGGGTGAAGGATATGAACAGACACTTCTCAAAAGAAGACATTTATGCAGCCAAAAGACACATGAAAAAATGCTCATGATCACTGGCCATCAGAGAAATGCAAATCAAAACCACAATGAGATACCATCTCACACCAGTTAGAATGGCAATCATTAAGAAGTCAGGAAACAACAGGTACTGGAGAGGATGTGGAGAAATAGGAACACTTTTACACTGTTGGTGGGACTGTAAACTAGTTCAACCATTGTGGAAGTCAGTGTGGCGATTCCTCAGGGATCTAGAACTAGAAATACCATTTGACCCAGCCATCCCATTACTGGGTATATACCCAAAGGACTATAAATCATGCGGCTATAAAGACACATGCACACGTATGTTTATTGCGGCACTATTCACAATAGCAAAGACTTGGAACCAACCCAAATGTCCAACAATGATAGACTGGATTAAGAAAAAGTGGCACATATACACCATGGAATACTATGCAGCCATAAAAAATGATGAGTTCATGTCCTTTGTAGGGACATGAATGAAATTAGAAATCCTCATTCTCAGTAAACTATCACAAGAACAAAAAACCAAACACCGCATATTCTCACTCATAGGTGGCAATTGAACAATGAGAACACATGGACACAGGAAGGGGAACATCACACTCTGGGGACTATTGTGGGGTGGGGGTAGGGGGGAGGGATAGCTTTAGGAGATATACCTAATGCTAAATGACGAGTTAATGTGTGCAGCACACCAGCATGGCACATGTATACATATGTAACTAACCTGCACATTGTGCACATGTACCATAAAACTTAAAGTATAATAAAAAAAAATTTACAAACTGCTTAACACAAACTTTTTTTTGAGAAAAATAAAACATACTGTGTATTTCCTTGCTGTTTTTTAAAAAAATGTGGCACATATACACCACGGAATACTCTGCAGCCATAAAAAAGGATGAGTTCATATCCTTTGTAGGGACATGGATGAAACTTGAAACCATCATTCTCAGCAAACTATCACAAGGACAAAAAATCAAACACTGCATGTTCTCACTCATAGGTGGGAATTGAACAATGAGAACACACAGACACAGGAAGGGGAACATCACACACCAGGGGCCTGTTGTGGGGTGGGGGGAGGGGGGAGCGGGGAGGGATAGCATTAGCAGATATACCTAATGTTAAATGACGAATTAATGGGTGCAGCACACCAACATGGCACATGTATACATATGTAACAAACCTGCACATTGTGCACATGTACCCTAAAATTTAAAGTATAAAAAAAAAACACCTCGACATGTTATAATCAAACTCTCAAAATTCAAAGACAGAGAGGACCCTGAAAGCAGTGAGAGAGAAGAAGCAAATGGCATACAAGGGAGATCCAATACACCTTGCAGCAGACTTCTCAGCAGAAACTTTGCAGCCAGGAGGAAGTGGGACAATATATTTACAGTGCCGAGGAAAAAAAGCCCTGCTAACAAAGAATACTGTACCTCACATATATATGCTTCAGAAATGAAGGAGAGACAAGAATTTTCCAGACAAACAAAAGCAGAGGAAATTCTTTGCTACGAGACATGTACTAGGAATTCTAGCTAGAACTTTTAGGTAAGGGAAAGAAATAAAGGGCATTCAGATTAGAAAGGAGAAAGTAAAATTGTTTGTGTTTGCAGATGATGTGATTTTATATACAGAAAACCCTACAGACTCCACCAAAAACATTTTAGGACTAACAAACAAATTCAGTGAAGTTGCAAGACACAAAATCAACATACAAGAGTCAGTAGTATTTCTATGCATCAATGATGAACTATTTGAAAACACAACCAAGAAAGCAATTCTATTTACAATAGCTATGAAAACAAAATACCTAAAAATAAATTTTGCCAAGGACTTGAAAGATCTCTACAATGAAAACTCGAAATTAAAAAAATCTGATGAAAAAACTGAAGAAGACACTAATAAATTGAAAGATATTCATGTTCCTAGATTGAAAGAATTAATACTGGTAAAATGTTCTTACTACCCAAAGCCATATACAGGTTCAATGCAATCCCTATCAAAATGCCAATCACATTTTACAGAAATATAAAATAAAACAATTCTAAAATTCATATGAAACCACAAAAGACCCCAAATAGCCAAAGCAATCTTAAGGAAAGAGCGCAAAGCTTGAGGTATCACACTTCCTGGCTTTAAAATATACTACAGAGCAATAGAAACCAAAACAGCATGGTAATGGCATAAAAACAGACACACGGACCAATGGAATGGAATAGATAACCCAGAAATAAATATACATATTACAACCAACTTCTTTTTGACCCAGGTGCCAAGAGCACATATTGGGTAAAGGATAGTCTTTTTAATAAATTGTGCAGGGAAAACTGGATATTCCCATGCAAAAGAATGAAACTAGACCCCTATCTCTAACCATTTACAAAAATCAACTCGAGTTGATTAAAAACTTAAATGTAAGACCCCAAACTATGAAATTATTAGAAGAAAACATAGAGGAAACACTGCTAACATCAGTCTGGGCAAGGATTTTTTTGAATAAGGTCTAAAAGACAAAGGCAACAAAACTAAAAATAGACAAATAGACTTATGTCAAACTAAACAGCTTTTGTACCACAAAGGAAGCCATCAACAGAATGCAAAGATAGCCTACAGAATGGGAGAAAATATTTGTGAACTATGCATCTGAGAAGGGGCTAATATCCAGAATATATAAGGAACTCAAACAACTCAATAGCAACAAACAAACAAACAAGCAAACAAAACCCCCCAAATAATCTGATTTTAAAATGAACAAAAAATCTGAATAGACACTTCTCAAAAGAAGACCAACAGGTATATGTAAAAATGCTCAACATCACTAGTCATTGTGGAAGTGCAAATCAAAACCACAATGAGATGTTATCTTTCTCCAGTTGGAATGGCTGTTATCAAAAAGACAAAAAATAATAATAAATGCTGGCAAGGATGGGGAACTCTTATACACTGTTTCTAGGAATGTAAATTAATCCAGCCATTATGGACAATAGGATGGAAGATCCTAAAAAAATAAAAAATAGAACTACCATAAGATCCAGCATCCCACTACTTGATATATATCTAAAGGAAATGAAATCAGTATGTCAAAAAGTTATCTGTACTCTCATGTTTATTACAGCATTATTCACAGTAGCCAAGGTATGGAATCATTCTAAGTGTCCAAAAATGGATGAATGCATAAAAATGTGGTATATACTTAATGGAATACTATTCAGTCCTAAACAAGTTAGATAGGAGGAGTAATTTCTGGTGTTCTATTGTACAGCAGGGTGACTATAGTTAACAATAATATATTGTATATTACAAACTTGTTAGGAGAGAGGCTTTTGGATGTTCTCACCACAAACAGATGACAAATATTTGAGGTGCTAGATATGCTAATTACCCTGATTTGATCATTACACAAGGTATACATGTATTAAAATATCACACCATACCACATAAATATGTACAATTATTATGTATCAATTAAAAACAACACAAAACTTTACAAATATGAAAGTAAGTTTAACTAGGATAATGGCTTGCATTGAAATTCAGGTCTGGTTCTAAAACCCAACCTCTTCTGTAGTATCACATCACCTCCCACTCAAACTGTAAGAAATCATGTTGGAGTGTTCATGTCAGCTAGCCTTAATATTCAGTTGGCCTGAATGATTTGGAATAGGCCACGTTTCACTGTGGTATGTGGTGATGCCAGTCATCCTCCAAGTCTTAGTGGCTTAAAACAGCTCAGCACCACTTTTGCTCATGCTACATATAAATTCTGCTTCATGTTGTCCTCACTCCATGATCTAGGCTGACAGGGAAGCCTTTCTTTGGAGGACTGCCAATCTGTAGACAGAAGGGAAGGAAGAACATGGAGAGTGTGCACTGGTTCTTAAAGTTTCCACTTGGAAGTGACATATCACCTCAGCTCAAATTTATTGGCCCAAGCAAGTCATTTGACCATGTCAGACTCTATGGTGCTAGGGAAGTGCAATTTTACCATATGCCTGGAAGCACAGAGGCCCAAAATATCTCTCCACCCTTCCCAAGTTGCCTTCTGGATGAAATATACATGCAAAATCAAATTCTTTACATGTATTGTGACCTTGGGCAGCACATACAGCTGTATGGCTTTGGGCAAATTATCTAATAATTCCACATAATAACACCACAGGGTTGTTGTGAAGATTAAATGAGAAAACTGTCTTTCTTTTTTCTAAGTACACTTTTAAAAAACAGAATTGAGGACACACCGTATATATAATTTCACATTCTACTTTTAAAGTCAATGTTATTTCATAAACATTTCCCCAAGTTATTATGAACTCCTTGTAGGTATTCTTATTATATTAGAATGATATTACAGGATACATTCTAAAATAAGGTATACATTTCTATATAAAAGGGCATTTTGCATTTGTAAGATGTTCCCAATTTTCAGTGGCTCCTTATCATCCAAATAGGTGCTACTTCATTAAAGGAAGAAGTGGAATCTCAGGCTGGAATTGCCCCCAACCATTCCCTGGTGAGATGAATCAAACTTCCCACTGAGGACGACAGGCTCCGGCACACATGCTTCTCCACATAAAGGTTTGGGAGGACGTCTCCCCAAGGAACAGAGTGCTCAGCGTTGTTTTGTAGGTCAAGGAGAAAGCCCTAAGGTGGATTTAAAAAATTGCTTTTACTGAAGTAAATGGATAAACTGAAACTGCTGCACAGAAAACACTGGTCATTGCAGCTTGAATATTAGTGACCTAGTAAGGAAAGGAGAGAAGATAACAATCCTTAAACAAGTTCAGAGCATCATGGATATGAGAGAGGACATTAGCCATTAGCACGCTTCACTTTCCTGGGTGTGGCCTGTGCCCTGAGCCATCTATTTGGAAGCCTATAAGAGCTGGGACCTTAAAGAATATAACTTTTTAATCAATACTATTTTAAAAGTATTATTTTTCTGAACTTAACTGCCACATTTCACCCCCATCTCTGACTTAGAGAAGAATTTAAGAGCTAGAGGAAATGTAAATAATCTTCCATTTATTTATTCATTTTTTTATTTACCCACTCATTCACTCATTTACTCACTTATTCACCACTCACATGCTTCAGAAGCATTTATTGACTGTTCTTATACAGAGGGAGACAGACAGTCTCTGGTCTTAGAGGTTCACTTTCTGTAGGTGATATCATGCAAGCAACTGACATTTAACACAGATTGAACTCATTATGGGGCATTTTGGGAACATAGAAAACGGACATCTTTGCCAGCTTGGCAATCAGAGAAGGCTTCCAGAGCTGTGATGGTTAGGCTAAGACTTGAAGAGCAAGAAGAGGTTATGAGCAGTCCTTTTAACAGGCACCTGGCTAGCTGTTAACCTAAAGGGTACCCCTGGTTTCCTGGCCCACTTATGGGGAGAAGATCTCATATCTGGGCTTAAATGAGGTGAACTGAGCATTGTAGAGTTCCTTGAACTGGCATGGGGATGGGGGAGCAGGTGGTTTTAACCTTTAGGCTCTATTGACACTGTGCTTAGGGCTGATAGGGTTTTCAAGAACCTTCCAGAATGTTTGAGATGTTCCCAATTTGAAATGAAGACAAAACTGCCTAATTGAAATTAATTTGTTTAATTTATATACATGACTATATACACAATTTATAAAAAATGACACATTTATGCATGATTTATACAGTTTCTCATTATGCTCTCCAGTCTAGTCCATGTGTTGAGCAGAGTGAGGTAGCTGTGCTGTGGACCACAGACCTGCCCTTCCAGAACTAGAAGCAGCAGTCACCCACCAAGGCAAGACCAGGGTTTGAGCCCAGCTCTCCAATGGTAACTATGAGACTTTGGACAACTTACCTCTCTGAAGACTTAGCTTTCTTTTTTGACCAGCAGGGATAATGCTGTCCACTCTGCCTGCCTCGTAGAGTGGTGTGAAGCAAACCAGGTAATAGATGTCGATGTGCTTTGTAAACTGCAAAGCCCTATATAAACGCGAGCCATCTTGCCTGGCTCTGACTCCAGCCCTGACAGGGCAGGCAGGTGGTTCTGCTCACAGCAGACCTCTGATGGATTCCCCACTTCCCTGTCGACAGCTTCATCTCCCCTAATGTGGAAGAGGCAACATGGGGGACAGTTATTCTGGACTCAATCCTGACTGACTAGGGAGAATGGGTTGGTGTTGTGGAATAGATACATAGGGCTCTTCAGCTCACAAAGCATTTCACATGCATCATTTCACTTGGTTCTCCCAATAGCCCAAGGAGGAAATTGAGGTTTGCTTGTAATCATGCGTCTATGAGCTAAGGAGCCACGACTTGAACCCAGGCTTCTTGATCCCACATCTTGTGCTTATTCCCATGTGCTCCCTGGGAGTTCATAAAAGAGAAGGAAATACCCAGACAAGGTCATGAATTGAATAAAACGGCATGCCTGTCAACTACAAGTCCCAGAAACTGACAGATTGGTTTCTTTTTATTTTTGAAGGGAAGATGGAAGCAGGGCGGTGCGTGATGATGACAAGTCTAAGGAAGGAAAATCTCAGGCTTTCTTCCTTTCTGGGAAAGGGGGCTCCTCTGGGGAATGAGAGGACAGGCCCAAACACTAGAACAGGGGATGTTCCCTTCAGCCAGGTGGACAGGGAGCCGCCAGCCTTTGTGGCCAGAGTTTCCTGAGTTCAAGTCTTGATGTGTCCTTGGGCAAGTCACTTAAGTTCTTGCAGCCTCAGTTTTATCATCTATAAAATAGAAGTAAAAATAGTTCTGAAATAGAAATGAATTAGATAATGCATGCCAGGCTGCTAACTTCATGCCTGGCACATAATAGATATTCAGTAAGAGGAAATTATTACTCTTTAAATATTACCTGAATTAAGTCCAGCAGAGACTGTCTGCCATAGACGGCGTGCTTATGTCCCCCCCACAACCCCACCCCCCAATTCTTACGCTAAAATCCTAACCTCCAATGCGATGGTCTTTAGAGTTGGGGCCTTTGGTAGGTGATTAGGTCATGAGGACAGAATGCTCATGAATGGGATTAGTGCCCTTATAAAAGAGCCAGAGAGCTCCTTCACTCCCTTTTGCCACGTGAGGACCCAGTGAGAAGACCACCATCCACAAATCGGGAGGCAGGTCCTCACTGGACACTGAATCTGCCGTCACCTTGATCTTAGACTTCCCAGCCTCCAGAACTGTGAGAAGTAAATTTGTGTTGTTTAAGCCATCCAGTCTATGGTATTCTTAGCAGCCTGAAAAGACTAAGAGGCCTTGCCTAGGTTTCTGCCTAGAATAATAAACGACTTTGTTGAGTCACAGAAGAGCAGCTGTGCTGCTGGAACGTGTGATGATTGCAGTTTGCAACACCATACATTTCTTACCTCCTAGTTCCTGGCTTTGCCATCTCTGAAAATTTTCTGAGAAGCAGTCGGCATTCTTTTCCCCTCCCCTCTATGCCCTGCTCTCCTTGTGCACCAGAACACAAACTGTGTGCACAGTGACTAATGCATGCTCTTGTTTTTCATGACCATAATTGCCTCCACAGTCAAGGCCCTCACCTTTATGGCAGATTAGCAGTGTAGGGCTAAGCACTCAGGTTTGAATCCTTGTCCTACTGCTTACTAGCTGTGTGGCTTTAGATAAGTAACCTAACTTTTCTGGTTCTCAGTTCCTCACCTATAAAATGGCATAATGATACAACATGGATCTGGGCTAGTTTTTAAATGAGTTAATACATGTGAGACACTTAACACAGTGTCTGACACACAATAAATGCCTAGTAAATATTAGCTATGAGGGTTGCCACGTTTGTGGCTGATTTTCCTGCTCCTCATCCTCTCCTCCACAATTTATCAAGCCACAGTTACTGAAACAATCTTCAAACACTGGCTTCCACACAATATCCTCTTGCCGGAGACTATACAGCAGTGTCTCACTTGTTGCCTTTAGGCCTGTTGCCAGACTGCTCATCTGGCAGGCAACGGCTCCCTCTGCCTCCCATCCCACCGTCTTACTCTGGTCATTCCCCACCATCCAGACTTCCTGCTCACTCCCCCTCAGGCTCTCTCCTGAGGCCTCACATCACTGAGTATTCCTAGGACTCCATCTTTGGCTCACTTTTTTTTCCCCTCCTCCCAATCCTGGTAGGTAAGTTTAGCTAAGCCCATGGCTTCAATACCTTTTCTTTCCCATTGACTTCATGCAAATTTCTCTCTCTTTCTCTGATTTGATTTTTTGGTTGTTTGTTTTTGTGATTTCCACCATTGCGGAGTCTTTTTTATTTTTATTTTTATTTATTTTATTTTTTTTTTGCATTAAGCAGTTTTTTTTTTTCTTTAGGACCCTCCTTTAAAGTGCAAGTAATCATGGAAGTCATACTGATTAAGTCATTAAGACTCTGGGAGGTAGGACTTAAGAAATTAACATCTTATATTCTTGGGCACCGGAGGTCTCTGGAAAAAAGGCATTAAAGAGGGACTGGGAGGAGAACACGTGAAGAAAGGGGAGATAGGCATATATTACCCCATTTTGCTCAGGAATGGTCTGAGCTGGGCACAGGTAGGGAATAGACAAAGAGGGAAACTCAAAAAGCTGTTGTCTGTAGAAGATGAAGGTGAAGTGGTTGTCAAGCCTGTTTGATTGAAAATGATGCTTCAGGGATTCACAACATCTCAGGTTTAAGGGAGAGGCCCTCTAAAAAATACTGGGTCTCCCTGAGCCTAAGCGAAAATCTTACAGAAATCTACAGGTATCATTTCTAGGCGTTTGTCCTAAAGAAATAACCAGAGATATGGCCAAAGATACGCATGCCCTGTGAATAATGTCGTGTTGTTCCATGTTACTTCATTAAAACATTGATGAGAAAAAAATGGATTCCCAGGCGCAGCCACTGTCTGTATGGAGTTTGCACATTCTCCCTATGTCTGTGTGGGTTTTCTCCAGGTACTTTGGTTTCCTCCCATATCTCAAAGATGTGCATGTTAGGTTAATTGCTGTTTTTAAGTTGTCCCAGTCTGAGTGAGTGTGTGTGTGTGTGCCCTCTGATGTAAAGGCATTCTGGCCATGATTGGTTTCTGCCTCAGGTTCTGTGCTGCTGGAATAGACTCCAGCCTCTTGAGACCCTGACTTAGAATAAGTGGATTGAAAAGGGATGAATGAATGAATACAAATGATCATGAAATAAAAATTTATAAAATATATGATAATCATACAATTGCATGACAATAAAAAGTATGGGACAAAATCTTTCAGAGGGCCCAACATATTGGTTAGTATTTGGTTTTGAACTGTGTGGTTGTAGGAGGTACTCCTTACAATTTTTGCTTGCAAACATTTATTCCTTGATTTAATCCACTACCATTACAACCATTCATGGATCCACCAAAAATTGGGTAAATAATTATCATATTTGTTTTATTAATATTTCTTAAATGTATGCATAGCTCACATTTATTTCAATGTTTAACATTAGAAGTCTTTTAGGCCTTTACTTAGAAATTTGGTGATATGTTTGTGACCAGAAATATGCTGTAGGAAC